>NC_042617.1:503866810-504174755 GCF_901001135.1 Rhinatrema bivittatum
ACTCCCATTACATGTCTTTTTATGAGAAGAGCCCAATGGATTTGTGGTCTCAGTGGCTACAGTTTCTGGATCACTCAGTCACTCAGGGACTCTCTGTCCTGGTGATAGGACAATTCCAATTTGGTCAGAGGAATCCCCTTCCAAATTTCTCTGATCCAAATTGTCCTCATGCTGAATGCATCCCTTATGGGTTGGGGAGCTCATGTAGATGAACTCTGCACCCAAGGCCCATGGTCTGCCCAAGAAAAGTTACAGCAGATAAAGTTCCTGGAGCTCCAGTTGATTTGGTATTCTCTACAGGCTTTCAGAGACTGGCTGTCCAACAAGGCATCAACAAGCAGAGAGGTATGGGCTTGTGTCTTCTATGTCAGAAGGCTGTACAGCTGTGGAGCTAGGCCCTCTCTCAGGGGATGGGGTCTGAGAGCCACTTATCTGGTTAGTGTGGAGAACATACTAGCTGACAGACTGAGTCGACCCGTGCAACTATATGTGTGGTCCTAGAACCTGGGGATAGTGAATCAGATCTTCCACCACTGGGGAACTCCAGTGGTGGATCCATTCATGACCCCTTGAACAGGAATGTCCCACTCTTCTGATCCAGATAGAGGGTGTGTGGCAAACTAGCCTTGGATGCTTTTACCCTATATTAGGCAGGGGTCTTCTATATCCTTGTCCTCCGATACCTTTAGTACAGAAAACTTTGTTGAAGCTCATAGAGGACAAGGGGACCATGATTCTTATAACCCCATGTTAGTTTAGACAGGTCTGGTTCCTGCTCCTGTGGGAGATGTTTATCATGGAACCAGTGAAACTGGGGTTTTCCCCAGATCTCATCACTCAGGATCAAAGCAAGTTGTGCCATACAAACTTCCAGACCCTATCGCTCTCCACTTGGATTTTGAGAGGTTGATTTTGCAACTCCTTGAATTATCTGATGATATGTCTTGAGTTCTTATAGCTTCTAGAAAATATTATATTAGAAAATCCTATGGATTTAAGTGGAGAAGGTTTGCCATGTGGTGTGAGTAAAAAGGCCCTAGATTCTTTCTCCTGCTCCACACAAAAACTGTTTACCTTCTACATTTCCCTGAAACTAGTCTCAAAACCAACTTGGTAAGGGGTCCACCTTAGTGAGATTAGCACTTATCATCACCATGTAGAAGATAAACTCATCTTTGTATAGTCTTTAATTATATGTTTCATAAGAACATATGAACTTTCCATACTGGGTCAGACCGAGGATCCATCAAGCCCAGTATCCTGTTTCCAACAGTGGCCAATGTAGGTCACAAGTACTTGGAAAGATCCCAACTATAAATAGATCCCATGCTGCTAGAGCATAGTGATAAGTAGTGGCTATTTCTGAAGTCTACATGGTTAATAACAGTTTATTGACTTCTCCAGGAATTTGTCCAAACTTTTTAAATTCAGCTATGCTAACTACTTTAACCACATCCTCTAGTAATGAATTCCATGTAGGGCCTGCTTCATTTGAAGCCTCCCATCAGACCTCCTGCTGTATCCTGGGACCTCAAAGTGATTTTGTTCCAGCTAATAAAAGTTCCCTTTGAGTTACTGCACTTTTGTGATCTGAAGTATCTGACTGGAAGGTCGTGTTTTTGTTGGTGGACACTTCGGTGTGCAGGGTCAGTGAGCTTCAAGCTCTAGTAACTTATCCATCTTATACCAAGTTTTACTATGAAAGGATAGTCCTGTGCACCCACCCTATATTCTTACCTAAGGTGGTATCAGAATTCCATCTTAACTATTCAATTATCCTTCCAATATTTTTCCCCAGACCATAGGTCCATCAAGATAAACAAACACTGCACAGCTCAGACTGCAAGAAAGCCTTGGCCTTCAACCTGGAGTGGACTGTAGTTCATAAAAAGTCCACCCAACATTTTGTTTATTTTCACACAAATGAGCTGCGTATGATCTACGAGACGTAGAGGATTACTGGATGCCCTCCAAGGGGTTATGCTAAAACAAATGGTAATGGATCCCATGAGGGATGATGCAATCCTGGACCTAGTGCTCACAAATGGGGATAATGTCTACAATGTCCAGACAGGTGCCCACCTGAGTACAAATGATCATCAGATGGTATGGTTTGATATTGCGAATAAGTTACAAAGAAGTCACATGATGACCCAAGTTTTGAATTTCAAATATATGGACTTTGACAACATGGGGATGTACCTGGAGGAAGAACTAAAAGACTGGGAGAAAATAGGTGAGGTGGAACAACAGTGGGCTAAATTAAAAGGAGCTATTACAAAGACAACAAATCTATATGTTAGAAAAGCAAACAAAAGTTCACGGAAAAAGAAACCAATTTGGTTCTCAAAGGAGGTGTCTGCAAAAATAAAGGCAAAAAAATCAGCATTTAAGAAGTATAAACATTCTCAAAAAGAGGAACACAGGGATCAAAACCTGGTGAAAATGAGGGAGATGAAGAAAGAAATCAGAAAAGCAAAAGGTCAAACAGAAGAAAGGTGTTTGGTTTGAGGCACAGTGTGGACTCTTAGTCGCAGTGGTGATGACTCCTCCCTTGGGGAAGAGTCATCACGGGAGAGCAGACACTGGAGATGGAAAACTTTATTGTACTGCTGTAGATAGATGGTAATGGTGCAGGAAGATATGGCACTGAAGTCCAGCAAGGTGCCATACGTTCAGACAGCCTCAGATGTCTCACCCAGATGTATAAGGTTGGTAATGTTTCGCAGAGCGGGATAAGTTGAACCTGGTGGGTGGAAATGGAGAGCTGAATCATAGAGGTACTCACTGAAGAGTAGTGCAGGAATCCTCCTTGTAGATGGTGAAGGTGGGACCCAAGGTTTGTGGTGCAGGATACTCTGAGCTGGATAGGCTCTCGAGGTGCAAGTACCTGGAAGCACAGATGATCCTGAAAAGAGAAGAAAGACCCCAGAGGAGCAGTAGTCTAATTAGTGGTAGAAACCCCGAAGGGTTGTTGGAGCGGGAGGCCCCCGAGGAGCAGGTGCCAGAGCTTCTTCAGGAGAGAGATACCCCGGAGGGTAGCGAGGAGTCTAAGCATGCAGCTAGAAGCAGTCAGAGTAGCTAAACCGAAGTCCTTGCTAACTCGTTCGTTAGGAGCAGAGCGGAGGCTTACATACCCAGAGGTATTGACGTCATTGCAGTGGGGACACCCCCAAGGTTCCCACCATGACATGTAGATAAGCATAGGCAGTGTGCATGCACGCGCCCTAGGAGGCCACGGGAAGGAGCATGGCGGATGGGGACACCCATGCTGAGTTGGAGACACCGAGGTTTTTGGCACTCAGCACCGGAGGCAGCCATCTTACCCATGGAGGCGGAGAAGGGCAAAAAAAGCCATCTGCGACCGATGGACGCAAAATTCCCTCCCTTCAAAGGGCCCCCTCCAGGACCTCTTCCTGGGGGTCTGGGTTTACATGGGTGTGCCAGATGGAATTGATGTACCATGTACTTGTCCATGATGTTGGCCATCGGCTCTCATGAGTTTTCTTCTGGTCCATAGCCTCCCAGGAGATGAGGTACTCCCATGTCTTGCCTTTCTTACGGACATCCAGGATGTCATCCACGATATATTCAATATCGTCCTCAGTGTCCAGATTAGTTTGGTTCTGGGGTCTCTTTAGAGAACTCGGAGAGCATCAAGGGTTTAACAGAGAGACATGGAAGGCATTGTGTATCTTCATTGATGAAGGTAGTTTCAAACTGTATGTCATATTTCCCAATTGCTGAAGGATAGCAAAGGGTCCTACATAGTGAGGTGCAAAACGTGCTGAAGGTAGTTTAAGATGGAGAAGCTTCGTACTCAACCAGACTTTGTCTCCAGGCTGAAAACTGTGGTGCCTCTCGATGGTGAGCATTGTAGATTTTATTTATTATTTAAGGGTTTTTATATACCGCGGAAACGTTGGGAACCATCACCCTCGGTTTACAGAGAACATTAAATTAGCAACAAGCTTTACAATCCACATCAGTTTACAATGAACATTAAATTAGCACAATCTATACGATCTAGCAATTATAGAATTGTACATATCGGATAAAATTAAAACTATAAACTAATTAACATTATAATACACATATTTACAGTATTGGAATAAGGAACGGGTGATGGAGATTTCTTGAGAGTCAGGCATTAATATACAGGTTAGAAGATAATATTATTCTTTGCAATAGTAAGAGTCTTGCAAGTATATAGGGTGTGTTTGGCGATATTGAAAGAAACTGAGTGGTATGGATAGATGTTATTGGATATGTGTCATAAAAGTCATATGATTAGTAGGGGAAGTGTTCATAAATTGTAGGCTTGTTTAAACAGCCAGGTTTTCAGGTTCAGTTTAAATTTCTTGTAGCAGGGCTCTTGGCGCAGATCTTTGCTTTCTGTCCTGCTCTAAGGAGTAGCTCCTTCGTTTGCTTCCAAAGTTGAGATAACTCTGCTACATTAGCCTGGGCGGCAGGAGAAGCCACAGATAGTGGAATTGGCAGAGGAGGAAGCGATTGTTGTCCATAGACAAGTTGGAAGGGGGATGATCTCGTGGAAGTAGCAGGATGCAGGTTGATAGCAAATTCTGCCCATGGCAGTAGTTCAGCCCAGTCACTCTGCCTTGAATTGACATAAGATCACAGAAATTGTTTCAGCGTTCTGTTCATTCTCTCAGTCTGTCCATTAGACTTAGGATGGTAAGCAGAGGTTAAGTCCAATACTTAGGCATCCCATGAAGGCAAAAGATGAGTTTAATAAAGAGTTTTGCTAACTCCACAGTGGAGGGTAATCCTGGCAATGCTACAAAATGTGCCATTTTGGAGAAGCGGTCAACTGTGACCCAAATGGTGTTGTTTCCGTTGGATGGTGGCAAGTATACCACAAAGTCGGTCACTATATGTGTCCAGAGTTCATCCAGCACTCGTAGAGGTTGTAACAAACCCCAAGGACGTCTGGCTGGCAGCTTTTGCTTGCCGCAAACAGCACAGGAACCCACATAAGCTTGTACGTCTTTTTTCATGGTTGGCCACCAATAGTACCGTTGTAGCATAGCCAAGGTGCAACTCTGTCCCAGATGGCCAGTTAGATGGGAATTGTGCACCCACTTCAACAGCTTCTTCCTTTGATTTCTGGCTACAATCGTCTTCCCAGTGGGTACTACATGGGTGGCTGCAAGAACCACTCTCCCAGGGTCAATGATGTGATGGGGTTCATCTGGCACATCCTGAGGTGAGAAGGATCGCAACAGGGCATCATCCCGAGTGTTCTTCTCTCCCGGATGATACTTCAAAAGGAAGTCAAATCTGTTAAAGAACAGGGACCATCTGGCTTGACGGTGATTGAATCGTTGTGATCGGAGTATATTCCTATTTGGTGTTGTGCTCCTTCTAGCCAAAGGCCAGTTTGATTGTGAGTAACTCTTTGTCTCAGATTCCATAATTTCTTTCGGCAGGTGAGAACCGCCTTGGGAAGAAGGAGCAAGGATGGAGCACATTAGATTCGCTATACTGGCTTAAAACTGCTCCCACACCAACGTCCAATGCATCGACCTCAACGATGAATGGGCGATGTGGGTCAGGATGATGGCGACACGGCTTTTTTTGAAAATCCTCTTTGAGTGACAGAAAGGCTGAAATAGCTTCTGGAGACCAGTTGGCGGGATTGGCTCCCTTTTTTGTCATAGCAGTTAGAGGGACTGTCAATGATGAGTAGTTTTTGAAAAAGGAACAACAGTAATTGGTGAAGCCCAAGAAGCGGCACACTGCCTTCAGGCCTGTAGATTGGGGCCAATCCCGGTTACTTTCTAATTTCTTGGGGTCCATCTGAAACCCGTTCTTAGAAACAATGTAACCAGGAAGGGTACAGACTCCTTGTGGAATTTGCACACAGGCATCTTAATACTTTCTTGGCAACCTATGGATGAGTTTGCAGATCTTGAGAGAAGATCAATATATCATCGAGATATACTACTACGCATTGATATAGTAAGTCCCATAAAATGTCGTTTATCATATTTTGAAAGACTGCAGGTCCGTTACTCAAACCGAAGGGCATGACGAAATATTCGAAGTGTCCATTGTGGGTGTTAAAATCAGTCTTCCATTTGTCTCCTTCGCGAATACGCACCAAGTTGTAAGCTCCTTTTAGGTCTAGTTTGGAGAATATCTTGGCTCCTTGGAGCCTGTCAAACAGTTCAGAAATTAAGGGCAGGGATACTGGTCCTTGATGGTAATCTCATTCAGACCCCTGTAGTCGATGCAGGGGTGTAAGGTACCATCTTTCTTCCCTACAAAAAAGAAGACTGCACCAGCAGGGGATTTGGAGGGTGTGATGAATCCCTTCTGAAGATTCTTTTGTATGTAGGCGGACATGGCCTAAGTCTCAGTTACAGAAAGAGGATAAACTCTTCCTTTGAGAGGTTCCAAATTGGGTTTCAGGTTTATAGCGCAGTCAAAAACCCTGTGCGGAAGTATATCTGCTGCTTATTCCGAGAAAACATCCTGGAAGGAAGCATATTGTGGAGGTAGGCTAGGTAATGATGGTGTAGTGGGATGCAGATGAGCGGTGAAACTTCCACGAGGCACCGACCAAGACAGTCATGCCCCCACCGGGACAATTCCAACGTGGCATATGATCTAGTAACCAAGGCAGTCCAAGTAGCATTGGGTGCATGGCCTTTTCCAAAATGAGAAATGACATGGATTCAGTGTGTAGAGCTCCGGTGCGCAGGTCGACGGCCTGGGTACATAATGAAACTTCTCCAGGAAGTGGTTCCCCATGGATGGAGGACATTAGCAATGGCTTAGCTATTGGTGTGGTTGGAATCTGTAGATGTTCTACTTAGCATTTCAAGATATAATTACCTCTGCCTCCGGAGTCAATGAGAGCGAGAGTCTGAAATTCGAGACCTCCGCAGAGCAGAGAGACTGGTAAGGATAATGGAGGAGTAGGAGAGGTGAGGCCTAGGAGAAGTCCTCCTGCAGATCCTAGGCCTGTCAGTTTCCTGGACAGATGGGACAGGTTTGGATGGCATGGCCTGATTGGCCACAGTACATGCATAACCCCATGTGTGTACGAAAACGTCTCTCCTTGGAAGTTAAATGGCTTCGGCCTAGTTGCATAGGCTCTTCCTCTTCTAAGGGAGCAGACGGTATGCTTGAAGCAATAGGCACAGGTTTAGGACAGTTAGCCCCCACAGTGGTCTTTCATGGACTCTTAGCCTCCTGAGTTCAGTCTTGATACGGCGGTCAATTCTCCCAGCCAGTTCCCTCAGAGACTCAAGGGTATCAGGCAAATCATGAGCCACCACCATTCATCCTTTAAGCAAGAGTTGAAGCACAGAGACATCCAGTGTCCTGATGTAGTTCAGATGCTAAAGTCTTGAACTCGATCACATAGTCTGTATGCAGTTATTACCTTGCTGGAGATAAACAAAGCAGATCCAGCGACGGTCCTGGCGAGCCGGGTCATTAAAGTCAGACTTGAAAAGTTTTAGAAATCCTGGTAGGGTCGTTCAGGATAGGATCTTCACGTTCCCATAATGGTGAAGCCCAAGCCAAGGCTTGTCCTTCTAGAAAGATAGGATGTAAGTGGTCTTGGATGCTTCTGTGGAAAGAGGGTAGGCTGTAAAGAAAAATGCATGCTGCATTGATTAACAACCCCTCTACACAATCTTAGCTTCACCCGTGAAGCCGGTAGGTGTGGATAAAGGTACAGTGGTCTTGATGGTCGCCACTGGAGACAGCAATTCTTTCACTGGAGTTGCTGAAGTATTCATTTGAGCATGCAACTGATTGAAGGCAGTAACTAGGCTTCCAGAGACTTCTGTTGCTCAGTGATCTGCTGGGTTCGGCCAGGAATGGCCTGCAAGGCCGCGAGCTGAGCCAAGTTCATGGAGTTAGCAATCTGTTGGGTTGAGGCATAGTGTGGACTCCTAGTTACAGTGGTGATGACTCCTCCCATGGGGAGGGGCCCCATGGGGAAACCACAATGATAGGCCGCAGACACTGGAGATGGAAAGCTTTATTGTACTGCTGTAGATAGATGGTAATGGTGCAGGAAGATATGGCACTGAAGTCCAGCAAGGTGCCAATATGTTCAGATAGCCTCAGATGACTGAGTCTCACCCAGATGTAAAAGGTTAGTAGTGTTCCACAGAGCGGGATAAGCCGAACCTAGTGGGTGGAAATGGAGAGCTGGATCATAGAGGTACTCACTGAAGAGTAGTGCAGGAATCCTCCTGGTAGATGGTGAAGGTGGGACCCAAGGTCCGTGGTGCAGGATACTGCTGAGTTGGAGACGCTGAGGGTTTTGGCACTCAGCACTGGAGGCAGCCATCTTACCCATGGAGGAGGAGAAAGTCAAAAAAGAGGTGAGGCAGAGCGGTCGCAGCCATCTGCGACCGATGGATGCAACAAAAGGATTGCCCATAAGAAAAAGAGAGGTAAAAAAAAACATTTTTCAGATATATAAGAAGAAAGAAGGAAAGCCCGAAATGGTATATCGAATTGAAGGTGATGAGAAGCAATGTGCCAGACAGATAAGGAATGGTGGAAATATTAAACAAATGCTTCAGTTACTTGTTTACTAATGAAGTCTCTGGAGAAGGACCGTTACTGGTTGACAATACAGTAGAAGAGAATGGGTTAGACAACAAACTCCTTTTACAGAAGAGTATATTTGGGAAGGAACTAGGAAAACTGAATGTGGATAAGCCTATGGGGCCGGATGAGGTACATGCCAGGATACTACCAGAACTCAGAGATGTCCCGGCGGGTCTGCTAAATGATCTGTTTCAATAAATCCCTGAAAATGGGAGTGGTGCCACTAGATTGGAGAAGAGCAATTGTCGTCCTGCTTCATAAGAGTGGTAGCAGAGAGGGAGGCTGGAAATTACAGGCTGGTTAGCCTCACTTCGGTGGTGGGAAAATTAATGGAAACACTGCTGAAAGAAAGGGTACTAAACTATCTGCAATCCGGTAAGTTGCTGGACACAAGGCAGCATGGATTCACCAGAGGAAGGTCCTGTCAGACAAATGCTGATTGATTTTTTTGATTGGGGTGACTAAAGAATTGGATCAAGGAAGAGCGCTCAATGTCATTATTTGGATTTCAGAAAAGCTTCTGATACTGTTCCACATAAGAGGCTTGTAATCAAAATGAGAAGCTTCAGAGTGAGTGCCAAGGTGGTGAGTGGATTACAAACTGGTTGACTGATAGGAAACAGCGTATAATGATAAATGGAACCTACTCTGAAGAGAGAGCCGTGTAAGCAGAGTGCCACAGGGATTGGTATTGGAACCAGTTCTGTTCAATATCATTGCAGAAGGGATAGAAGGTAAAGTTTGTCTATTTGTGGATGATACCAAGATCTACAACAGGGTAGACACGCCGGAGGGAGTAGAGAGAATGAAAAGTGATTTATAAAGGCTTGAAGAGTGGTCAAAGATTTGGCAGCTGGGATTCAATGCCAAGAAATGCAGAGTCATGCATCTAGGACATGATAATCCTGAAGAGCGGTATGAGATGGGAGGGGGTAGAAAGCTGATGTGCAAAAGACCAAGAGCGGGATCTTGGGATGATAGTGTTCTGGTGATCTGAAGATACTGATGCGATGTGACAAGGTGATAGCTAAAGCCATAAGAATGCTGGCTGCATAAAAAGAGGAATAAACCAGTAAGAAAATGGAGGTGGTGATGATTTTGTACAGGTCCTTGGTGAGGCCTCACCTGGAGTATTGTTTTCAGATCTGGAGCCTTTATCTCAAAAGGGATAGAGACAGGACGGAGAAGGTCCAGAAAAGAGCTACCAAAATGGTGTGGGTGTCAGTATCAGAAAGCCTATGAGGAGAGACTGAAAGATAGGAATACCTTGGAAGAGTGAAGGCGCAGGGGGTGATATCATACAGACTTTCAGATACCTAAAAGGTTTTAATGATGTGCAAACATCAAACCTTTTCCATTGGAAAGAAATCAGTAGAACTGGAGGTCACGAAATGAAACTCCAAGGAGGACACCTCAGAACCAACATCAGAAAATATTTCTTCATGGAGATGGTAATGGATGCCTGGAATGCCCTTCTGGAGGAGGTGATGAAAACCAAAACAGTGAAAGAATTGAAAAGGGCATGGGATAAAAGCTGTGGAATCCTAAAGGCTAAAGGATGGAAGTGAAGAAAAGAGTGCATGGAGTAACTTGATGGTGTGGTGGTTATTATCCTTAACCAATAATCCTTGATTCTGTTAATGCAATGCCATCATTGATCTCTGCTTCAACAGCAGGGGGAAAGGGGGATTGGATTTGATCAGCAACCGAGAGACCCGACTTTTACAGTCTAGGGAAACAAGTATGGGGGGTAACTTGCTGATGCAGTGGTTACTACCCTTAACCAATAAGGCTGAAGAGGTTAGGGCTGTTCAGCTTGGAGAAGAGACGGCTGAGGGGGGATATGATAGAGGTCTTTAAGATCATGAGAGGTCTTGAATGAGTACATGTGAATCAGTTTATTTACACTTTCGAATAATAGAAGGACTAGGGGCATTCCATGAAGTTAGCAAGTAGCACATTTAAGATTAATCTGAGAAAATTCTTTTTCACTCAACACACAATAAAGCTCTGGAATTTGTTTCCAGAGGATGTGGTTAGTGCAGTTAGTGTAGCTGGGTTCAAAAAAGGTTTGGATAAGTTCTTGGAGGAGAAGTCCATTAACTGCTATTAATCAAGTTTACTTAGGGAATAGCCACTGCTATTAATTGCATCAGTAGCATGGGATCTTCTTAGTGTTTGGGTAATTGCCAGGTTCTTGTGGCCTGGTTTGGCCTCTGTTGGAAACAGGATGCTGGGCTTGATGGACCCTTGGTCTGACCCAGCATGGCAATTTCTTATGTTCTTAAGACTGTTACTTTGATGCAACTCAAACATTGCTCTCTGCTTCAACTGCAAGGCATAACAGGGAATTGGATTCAACAGCAATCAACGAAGGCTAGTGTGGGAAACAGATAAGCATGGGGGGGGGGGGAGCAGGGAAACGGGAAACTGGATTCAAACAAAACCAACGAGGGTCCTGACTTTTATGATCTGGGAAACATATAAGCGGTGAAGAGTAACCAGGAACAGGCAGTGGTCGGTGACAGGCAGAGGTCAAGAATATCCAAGGCCAATATCGAGTATCCATCTGGAGGGAACAATGGGACAGATAGATAGGGCAGGAAGGCAAGTAGGAGAACAGGCAGGCAACAAGGGAGATGCTGAAGATCTGAAGACACTGGAACTGAAAAACGAAGACAAGGACCCTAGAGACTCAGGAATCGAAGACAAGGCATTTAGGCAACTTGCACTACTAAGGAAGCAGATGGACCTATTGCTGAGGCAAATTGTGGACAGTACTGCTGTCTTTTATAGGGCCTAGGCTGATATCATCAATATGGGCAGTGAGGGGCTTTCCTGCCGCAATTCCTTCAAACTATCTGGCCAGAAGATGCGTGCACCTAAGGAGGCCGCGTTGAGCAGGGGTTTGTCGTCGATGTCCTGCTGCGAAGGCATTGCTGGCGGCGTCTTGCTGCGATCATTACAGGTACGGTGTGGTGTGTCGAGGAGGCCTTCTCTGTGCTGAGACATGGCACAGCAGACCCGAAGAAGAAGTGAGCATGGCAGTTCATGGGGGTAACCCATAAGCCACAGAGTGCAACAGCAAGTTATCCAGCTAAATGCCAACTTTTTAATATTTTGGGCACTCATCCAGCTAAACGTTAGTTGAATATGCTATTATGCTAAAATTTAGCCGGATAATATAGAAGCATTCCGGGGCATTTCTGGGAGGAGTTGGATAAGCAATACAGCTAACCCTAGTTGGGCTGTAAAATTATCTGACTGTCTTTAAGATAGCCATCTATATTCAATAGTGCAGCTGCACTATGAATATCCCTTCAAAGTTAGCCAGCAGAGATGTGAATCGTGTGATCGATCGTCTTAAACAATCGATTTCGGCTGGGGGGGGGGAGGAATCGGATCGTCGCAGTTTTGTTTTTTTAAAATATCATGTAAATCGTAAATCGATTTACGATTTACACCCGACCCTTTAAAATAAATCCCCCACCCTCCCGAACCCCCCCAAAATGTCTTAAATTACCTGGGGTCCAGTGGGGGGTCCGGTGTGATCTTCCACTCTCGGGCCATGGGTGCATTGTACAGCTTGACCAGAGAAGTCTCTTATCTCTCTGCATTTGGCTGCAATAATGCAGGCCAATGCTATTTTCATTGACATCAGAGAATCCATATTAGCTTACACATACTGGGACGATATAATAAGACTTGCAGTGAAACTGGCATAGTTGTCTGCGCATATTTTTTAGCACGTGTGGCAAAAGCTGGCCCCTCCACCGGATGTAATAAAGGGTGTGAATACAAATGAGAAGCATGCAGAAAATCCACGCAGAAGTAAAACATGCACAAAAAATGTATGCAAAATACGCACGGTCAAGGCATTCTGTAATAAACCATGCAAAAACACGTGCTGAAACCTGCATTAATGCAGTGACCTACAAGTGATTCACGGGGCAAAATCCTTCCCTTTTTATAAAACAGTAAAGACCTTAGTGGTCCAGGAGTAGAAATGAAGGTGGGTAGAACAATGTCTAACCCCTTCATGTTCTGTCTCTGACCACGTGGCAGCTGTACCAGTGGATGCCAGCAGGCACTGGAATGCAGCAGAGACTTCTACAGCTGACCCACAAAATGTTCCAAAACAACCATAAAAGTGAAGGTAATCCTTGATTACCCCAGAGTAAATGGGTCTCCAGACATGCGCTTTAACTTAACTCCTGCCCTGACCCAGCACTAAAAAACCCATGTTCAAAAACCCGCACTAACTGATGCACTACTCCCTGCATAGCCTGTGAATATTTAATTGCCTCATTTGTATGCACTCGCGCTAAACCAGCCACATCTTTTAAAGCAGGTTTATGTGCAAGTTTTTCCCGTGCTGAACACTTTATTACATACTTGTATAAGGCTAGAGAGTTTTCAAAAGTGGTGGGAAATGGGCATAGTTTGCATGGGACATGAGCATTTCGGATTGTGAACCTGAGATGTGCATATAAATATTTGTGTGACCTGGCTCACGCTGAGGCCCCCTACCGGATAACTTTACTTCTGATATGGATGCTGTGTAAGTTGATGTTCGGATGTTTATTTGAAAAATTTACTATTAAAACTTTAAATGGATAAAAATTTTTTTTAAGGAAACTAGGCAGATCTGCAGGGTTTTAAGGGTCAGGGCTAACTGGGGGGTGTGAAAGCTATCAAACCAGGGAGCATTGGAGGACCTATCTCTTAACTGGGTGAACTTTGGACGAACCAGTAAAACTGGGAATGGCATCAGTGCACACCTCTTTTAAAATTCCCCAATTTACGTGGTAGAAATGGGATTTATGCACCCTCTTAAAATTTTGCACCACTGTGCATGCAGCCAGGTTATTTGATAACATGTGCACATATGCAAGGCACATGTTATGGCTGTGTCCCTGGCATGCATGCACGTGCCAGTTTAAAAGTTACGTCCCCGGCATTATTTATTATGATAAGAGTACAACTGTAGGGCTCAAGCTGAATGCCTATATGAGCGTATGTTATAAAATGGCCATAATCCTTTGGCGGCGATCCAGCATATCGGCGCCCGCGCACCAGTTTAAAAAGTTACCAGCCCCTTGTTCTTTAGTTAAAAGAGAAAGGAATTTCAGTAAAATGTGTTACGACCATGGCTGCTATGCAGCCGCCTCACCACCAGAGGTCCCCCACGAGCATGTTCTTCTGGCTGGCCCACTCCTTCCTTCCTGTCTACTCTATACCCCAGAATTTCCTTTATAACCCTGCCTAGCAGTTCCATCGGTGCTTCAAGCAATCGAGCTCCCTGGCTCCCTGCTCTAGCCTTCCGTGCTTGTGTATCTGGCCTACGGACCTTCTGGGTGTGTGTGGCCTATGGGCCTTCTGACCTGCCTTGCTATTGTGTATCTGGCCTACGGGCCTTCTGGGTGTGTGTGGCCTACGGGCCTTCTGACCTGCCTTGCCTTGCTATTGTGTGTCTGGCCTACGGCACCTTGCCTACTGTGTGTGTGTGGCCTACGGGCCCTCTGCCTACTGTGTGTGTGTGGCCTACGGACGTCTGCCTATTGTGTGTGTGTGGCCTACGGGCCCTCTGCCTATTGTGTGTGTGTGGCCTACGGGCCCTCTGCCTGCCGTCTGTGGCCTACGGGCTCTCTGCCTGCCGTCTGTGGCCTACGGGCTTTCTCCGCTCTGCTGCTTTCGGGCTTATGTGTTTCATGTTCAATGTTAGTGCTGTCCTGGTTTGTCTGTTCAGTTCTCTGTCAGTCTTGTTTCCTCAAACCAGTCACTTATACCTCCAGCCAGTATCACTCTTACCTGCACGCTTCCTGAATTCATCCTTACCAGCACCCAGTTCCAGTTTCCTGTACACCTTTACCTACATTCACGCTCACACATACCTCCATGCTGTTCCAGTATTCAAGTTCACCCTTACCTTCATGCATCTGGTATCAGGTATCTCCAGCCAGTATTAGACTCAGTCTGCCTATTCCACCTTCCCACTTGCCCAGAGGGTTTACTCATTCCTGCCTGCACCAGCCAGCATCTAGACTCTTCTGCAGTCCTGCCTTTCTCCACCCTGAGACACCCCTGTTAGTGGTGTTCACGGTTCCTGACCGGAGCCCATTCGTAACAAAATGTTTTGGAAAAAGATTTTCCCTGGAGCAATGTGTTGCGGAGGTGGACCCTTGGCCCAAGGTGGTGTTGGCACTACCTGTGGAGAAACCCCCAGGATCCTCACCATTGGGAGGTGAGGCCATACGGGAAGTGGAGGCCGACTGGAGCTTCGTCAATACCAGCCCTCGTTCCCCGCAGGTTGAGCCCTCGGGTACCGGGGGCCGGCTGGTCTTAGGCGGGCCTCCGCATGGTTGATTCCGGATAGAGTGTCCAAGGCACAGTGCCAGGAAGCAGCGGAGACGCAGGGTCTGAACGAGCAAGACAAAGACAAGGCCAGGTTCCAGAAGCCCGGACAGACAGAAGCAGGCAAGCGATTAGGAACAAAGTTAAGTCCAGGCTTGTGAGTAGGCAGGTGCCTAAAAGAAGGCCAAGTCCTAAGACAATCAGCTGGAGATGAGATCAGGTTCAAGCTGGAGTCAGGGCAGGCAGCTGAAGACAAGGTCAGGTTCGAGCGAGGGTCAAGCCAAGGAATCTGTCCAAAGAGTAGTCAGGTACAAGCGAGGGTCAAAGCCAAGGAATCCAATCAAAGGGTAACGGGAACAGGAAGCTGGAACTGGAACACAAAGACTGGAACAGGATCAGGTACTGGAAGAAGAACACGAATGAGCAGCAACTAAGCACATGACAGGAAGCGTAGAGACCTGTTGCCAAGGCAAAGATTGAATGGTGGAGCCTGCCTTATTAGTAAGGCTGAGAGACGTCATCATCTGGGACCGTGGGAGGGTTCCCCCATGGCCCCTTTAAAGTCAGCGAAGGTGTGCACGTGCACGCCTAAGGCAAGCAGGCCGGAACTAGGAGATGGACTGCATCTTCCCTCGATGCACATGGGGAGACCCCAACCGGGACCAGAGGAGGCCACGGAGCTGCCAGAGGAGCCTGGGAGTGAGGCAGGAGTGCGAGCGCGTAGGCGACTACCTACTGCTGCCATGGGGAAGGGCCAGGTCTGGATCCGGCATCAGGGGTGAATGGAGCCAGCTGCGGGACTGCCGTAGCTGGTAAACACAACACAATGTAATAAGATGTCAGTATTCCTGCGCTGAAAATGAGATAACTCCCAATGCTGTAAGCTAATGGTATGGAAATTACTACAGTGTTAAATTGAAAGCACGCTAGCACAAAAATGTGTGCATAAGATATATTTGAGTGCATAAAAACAAAAAACGGGCAGTAGACAGATCTAAAGTGAAAAAAAACCTCTTTTCTTTGAGCAGGCACTTATAGTAGCACAATTCTCGCCATTGTGCGGCACTTCCTGTATGCACAACTGTATATTTATTTATTAGTTAGTTATTTTATATACTGACATTCCAAGTGACGATCACAACGGTTTAAAAAAGTAACATTTGTCCTTTATATCGCTGTCATCTCGTGCTTCTCTGGATCCATCTCATTTTCAGTATGTAAGACCCGGGAGAACAGCTGGCAGCAGAACTAATGGCCAGGCAGGGCCTGCATGACAATAGTGTGCAGCAGAGATTGTGGGCCTTTCACTCTGATATAAGGCAAATCCAGAGAAGCATGAGATTGCATAATATAGACAAGTTGTACTTACAACAGTTCTGCGTCACTGACCCTGGGGTACCGGGACAGATTCTCTCTGACTCAGGAGACCTGGAGTAAAGGTTCAGAGGTCCTGAACTCGAGTACCCCAATGTTTAGCTCAGTTTTTTTAGGCTTGGAATTTAAATCCTGGCTCACAGGTAGAGTAAATTAACTCACATTTTATGGGGCTAATGTTAGTATATAGTGCTGTGCCAGCATGGTTTTCAGACCTGATCCCATGGTGGAAATCAAGTCTAGGATCACAACTGGAGGCACAGCACCACAGACTACTAGTGCCAAAAATGTAGAGTAACTCCATCTATGATCCAGTAGGGGAAAAAAAAAATCATGAGCTAAGCCTTCAGGGCTTTAATGCACCTCGCTGCATTCCGGAGCACAGCTAATGCCTTCATTAACATAAGATTTACACGGAGATGCGCAAATACACATGGTAAATGGTTTCCTTTGAAGAAATTAGGCATGATTTCATTTCCTTTGCTATTTTTCATACTATACTGCTAAACCACCACTTCATGCATTCTGTTTGTTTACCTGTATGGCTGATGTTTTAATTGTTTTTAAATTTTTTTGCTTGATATTTTTATTACATATGTTACTCTTAGAGCTTAGGTTTAAGTGGCATATAAAAATCTGAAATAATAAATAACAAATCCTGACCACAAATCCAACTAGAAGCTCAAAGAATGTAAATTACATAGTATGAATGAACACATTTCATATATGATGAACCATCAAATGCAGCCAAATGTAAGAGATACTGATTTATACAGGCCCCCAGATTTTAACATATTTTATTATGCTATAAGGAAAAGAATCTTATCATAGGATCTAATTTAGGATACACATAAAATAGATGAATTAGTGGATATATATAGTACAGTCATGGTGTACTGATGCTTCATGGCTGTACTGTAGCTCCTTTAAGGAAGGGACTTGTACCTTATGTATTTCGTTATATAAACATCCCTGTGTGCACACTGGATAAATTCTGAAATAAACAAGGATACTGTTGAAAGTACTCAAGCTTCTTATACAAATGGTTAAAAATAGAAGTCCACCTCTAGAGTATGTTGCTGTGGTTATTTTGCCCAAACTGATACCCAGAATTGAAATGGTACTCCAACTGTGAATTTATTCATTGTTAAATGATATAATGTAACTAGTTTAGTAGTTCAAGTTTCCCTAATTTCATACATTTATAGTTTTGCCTCTGTTCTATTGCCAAACTAATGAACCCTAAGTAAGAAGAAAGCAATCCTGTAGGGAGATATCAGCCATCTTAGCCACCACAGGTCATACTATGCTGCAGATGCGATAATGTTACGTACCAGATGTTTAGTGTGCCCTTGGGCCTCAGCCCGATCCCAGATGGATCCAGGACCGAACCGAGGGTTGACGGCATGTTCCACTATGGCAGACGGTCTTACCCTCCGCCAGGCCTGCAAGCTCCCAAGGCCAACAACAGATGATGTTGGAATGTGAATGGTCCTCTGACCATTCCAAGCCCTTTTGGACCTGCCGCTTAGATCGGCATGGAGCAGCAGGCCTGGCCTGAGGTCGAGGGCAGACGGGCCTTGACACGAAGACATGACACCAAGATTGATGCTACGGCATCGCAGACGAAGACATGACACCATGGCTGATGCGGACGGCATCAGAGACGAGGGTTAAAGCGAAGACATGACACCAGGGCTGATGCAATGGCATCAGAGACGAGGGCTGGAACAAGACATGACACCAAGGTAGTTGAGGACATGACACCAAGGCTGATGCGAAGACATCACGGACCAATGGTCAATGCGACGGCATCCCGAACCAGGGTCGATGCGACGACATCAGGAACAAGATGTTGACATGACACCAAAGACTGATGCAACGGCATCCAGGACGAGACGAGGAACAGACGAGATGAGAGATTGGGCAGAAGGACATTGGCACTGTCTCTCAGGGTGCCCTACACAGTCCACCCGCGGGACTGGTTGCGGACCACCCTGTCCCACTGCGCGCCCTACACAGCCCAAGGAGGTTGGTCACAGACCACGCTGAGAATGGGACGAGCGCAGGGAAGAATCCAGCCAAGGCAGAAATTCGAGGACGGAGCCATAAGTCACCCAGAGCTCCACAAAGGCTGGCAGGATGAGACGGCTCAGGAGCACAGGACACCAGTCCATCTGCAGGCCACTCCAGCCCGGGAAAGACGTCATCCGAGGGAGTCGGGTCTGACAGGTATCAGAAGGCTCAGGAGCGCTGAAGCAAACAGCAAGAAGGGCAGGACACCAAGGAACCTGGGACATCAGGAAGCGGAGGATCAAGACGAGACACCAGGACACCTGGACGAGGACCTCAGGCACGAAGACATGGCATGACGAGGAACAGACGAGACGAGGATCTCCATGGAGAGGATAGAAGACCTGATGGAGCTCTGGCAGGCAGGAGCCTCCAGAGTGAAATAACTCTAATGCAAGGCAAGGCTGACTGGAAGTTGAAGTCCTTTTATAGGGCTGCAGACAGGTGACTCCCTGGGAGGAGTTTGGAAGGCCCACACCTAGCTGGCCCTATAACTACGGAGGAGTGCTGTGGGCCGGCCCCTAGGGAGAAGGGTGTGGCTCAAAACCAGGAAGTCCATGCAAACACAAGCAGCCTCAGGCAGGCCCCAAGAACATTGAGGCCTCCCAGGCCCCGGAGCGAATCCTGGACAGTTCACAGGCGAGACCCCGGCTTCGGCGCGGCCTCCAGGAAGAGGTAAGGAGCCTCCCGTAGCACCGCTATAGGAGGGTTCATAACACATAATGGATACCAGTAGCAGCAAAGAACCATTATGAAATATTTTTCTAGGAATGAAGCTTAATTCTTCTGTTTATGTCCTCGCCTCCCATAAAAGAAGCTATTTTGTGATTGGTTAAAATATGGAGAAAAGTACAGATGACAAGATGGTTGATGAAAGGATTGGCTAACCTGTTTATAGTAGCCTATGGACTCTAACTTTTCAATATCCACTAGAACACCAGTTCGCCACTTTACAATAAATACAGCATGAAGTGATTTCAGAGCATTGGATCTCAGTGAGGTACATTGGAAGACACCTCAGATTGGAATATTCTGATGCTGAGTGGAAAGATTATCACACCTCAGAGGTATTCTTCAGGCATGGATGGCTCCATTTACTGATCCAGTATAGCTTGAGGCCTCTGGAGATTTACAGTGAAATCCTGACTTATTAATATAGCAATGGGAGGCCTAATTATTATTAATCAAATACTTAAGTGTTTCTGAATGCAGTAAAACAAAAAGAGGAAATTATTCAGGCACCAAACCAAACATCTAAAGAAATTCAATCATGTGCTCAGAAACAACAGTTGATAAACGCAACTAGCCGCTTCTAACAGAAGCAGTGCACATTAGTTTCAAACGAAATTGAGAAAAGAAATGAATAGGGACTAATTTGTTTCTTTCTGGGGACTCCAAACAAGTAAGAGGGTCCCCCAAATTAAATGAATCCTATTCGTTTCATTTGTTTGAAATAGAATGAATTCTATACGCCATTACAGTCAATGGACTCATAGAAATCATAGGAAAGCAACAGGTGTTTGTGTAGTACAGTTAGAAATGGATACAGGGTAGAGCAGGCAGTCAGTCAGCAGAGAAGGGGAGGATAGACATATTGTCAAGGAGATGAGAGGAATAACATAACATAACGAAGCATTTTGACAGGATGACCTATCATTGTGGACCAGGTACAGTGATGCTGGACTTGAAGACTGAGAATGTCAGGGATTTGCTTTGCAGTGCTTCTCAAAACACTGCCTGTGTAAAAGCAGTGTCTTGAGAAGCACTGCAAAACCGTTTTTTGCTGTGGAATATTCTATAGTCTCACTGTGCCAGCACATCAACAGCCCATCACACACGAGGGGAAAGTAATGCAGCGAGGCTGCGCTGCATCACAATATCTGTGTCTCATTGCAGATTTGTGTTGTTGCGCTTGCAGTTGCTGTTCTGGTTTTCCTCCCTGGTGACTGAAGCCTTAAATACACTGGAGATTAGTCATTTATTCTCTGTTTACCTGGCAGCGGGCACAATGTGGACAGTGGGCATAAGTGAGCAGTGAGGGCAGGGCAGATACTGCGGCATAACAGGCTACATTGTGAAGCCTGTGTCAGAAAAATAGTGCAGACAGAGCAGACAGTTTGACACTCATTGTTTGCCCGGCAGCGGGCACTAGGCAGTGGACATTACAACACCATTGCAAAATACTCAATCACTGTTGTAATCTTCACATCCCCAGTGACATAAAAACATCATGTCAGGGACAGGGAAAGGCAGAGCAGATGAAGAATATGTAAATGTGTCCAAAACTGGGCAGGTTGGCACTGTCACTGGCAGTGCCAGCAAGAACCCAAAACGTAGTCCTGTACTGAAACTGAAGAAGAATTTCTTCTGGACTACTAAGGCAGCAGGAACCAGCTCTGAGCCAAAAAAGCTGGCATGTGCCACTGCAAAGTTCAGATGACGGTGGGTGCATTTCTCGCCAATCTTCTGTTTTCGACAAGGAGGGAAATGTTGCCACAGATGGTGCAGTGAAAGCCATATTTTCCTCCACGAATTCAGATGCAGAGTCATTACCTGGCTTGTCTGAATCAGAAGATATTGAAAGTATACTGAACGTGGAAAATTTAGGAGGTGTATATACAGTAGTGTGTAAGCAGCATCATCATCCAGTTCGTTAATGGGGGAGACAGGAGAAAATGAGGATAGGGCAGAAGAGCAGGCAGCACAGGCAGAGAAGCACAACTGATGCCTCTGGCATTGTTCCAGAGATTCCACCCTCCATCTCAGCTTCAGTGCCAGCTTCCTCTGCTAAAGATGTAGAGAAGAGATTGCAGAAGAAATACATGATCTGGAGACATTTCCAAATAAGGGACGACCCGCACTTTGCACAGCGCAAACACTGTAGAAAGGACATAAGTCATGGGAAACAAATGGGATGCTTACTTAAAACTGGCATGCATCATCACCTACAGAAGCAGCATCTTTAGTACTGGCATCTGGGGAGGGTAGAAGTGGAGACCCTTCTTCCAATCAGGAGAAAGTGGCAGAAAAGAGGAAAAATGTTCCTCAAGATGAAGCCATGCCCTCAGCCCCTTCCAGTAGTCAGGTGACAGGCAAGCAGCCCCTGCCAAGCATCAGAAGTGACAACCTACGATGGAAGAAATGGGGTGGGTTTCAATAGCCATGTCCTGGAGCAGGAGACAAGCAGCAGCTAAAGTTATAACAAGGAGCATTACTGAAATGATTGTCCTTGATAGCCAGTCCCTGCAGCTCTTTGGCTCCTCCTCTGAGCCTCTCTCGCAGGAAGGTTCATGGCACGTGACACGTGTCGGATAATATGCTCACAGCTATCAAGGGAATCTAACCTGGGTCTTGAGCTAGGCCACACGTTTCTGTAAGAACATAAAATATGCCATGCCTATCAAGGTCTATCAAGCCCAGCATCCTGTTCCCCAGAGTAGTCAATCTGGTAGATCCCAAAGAGAAAACCCACCTGGACATGCACAAATTGCTGCTGAGCAGCATTCCAAGGCCCACCTTAATTAGCAAAGCCTTGTCCTTAGATATTATCTCACAAGGGCCACATAGAGAAGCCTACTGCATTTTAGAAAGGTTTCTGGCCCTCAGCTTTGGGCCTTGGCCATATCAGGTATTCACTGGGCCCATTTTCCAGGTTCACAATAAAGAATGAACAATATGTTCAGATTACATCATTACCCACCAACTATACAAACACCATTGACTACAGAATTCTCTGTTTAAAATCAAACAAGCAAACTCTAAATAAATGCCCCATCCCAGGAATCATTACATTAACAATGGAGTCGGGTGGGCAGAAGACAAGCAAACAGAGCAGGAGGAGGTAGCCAAAGGGAAGGGGAAATGTACTCTTCTCCCTTTTTGAATTCCCCACTCTATCTTCCTCCGTCTGTGCCTATGGTGACCAGTGGGAAAGGCTGATGACAGCTGGCCACCGGTAAACATCACAGGTTCACCAAACGCCACACAGCATGCAGGTCTGATGCCACCCAAAAGAGGCCACTCAGCTGGGAGAAAATGGAGGAGGCTCTAATCCTTTCCTCTCCACCCCCCCCCCCCCCCCGACTAATTGAGATGGGATGGCTCTGAGTCCAGGGCACAGATGCCCAGTTACTGGTGGCATCTTCACACCTAGCTAAAATGACAAGTATAAGAGTTTGCTACACCAGACATATAATCAGAAAAAAATGTTAATATATTTAGCCTACAATTTTAGTGTTTTGGTTCAAGCTAATAGAACCTTAATCAGGCAGTCTTTCATATCTTCTCAAATGTCAGTAAATCTGTGATTCATTGTTTACACAAGGCTGACTATATCATCTGCTTTCTTGGCTTTGCTTCTGATTAGATCCTTATTCATGTTTTAATTAGCTGCATAAGTTGATTACTGCAGCTCTTTTTATGGCTTCCCTATGGGTGTGCTCAAATCACAAATCTCTTGTTTTCAGAATGTGCAGAATGCCATTGCTCATCGCCTCTTCCATTTCAAAAAGTGAGATCATATCGCTTTAATCCTTAAAGAACTTCACTGATTCTGTAGCATAATTCAGTTCAAAACTGTCCCAGGACTGTTGGCTCAGGGAACTATACTAGGAAAATCTCTTACAGCTGTTGTAGCAACATCTGCACCAATCCATTGTTTTGTTTTTGTCCCCTGCTTAGTAGCAAAAGGATACAATACATATAGAAGCCAAATGTAAGATATACTGATTTATACAGGCCCCCATTTAGCATTAAATTAAGACTGGAATTACAATTGTTGTCTGATTTGGTTATAATTACTCACCTTTCTAAATTCAAGCTCAAGGCAAATTGTAAATCAGGTTCAGTAAGCATTTCTTTGCCCCCAGAAGTTTTGCAGTCCAAGGAGTGAATTTTCAAGAATTACAATACTTGTGTAAGTAACTTGTAATCATGTACATGCTATTAAAGATATTTACAGATATATCTAAAGTACATTCATACTTTTGGTTTCGCTCGCACATTTACATGAGCCAATAAAGGGAGGTCTAGGGGCATTCTGGGGCGGGGCTTTGAGTTACTGTCACAATTCCACCTGCTATGAAGCCTCTTACTTCAAGCCCATGTTTGTCTGTCTTCAGTCCCAGCATTGTTTCCTGTTCAAGGCCTTATCTCCAGTTCCAGCCTTGCCTTGATTCCTGCCTGTGTCACCAGTCCAGCCCATACCCAGCTGTTGCCTGCCATCAATATCAGCCTTGTCTCCAGCTCCCAGCCTATGCCTGACTCCAGCTCCCAGTCTGTGCCTGTATCCAGCAAAGTCTGCTGGCCACCAGAACCCAAAGGCTCAAACTGCGAGGGAGATGGCTGATATAGGCAGAAGACCCAGTTCGGCCTTGTCCCAGCGTCTGGCCTTCTCCTGCTGGGGAAAATCCCAGCCCAACCTACCTGACTTGTTTGCTAAGTACATAAATTTCTATTTTATAAGAGACTTACGCAAGTACATTTGGCAACTTATTTGTACAATCTTATACCTGCTAATTATCTCATGCAATTGATATCAGACTCATCTGTCATCTGCTATTTGTTGGGTGAAGGATGTGAGTGAAGTGGGGGGAGTTCAGGGTGAAGAACTAGTAGGGTCTTGATCTGGAAAAGGACTAGGTGAACTGGTGGAGGTATCTTTAAACTGGTTATTTCAGTTACTTGGGAATGTTTTAAAATATATTGACTTCCAAATATAAATAGTAGAAACTATTCTAAAGATCAAAATCGCAGAGCATATAGAAAGACATAGTTTAATGGAACACAGACAACATGGATTTACCCAAGGGAAGTCTTGCCTAACAAATCTGCTTCATTTTTTTGAAGGGGTTAATAAACATGTGGATAAAGGTGAACCGGTAGATTTCTCAGTGGAAAAGAGTAAACAGTGGAGTGCCTGAGGGATCTGTACTTGGACCAGTGCTTTTCAATATATTTATAAATGATCTGGAAAGGAATATGATGAGTGAGGTTATCAAATTTGTACAAAATTATTTAGAGTAGTTAAATCACAAGCGGATTATGATATATTATAGGAGGACCTTGCGAGACTGGAAGATTGGGCATCCATATGGCAGATGAAATTTAATGTGGACAAGTGCAAGGTATTGCATATAGGGAAAAATAACTCTTGCTGTAGTTACACGATGTTAGGTTCCTTATTAGGAGCTACCACCCATGAAAAAGATCTAGGCATCATAGTGGATAATACCTACAGTACCTGAGTGGATAATACCTACAGTACCTGAATGGATAATATCTACAATACCTGAATGTAAACCGATGTGATATCTCAGATCGAATGTCGGTATATAAAAAATAAATAAATAAAACAAATAAATAAAGAAATAAATAATACTTTGAAATCGTTGGCTCAGTGTGCTGCAGCAGTCAAAAAAGCAAACAGAATGTTAGGAATTATTAGGAAGGGAATGGTTAATAAAACAAAATGTCATAATGCCTCTATATCGCTCCATGGTGAAACCGCACCTTGAATACTGTGTATAATTCTGGTCACTACATCTCAAAGAGATAGAGTTGCGAGGGCAGAAGGTACAGAGAAGGGCAACCAAAATGATAAAGGGGATGGAACAATTCCCTATGAGGAAAGGCTGAAGAGGTTAGGGCTGTTAAGCTTGAAGAAGAGATGGCTGAGGGGGGATATGATAGAGGTCTTTAAAATCATGAGAGGTCTTGATTGAGTAGATGTGAATCGGTTATTTACACTTTCGGATAATAGAAGGACTAGGGGGCACTCCATGAAGTTAGCAAGTAGCACATTTAAAACTAATCAGAGAAAATTATTTTTCACGCAACGCACAATTAAGCTCTGGAATTTGTTTCCAGGGGATGTGGTTAATGCAGTTAGTGTAGCTGACTTTAAAAAAGGTTTGGATAAGTTCTTGGAGGAGAAGTCCATTACCTGCTATTAATCAAGTTGACTTAGAAAATAGCCACTGCTATTACTAGGGATGTGAATCGTGTCCTCGATCGTCTTAACGATCGATTTCGGCTGGGAGGGGGAGGGAATCGTATTGTTGCCGTTTGGGGGGGTAAAATATCGTGAAAAATCGTGAAAAATCAAAAAAACGTAAAATCGCTAAACAGGCACATTAAAACCCCCTAAAACCCACCCCCGACCCTTTAAATTAAATCCCCCACCCTCCCGAACCCCCCCCCCAAATGACTTAAATAACCTGCGGGTCCAGCGGCGGTCCGGAACGGCAGCGGTCCGGAACGGGCTCCTGCTACTGAATCTTGTTGTCTTCAGCCGGCGCCATTTTCCAAAATGGCGCCGAAAAATGGCGGCGGCCATAGACGAACACGATTGGACGGCAGGAGGTCCTTCCGGACCCCCGCTGGACTTTTGGCAAGTCTTGTGGGGGTCAGGAGGCCCCCCCCAAGCTGGCCAAAAGTTCCTGGAGGTCCAGCGGGGTCAGGGAGCGATTTCCCGCCGCGAATCGTTTTCGTACGGAAAATGGCGCCGGCAGGAGATCGACTGCAGGAGGTCGTTCAGCGAGGCGCCGGAACCCTCGCTGAACGACCTCCTGCAGTCGATCTCCTGCCGGCGCCATTTTCCGTACGAAAACGATTCATGGCGGGAAATCGCTCCCTGACCCCCGCTGGACCTCCAGGAACTTTTGGCCAGCTTGGGGGGGGCCTCCTGACCCCCACAAGACTTGCCAAAAGTCCAGCGGGGGTCCGGAAGGACCTCCTGCCGTCCAATCGTGTTCGTCTATGGCCGCCGCCATTTTTCGGCGCCATTTTGGAAAATGGCGCCGGCTGAAGACAACAAGATTCAGTAGCAGGAGCCCGTTCCGGACCGCTGCCGTTCCGGACCGCCGCTGGACCCGCAGGTTATTTAAGTCATTGGGGGGGGGGTTCGGGAGGGGGGGGGATTTAATTTAAAGGGTCGGGGGTGGGTTTTAGGGGGTTTTAGTGTGCCGGCTCACGATTCTAATGATTTATAACGATAAATCATTAGAATCTCTATTGTATTGTGTTCCATAACGGTTTAAGACGATATTAAAATTATCGGACGATAATTTTAATCGTCCTAAAACGATTCACATCCCTAGCTATTACTAGCATCAGTAGCATGGGATATACTTAGTTTTTGGGTACTTGTCAGGTACTTGTAGCCTGGATTGGCCACTGTTGGAAACAGGATGCTGGGCTTGATGGACCCTTGGTCTGACCGAGTGTGGCATGTTCTTATTTTCTTATGTTCTTAATTTTCAAACAGCCTGCATGGGACTAAATTCTACGGGTGCTTTTTACCTTCGGATTTTAGCCAGAATGTTCAAAGCAGACTTATACGCATAAACCAGCTTTTAAAGTTTGAGGGTTTACTGGATAATGCATGGACATTCCACGCAAGTTACAAACTGCTCCCGAGCAGATATCCCTGTGCATTTAGATTTACATGCATACTATTAAAATTCATTTTTTCCTCTGATTTTTCTCCTGTTTGTTTGTTATAATAAACATTGATACATTCCCAGGGGAGGATAAAATAAAAAGTGAAACCAAGGTCTCTAGGTATAAATTGTATTTTTTTTTAACTGCTGTGTAATTGCAAATCTTTTTATGGGACATACGGTATTTAAGTCTGCTGATCCTGCTTTTATTGGTAGTGAAGATTGCTTCTTCTCCTGTTATGTTTATGGCAACAGAACTTAATTAATTAATGATAAAAATGTTGTTGTGCTTGGAGGTAATGGCCCTAGGGGGCGGAGCACTGGAGGAGACAAAGGCTTGGATGAGCTTCACTCAAAGCCTGTGGTCCCCCCGGGAGGAGCCCCTAGGGACCCGGGCGGCTTGAACTTAAGTGGGCCTCGCAGGGTTTCCTGGGAGAGTAGAAATCTGGTGTGCCCACAGACACAGGGAGAGCACAATCGGGTTCGAGACTAGAGATCCGATGGAGTAAGGAGGACCAAAATAGTGTAGGTGATGACAAAGCGAGGAACAGAGCCAGAATCTAGGGACGAAGTCAGGTGAGCAAAGGTCAGAGTCCAGAGGTCTGTCCATGGGATGGTCAACAAGGCAGAGGTCAGATACCGGAGGTCAGACGAGGTCACAGGCAGGCCGAAGTCAGGAGGCAGGCAGCAGACAGGAAGGCAGGTCAAGGAGCATGCTGAGGTCTTGAGGCAGGTGGCTGGCAGGCAGGCAGGTCAAGGAACAAGCTGAGGTATTGAGGCAGGCAGGCAGGTCAAGGAACAAGCTGAGGTATTGAGGCAGGCGGCAGGCAGGCAGGCAGGTCAAGGATCAAGCTGAGGTCTTGAGGCAGGCGGCAGGCAGGTCAAGGAACAAGCTGAGGTCAGTATCAGTAGACAGTCCGGAGGTACTACCTGGGGAAACATATAGACGAACACAGGAACAAGATGAGCAGGAACTAGGATGCAGGAACAAGGCAGGAACAGAACTGGAACAGAAGGATCCTGGAATGAGACTTGGAACAAGACAAGAGCAGGAACAAATGCAGAGGCAATCTAGCATACAAGCCGACCCGATTGCCAAGGCAAGGAAGCACAGACAGGAACTTCCTTATATTGGGGGATCAATCAGAGCTGAAGCCCGCCCTTGGCCCTTCAATAGTCTGGGCAGTCCGCACGTGGGCACGTAGAGGTGTGGCCAACATCGTGAGGACGCCGAACCTCGGCGTGGGGCCTGGCGCACAGTGGAAGGCCTGGCGACCGCCGCCGCGGGACGCTGGGGCCTAGAGGAGCTGGCAACTACCACCAGGGAGGCCGACCTGGACCTGCCATGGGACCTCGAAGGTGAGCAGGCCTGTGCACGGGACAGCCGCGGGACGGGGCGCTTAACAAATATGTTTAATTATTAATGTTGGGGAGTGCAATTTTAGCAATGTTTTTTTGTTTATGCGAATAAATGTGTTTACATAGCTAAAAAAAAAATGCTTTCAATTTTGCCCTTCTCAGTGCAGGCAAAAGGGGGCAGAGTTAGGCTGGGGGAAAAAGTACATGAGGTGATTTTATTTTGAAATCATCATGTTGTGTTTCGGTGGTTTTCGTGTGCCCTTGGGCCTCAGCCCAACCCCGGCCATCCCGGGCCAAACCAAGGGTTGACGGTGGCCCCGCATGGCTGACGGTCTACCCTCTGCCAGGCCGGCAAGCTCCCATGGCCAAACATCCGAGGATGTTGGAAGGTGAATGGTCCTCCGACCATTCCGGGCCCTTTCGGACCTGCTGCGAGCAGCATGGAGCAGCAGGCCTGGCCTGTGGTTGAGGGCAGACGGGCCTTGACATGGAAACACTGGAGTTGATGCAACGGCATCACATGGCACGAAGACACTTGGCAGAAGACGTGACACCAGGGCTGTGGATACAAGACACCAGGATTGATGCGGACGGCATCGCAGACAAGACACTTGACGAGGTTGATGCAGACGGCATCCAAGACGAGGATTCATGGCTGGGATGATGCGGACGGCATCCGAAGCAAGACACATGGCTGGATAAGGCAGACAAAGACACATGGCATCAAGGCAAGACACAAGGCAAGGACATTGGCACTGTCTCTCAGGGCGCCCTACTCAGGCCACCCATGGGACTGAGTCGCGGACCACCCTGTCCGTTACGCGCCCTACACAGCCCCAAGGCTGGTCGCGGACCACGACAGGAGCGGGACAGCGCAGGAACACACAGCAGGCTTCACGGCTCAGGAGCACAGGACAACCGTCCACCGGCAGCCTAGTCCACCCAGGAATACTGCATCTGAGGGACCCCCGGCCTACCGGTACCAGAAGGCTCCAAAGGAGGACGAGGCGGAGTGAAGGCAAGAACATCAGGAAGGCAGGAACACCAGGACAAAGGCTGAAGACACCTGGACATGGACCTCAGGCACGACATGGAACAAGACATCAAGGTGCGGAGCTCCGAGAAGAAGACCTTACATAGTCTCTGGCTGGCAGGAGCCTCCAGAGCGAAGACTGACTACGATGCAAGGCAAGGCATGAAGAACGGAGCAGCCCTTTATAGGGCTGGAACCAGGAAACAGTCATTAGGTGAGGCCCAGACACTTCCTGTGTCTGGTCCTTAAAATAATGTGAAGAGACGCGGCCACGCGCCTAGGCAGGCAGAGCAGGGCTGTGCAGGACCCTGGACAGCGGCCTGCACAGCGTCTGCACGTCGGCGACGTCAGAGGAAGCAGGGGAGAGCCTGGACGCAGGCTCCAGCGTCGGCAGCGGCTCCAGCCACTGCGGGAGGCCCCAGGGGCGGCTCCTGCCGCTAATCGAGCCCGGGGCTGCGGCCTAAACACCGCGAAGATCCGGAAGTCGGCGGGGGCGATCCCAGGCCCCAAGAAAGACCTCGGCACCGCCCGCGGAACTGCAGAGAGGCAGGGCGGCCTCCTGGCCACGCAGGTGGGAAGAAGAGCGCGGATCCAGCTGCGTGGGAGGCCCGACAGCGGCGTCCTGCCGCATCGGGTGAAGATGCAGCATAAGTAAGTTCGTGCCTGCTCGCGGGGAAACCCGCGGGCAGCACCAATTCATAACACATCATGCATATTTTATTTGGCCTACACTTTGTAGCTGGTACAATGCTGGTACAAAGAAATTTTGGTTTTAGTAGAAATATTTTTTTACCTGTTTTTATTAAGAATTTTTATATACCAGTAATTATTTTAAATAAAATTGTCAAATTAATATATTTTTCACTTTTTCACAGCCATTCAAATTAAAACTCACATTAGGGTCAATTTTTTAAGGCGCGCACGCATCCATGTGCACGCGGTTCCCGGTGCGCGCACGTGGACGCGCTAATTTTATAACATGCGCACGTCAGCGCAATCATGTTATAAAATGTTTCATGCGCATACATGCGCACTGGATTTTCATGTCCACGCACGCATGTGCAAGTGGGTGGCCTACTCCACGTGAGGGGGGAATTTTAGAATAATATACGCAGCGATGGGAGTAGGGCTTCCCCAGTTCCCTCCTAGTCCACTCCAATAAGGAAGTTCCCTCCTAGTCCAATGAAGGAGTGGACTGGGAGGGAACTTCCTTACCCCAACTCTATCCTTCCTTTCTCTTCCCCTCTCCCTGACCCCTAAACTAACCCTGTCTATCTCTATTTTTTTTATTTTTGTTCTTACTGCTCCTCCGGAGCAGCAGTAATCTCCACATGCCAGCCAGCTGCCGGTGCGTGCTTCCCCGGGACAGCCTCTAATAGCACTCTCCCAGCCCACCTCAAGCCCCTCCCCACCCTCCCGGCCCGCCCCTTTCAGCAAGCCTGGCACTTGTGCGCATATCGGGGATTACGCGTATGGCTGATTCCATTCTAAAATATGTGCAGCACACGCAAGGCCTGGCCACACACATAACCCCCTATTTTTACGCACAGGCCCTTTAAAATCTGGACAATTATATTCAAGTTCGCCTTATAATAAAGCAAATATAATCTATTGTCATTCTGTAGGATATAGTTTATGCAATTTTTTGGGGGGGAGGAAAGGAAAATTTGGAAACATTTTTATTTATTTAAAAATGTATATCCCGCACTATTTCATACTCTAGGTGGGATATGTAAAGACATCCACAATCAGAAAACCGACAAAAAATTATCTGTATACACAGGAGTATTTCAAAATAAAAAATTTTGCAACTGTAAAAAACAAAACAAAATAAATAGTAGAGTCCAAAAATGAAGGCACCAAGAGTAAGATACAACATGCAAGCATCCAGAAAATAACTAATATTTCTTGTTAGAATAACTAATATTTCTAGTTAGAATGACATCGCAAGCACAATTATTGAAGGACCTTCATAACACCCACAGTGGTGGGACTAATGTATTTTATTGCTCCAAACACTTACTTTGTATCATATATAATCATTGGTCCATACAGTTCACATCACAAACATTTTTTTATGAATTTTCTATAGCAAGTAAAAAGCACTTCCCTTAATTCTTAGCTGCAGAATCAAATCACTGAAGAGGACCTGACATAACGCTATGTTTCGAGGCCAAGCGGCTCTGCATCAGAGGTATTGGTGCTACCATGATGATGAAGCAGCTCAGCCGGCATTATGATGTGGCAATCGTGTAGCACCAATACCTCTGATGCAGATCCTCTTGACCTCGAAACATAGCATTATGTCAGGTCCCCTTCAGTGATTTGATTCTGCAGCTAAGAATTAAGGGAAGTGCTTTTTACTTGCAAAAGAAAATTCATAAAAACATTTTTTGTGATATGAACTGTATAGACCAATGATTATATGTGACCCCAAGTAAGTCTGTGGAACAAAAAAATACATTAGTTCCACCAAGGAGGGTGTTATGATGGTCCTTCAATAATTGTACTTGCAATGTCATTCAAACAAGAAATATCAGTTATTCTAATAAGAAATATAAATTATTTTCAGGATGTATACTTGTAAAAAACAAAACAAAAAAATTTTTTTTGTTATCTTTGCTTTGCTTCTAGATAGCTTTCCTATCCTATATAAATATATTCTTGGCATAAATATATTTTTGTTTGGAATATCCAACATGACACTGTGCTGTTGCAATTGTAGCGGGGTCACACATAGCAGAAAGGCAAGCAAAGTGACGGTGAACCGTTTTGTTAATAAAGCTGCTTATTTTCTCACTTAGAAATGGTTGCTAAGTCTCAATAAATAAAAATGCCAAATACTACAGTATTTTATGCTTGCCTCTCTTGGTTTTCTGTTTTTATTCATTGGTGTCATTAATTCATGTAATGTACAGATTTAATAAGCTATGTGAGTTTCCACGCCTTATGTCTACTAGCTTGTTTGCTTGCTTCTCAACTGAGATATATTCATCTAGAAGTAATATCTCATATTTTCATGGACTACTATCTTAATTCAGATGCTCAAGCAAGGATTATGTTACCATAATCCTTGTGGCATAATGCTAAGTAAGTTTTGCTGAAACAATGTGAACAAGCTGAGTGATCATCCCTAAACTGCATTACAGTCATTACTGGACTGCGTGCAATGGATTGGTGAACTCTGTCCAGCTGCAGTTCTCAATAGTCCAATACTTGCACAACACAAAAGATATCCCACAATTAATATTAACTGGCACCCTCATTGGCTCATGGGAAGGCCCAAGGGCTAAATAGTATGGAAACTGAATTTCCTTTTTTCCTTTTACTAGTGGTCCTACTTCCAGTTGATGGCTTGATGTAACCTGGATTCCCTACTTGTAACTGTGACTGCCACAACCTAGAAGGTCAGTGGGTGAAGCTTGCACTACTGCTGTCCAAGCATTACTGTTCCTGTTTGTGGGAAATGAAAGGACATGAATTAATAGATCTATCAAACTGGCATTCAGATTACTTAGCTGGCAATAGAATACATTTTATTTTTTGAAACCTATTCCAAAGATGAGTGTGGTCCAACTTATTATAGCAGAGTTTGAACATAGCTCATACGATGTCCTTTCTCTCTTATTTATTGTAGTATTCCCACATGTATAGCACCAAACAGATCCTTTCATAGACATCTTGCTTTAGGGGTCATTTATTAACCAAAATGAGCACATGGTAAGGAGTGGCTACAGTTTCAAATGTAAATCAAAGAAAAGTGTACTTGTTTCTCATAGCACAGGCTAACTAGAGTATAGGAATTCTTTGCTCTAGTTAATGAATACTGCAGGGAACATTGGATCTTCTTAGCTGCATTTAAAAATGAACATTTGTTTAATGTATTTAGGGACAAATAAATACTAAAAGTCTGCTACAGTTAGTGTCTGCATACTACCAAATGTTGCTTCATAAAAATGAGACATGTCTGGGTCCATATTCAGTAGGACATTTAGTGGACAAGTTATCTGACTACAGTTAACCAGATAATTTGGCCTGAATATTCAGTGAGATAAATGTCTAACTGAATATCCCCAAGTTAAGTTATCTGACTAATATTAGCCAGATAAAGGTAAATGTTACCGGATATTCATTTGTTAAAGCAAGCTGCAAGTAGATGACATATTTTAGTTAGTGTGAGACCTAAAAAGGGTTTGGTCCAGATAACCTTTTAAGTGCAGTGAGGACAGAAGTAAGCGGTCCAATATAAAGTCTTGTGTGGTAATGAGTCTAACTTCACCATAACTTCATACAAGATTTACATATACACTATACACTCTCTGGCTTTGAAACCGGTAGCTGCACATTTCTGCTCCTTTGAGATGAACCAGACCTAGGGCTTTATCTACTTTTCAAGTAGGCCTCTGACTAAAGAAGTATGTCACGAGAGCATTCAGTGCTAGACCCAGAGAGAAGGTCCATTGTTTGGTCAGAGGTAAGATATCTTCACAATGGAAGAGGCCAATGGTTTGTTAAAACTCACTATGACCTTTGCATAGACAACCTATTAGTCCCCAACAGAGTGAAGACATATCTACTGCACCTCTAGCCAAGCATTTGTACACCAATTCTACCAGACAGCGTATGGAGGTTTAGCTCTTGTTGTCTTCCCTGGGAGCATACAATGAGCCTTCAGTTATATGGTCTAGGCCATATGGTCTTGTATGCCAGAAAAGTGCATAGTTGGAATGGCCACTGGCACTCTAGCATGCAAGGTCATGTGGATCCTAACCCTTTTACCTAGTGAACCCTTAAGACAAAAACCACACAATGAAAAGACACAACCAGAAAGTGCTTTTTCAAAACCTGTGACAACTTTATTATACAACAAATGTCATCAAAAGATTCAAAACAGCCAACATATTTGGTAATCACATTTCTGCAAGGATAAGATATGAAATAGCACATGTCATTGTAACTGAAATGACAAGCACATTAAGTACAGAGCTTTACATACTTTGCTACAAATGGCAACATTACATATGTAGTATTAACATCTTATCCTTTTTTTTACAATCATGATTACAGCAAAGAACATAGAAAGGAGAAATGGCAACCCAATAGCTACAGTACACTCTAATGTTACAGTTTATAGCAGCATAACTATGTGATGGCAATAAAAAGGCTCAGACAGTCCATGTTGAAAGAGTGCATTGAGGAGGGACAGCCTAAGGGCCACAGCAGCAGAGTTCAAATAAAGGCCCAGAGAGTCCATGTTGAAAGAGTGTACTCAGGGGGCATAGCCTAAGGGCCAAAGCAGCAGAGTTCAACAAGAAGGCAGCAGGCCAGGAACAAAGAGTGCAGCATTGAGGCAGGAGGCCCAGGAGAAGAGACAGCAGCATAGAGGCAGGAGCCCCAGGAGATGTGACAGCAGCATGGAAGCAGCAGCACGATGAGATGAGATGAGACAGCAGCATGGAAGCAGCAGCACGATGCGATGAGACGGTAGCAGTAGGATCAGGAGATAAGACATGATAAGAAGAGATAGCAGCAGGACCATGACTGGAGACCTCATCAAGGAAGCTAGAGTATGGGCAGAGCATTGAGGAGGGCATTAGAAGTAGGCAGCAAGACAACACAGGCAGACAGTATACCATCAGCAAGCCATCACAAAAACTCTGTAGTCAGGACGGGTCCAGCAGGCTTCTTCCATCTAGCTGGCACATACACTGTGTGGTCAGGACAGGCCCAGCAGGGTTTTTCTACCTATCTGGCACAGGAACTCTGTAAGGTGACCCAGCTAGGCTTGCATCCACAAGTCTTGTTACTTGGCATTATATGCTACTACTTCTGCAGCATCATGGCCCTTTGCCATGGTGTGGCTTGACACTTGGGGGTGGCATTTTTTGGGAGGCCTAACCCTGGGTTGTCTCTTGGACCAGGGACAGCTGCTGGGTGTGGTGTTCTGGGATGTTGGGAAAGGCACAGGTGGAAGCTCAGACATGTTTTGGAAAATTTGGGTTAAGACACTGGTCAGGTTGTTAATGGATATTGCCACTGTGGTGAGAGCTTGAGAATGGGTCACTATCTGGTTGCATAAGGCCAGAGTCTGTCTGTTGACAGCCCTCCTCAGGCACACTAGCTCTGCCCGTATGATAGAGGTCTTTAAAATCATGAGATGTCTAGAACGGATAAATGTGACTTGGTTATTTACTTTTTCGGATAATAGAAGGACTAGGGGGCACTCTATGAAGTTAGCATGTAGCACATTCTTTTTCACTCAATGCACAATTAAACTCTGGAATTTGTTGCCAGGGGATATGGTTAGTGCAGTTAGTATAGCTGGGTTTAAAAAGGTTTGGATAAGTTCATGGGGGAGAACTCCATTACCTGCTATTAATCAAGTTGACTTAGAAAATAGCCACTGCTATTACTAGCATCAGTAGCATGGGATATACTTAGTTTTTGGGTACTTGCCAGGTACTTGTAGCCTGGATTGGCCACTGTTGAAAACAGGATACTGACCCAGTATGGCATTTCTTATATTCTTATGTTCTTATGTGGTGGAGGTGTACACCATGCCTCTTTCCAACCGGTCCGGCTACCCATGCATCAAAGGCTGTGTTGGTGTTGGTGCTGGTGCTGTGCTGGGTGTGGTTGGAGCTGCTGTTTGGGCCTCCAAATGTGGCTTGATGGGGCTGGTGGACTGCTCTGGCTCGGTACCTGCTGCCTCCTGCTGGTGACGTGGTATGCTGGAGATGATTTGTGCTGGCTCCACTGCCTAGCACTGCAGGTTTGTGTCCTCCATGAAGCTGGATTTGTTGAGGCTTATATTAAGCGGGCTTGCTGAGCCAAGGGGTACCAGCTTCTGCATTTGCTCAGGAGGTTAATGCTGCTGCTGCTCCTCCTCCTCCTTGCTGAACTGAGTCTGTGCATCCATCAATAAGGGTCATGAAAAACTGCTGTAGCACTGCTGGTCCCTGGGGTTTGACCGCTTGAACTGGTGGAGTCCTGGGTGAGAAGTTAGGAAACAAAGAAGAAGACATAAGTATCAATGCTAAGAAGTACATATGCACTGTGTGGCATAACGTGCACTTCACATCAATCAATGTGTGCATCTTATGCCAAATGATGTGGACAACCGTAGCAGCCTTGCCATTTACAGATGAGGTGAACTTACCAGCTCTGGCTTGCATGGTGTCCATGCCCTTAAAGGTATCTGGTCCCAGCTGTTGGATGAGGCACTCCTCCATTGGTGTCAGTACAATCAGACAAGGGGCTTCTCCTCTGATATGCTGTATATGCTTGTTGCAGTTAGCCACCTTGCTATTCAGTTTGACCTTGATGTCGCAGTAACTGTGGGAACACTTGCTCCACATTCTGTTTCACGCCACTGTACCTGGATACTGCCTGGGTGATCGTGCACCAGATCTGGCCCTTGGATGCCCTTGATGTCTTTGCCGCACAGTTGCCAAAGAGCGTCGCATAGTACTCGAGGACCCCTGCAATGATCATTTCATTGTCCTCAATGTTGACCTTCAAAGCCCTTGGACAAACACGCCCTGCTGCCTGGCTGCCAGAACGGGGTGCCACTTCCACTTCCGGAAAGGTTCCTCCCTTTCCTCACTCGCGCTACCACTCCCCTCTCCCCTCCCCCCCTCCCCCCTTGTGCACCTGCCCTATCAACTCTCATCCTCTCTGCCTTCTCTGTCTATCCCTAGCCTGCTAGCCTCATCCCTCCATTATCACCTGACTATCCCCTTCCCCCCCTCTCACTTCCTCCTCCTATCCCTTCCCTCCTGCCTATCTCTTCTCCTGTCCCTGTCCGGTCCCTACTCTGACACTTACACCAAACACTCTTGCCCTCGTCTCCCTCCTCCTCATCAACCTCCTCCCCCTCATCTCCTCACGCCTGTCCTATCTTCTCTCCCCATGCCTCTCACACTCCATCCTCTCTCCTCCTCAGTACTCAACATGACCATGTCTCACCACCACACCCCACCACTCCACTTCACCACTCCTCTTCCTTCTCACCACCACGCCTCACCACCATGCTTCACTACTCCTCCTCCTCCACCTTACCACCATGCCTCACCACCAATCCTCCTCCTGATACAAGCATAGACAGAAAAACAGGACAAACTGTCAAAAATGTTCATTCACATTAAGAAGACAAAAGCCCAAGGTAAATGGAAACAGATGACAACAGAAGACAAGACAGCGCACTCAGGAAATCGAAATCTATAAGCTCCTACTCCCACTAATCCACTCACCAACTCTCTTCTCCTCTCTCCAGTGCTTGACACACTCTCAAAGGGGCAGCTGCAGAAAGTTGGGATATATAAACAAAAAAAAAAAATAACGCACCATACATAAATCAATGTGTGCTGCATAAAATGATGCACAATGCGCTGACACATCACGCAAAGTGATTGTCTGTTGTGCTTTGCGAAAATTGCCTTTGGGATATGGTTTCCTATCACAAATATTATTGGATAAAAGTGATGTCATAGTGATATAGAGAGCTCATTCTTTTCCTACAGGAAAAAGACCCAGTGTCCGTGGGAAGCAGATTGCCATCGCCTATTGGTGCTGCTGGTAGGGTCCAGAGTATGCATGAAGTGGACAGTAGGGACTGGCTCAGGCAAATACTGAGACTAGGGAACACTCCATGAAGCTAATGGGTAGCATTTTTAAAACAAATCTGAGAAAGTACATTTTCATTCAATGCACAATGAAACTGTGGATTTTCTGGCCAGAATGATGTGGTGAAAACTATTAGGGCCTGATTTTCAAAAGCATATACACACTTAAAACTAGTTTTTCCATGTGTAACTATACTTTACCCATGTAAGTGGGCTTTTGAAAATTGCTACAATAGATGCCTTTGAATTGTCAATAGGTTTTACTCACTTTAAGTACACTTAAAGCAGATAAATGGCTTTTGAAAATTGCTGCAATAGTATGTTACATTTACATGTGGAATGCCTTTGAAAATTCACCTGTTAGTATATCTGGGTTTAAAAAGGGGTGAGGCAAGTTCCTGGTGGAAATGTCCATACACTACAATTAGCCATGAACACTTGGAAAACCCAATGCTTATCTCTGGTTATGAACAAGAAAGATTGGACCTATTGTTTAGGATCCTGAACATCCACTGTTGAGAACAGGATGCTGAGATTGATGGATCTTTGATCTGACCCAAAATGACATTTCTTGTGTTCTTATGACTTGGGTTAGTGTGAGGCTGACAGCAGTAGCCAGTTCAGGAATCAGAAAGTAGTGAAGGAGGGATGTGAGTGGTATATAAGGAATAGCAAAAGTGGCAGGAAGTGATAGGAGATCCCAGGATCACTAACAGCAGAGGTAAGAGAAATGCTATGGACCCATGGAGTGGCAGAAGCAGTAGAAAATGGAGGATGGAAGACCTGAGGCACTGCAGCAATGGGCTAACTTTTGTGGGGAGAGAACAGTGAACAAGGATAAAGGCAGATGAGAGGTCATTGTGGGTAACTGCTAGTATGACCAATTAATATACAGCCTGATTTTCAAAAGAGGGCTGAGCACCTCAGAGTCAGCTAAATTAAACGCTAAAGTTAGGCCTATTTTCAGCTAAAATATTTTTCTGAACTATAGGCATCTAACTATAACTTTAGAAGCCTTACACTGAGGTATCTAAAGTAAGGCTTAGGTGTAAGAATGGCATAACTTAAGGCACCAACCCTGGAAATCAGCACTGATTCTCTAAATTGATTCTCCTGCCCTGATACCACCCCCTTTTAAGGTGCCTATATTTAGGTGCCTCCTTATTTAAGGTGTCTAAATTTAGGAGCTCAAAGCCAGCAAGGTTATTATTTCAAAACCTAAGCACCTAACCCTTTTCAATATTGGGCTCATAGCCATTAAGGGGTTAAACTGAATACTGCCACAAAAGTCAATAAAAGTTTTTCCCCTGTTCTCCTAGTTCTATGTTACCACTTGTTTCGATGTAATGCCCGGTGCAATTTTTATTTTATGTAATGCCTTGTACAATTTTGTTTTATGTAATGCCCTGTGCAATATTGTTGTTACAATGTAAACCGATTTGATAAGTTACTTCAGCATGAAGGTCGGTATAGAAAAGTTCAAAATAAATAAATAAATAAATAAATAAATAAATAATCTAACACCACAGTGCATTGCACCTTTGTGCATCTTGGGATTTATCCTGACATTAGCAGAAAGAAGGTAAGATGCTTGTGAGCATACTGATCTCATGATGTAAAACAAAGGGGCCAATATAATAAAGTGCACTAACATTATCTATTAACACATGTAAATACAGAGGTCCATATTCAAAAGCATTTAGCTGGATAACTCTGAAGTTATCCGGCTAAATGAAAATTTGGGCATTTATCTGGCTAAATTCTAGTTAGGAGTGTTCCAGGGCAGTAACTGGGAGGAGTTGAGTTATCCGGCTGTTATCAGATTAACTCTAATATTCAGAGTTAGCTGGATAATTTAGCCGGCTAACAGGGTCATTTATCAAATTGCTATAAGGCGTTTTCTCTATAAGGCGTTTTCACATGCATTAAGCCCCTTTAATGCCTGTGAAAACACCATAACGCATGGTGCAATGCAAATCAGAAAAAAGGAGAAGTTTGGATTAAGAATTTTGTGAAGCTGTATTGCATGGCTTTAACTGCACCTTTTTCATTAGTGTTAAGCCTTTGCAGATGCTGTTTTTAGCTCCTGGTGCCAGCTTAGCTGTCAGGGCCCTTCTACAGAGAGAGAGAGAGAAAAAAAAAGAGAGAGAGACTAACCATAATGCCCTCATCCTAGGTAGGTATTTATATCTCTATAGGAGGCCCACCTAGTAACACAAAGTGAGGTTTAGGTATTAGTGTAGTGGTTAGGGGCCAGTTTGACATTCAAAATGAAACATATGAACAGAACAGTGCTCTCTTGTGAAGATTTGATGACTTTTGGAGTGAGGAAACTCACCCAAAGATGAGATTTCTACAATGTTCTCTTAACCTAGCTTGATGTAAAGATGAGATTTGTGCAATGTTCTCTCAGCCTAGCTTGATGTTACCCAGGTAGAGAGTCCATCAAGCTAGGTTAAGAGAACATTGTAGAAATCTCATCTTTGGGTGAGTTTCCTCACTCCGAAAGTCATCAAATCTTCACAAGAGAGCACTGTTCTGTTAGTACGTCTCATTTTGAATGTCAAAGTGGCCCCTAACTCCTACACTAATACCTAAACCACACCTCGAGTTACTAGGTGGGCCTCCTATAGAGATATAAATACCTACCTAGGATGAGGGCATTATGGCTAGTCTCTCTCTCTCTCTCTCTCTCTCTCACAAGAAACACAACAATTCTGGCACTTATCACATAGTACAAAAAAGTTAGCACAATTTGCAGTAGCTTAGCACTTCTAGCACAAATTGAAATAAACTGCCTAGTACCATAAAACACACCCCTTTTCCTATCACATGTGATATTTAGTACATTTTGATAAATCCAGGCCTAAGTCTGGTAGGGTCAAAGAACTGTCCTAGAGTTAACCGGATAACATTAGCAACTGCACTATTGAATATACCTCCAAAGTTAGCCGGATAACTTTATCCGGCTAACTTTACTATCCGGATATTGACTAAATATGGACCTCACAGTGTTTACCATGTATTCTAATGCCTCATGTTAATGACATGCAAATGCCGCAGAAGGTATAGTATGTGCATACTTTACATACAGATGGTATCACAAAGACTTAACTACATATCTCTGAGGAGTGAATCATTTTGTGTTAATGCGTCTGTGAAGCAGTGTACTTTTTTCACTGCACTAATAGTTAATGAGCTATTTTGTATTTCATCTCATATACAAAGATTTCACATTAAGACTATCATAAGCTAATTTACATGCATTAAAAGCATTGTAGAGATGTGAATCGTGTGATCGATCGTCTTAACAATCGATTTTAGCTGGGGGGGGGAGGGAATCTGATCGTCGCGGTTTTGTTTTGTTTTTTTAAATCGTTTAAATCGTAAATCGGGGGAGGGTGGGAAAACCGGCACACTAAAACAACCCTAAAACCCACCCCGACCCTTGAAAATAAATCCCCCACCCTCCCGAACCCCCCCAAAATGTTTTAAATTACCTGGGGTCTAGTGGGGGGGTCCCGGTGTGATCTTCCACTCTCGGGCCATGGCTGCGTTAATAGAAATGGCGCCGGCGCTACCTTTGCCCTGTCATATGACAGGGCAAAGGTAGCGCCGGCACCATTTTGGTTCCTGTCCCCCAACGTCACGAGCGCAGGAGATCACTCCCGGACCGCCGCTGGACCCCCAGGGACTTTTGGTCAGCTTGGGGGGGGCCTCCTGACGTGTGCAAGTTTTAAATGGATGCGTGCATGTGTGCCCAAATGCTTCGTCTACCGCACACCGATGCCATAGGTAAATGTCCCAGTTCACCCAGTTAAGGGATAGGACTTCCCAATCCCCTCTAGTTTATTAGTCTCCCTTTTCCCCTGTTAGCCCCAACCCTTAAAACCCCACTGACTAGCTAGATTTTTTAATTTTATTACTTAAGCGCCATCCATAGCAGGGCAGCCCGGCGCACGCCTGTGTGTGCACATCTCTTGGCCTTCCCCACCATGCCCATGCACCGCCCATTCTTCAAAACATGTGCACATATCAGGAGATACACGTGAACATGGGCAGCTTATAAATTCCGCTAGGCGTGTGCCGGCTCAGCTTGGGCGTATATCTCCCGGCTTCGGCTTGTCTAGGGCTTGCCCAGTTTGAATACTGGATAAATGTTTAGAAGATGTAATTTAGTGACAGAAGCAGCAGGTCAGGATACAAGCTAGAAGTGGCCTAGTGGTTAGAACAGTAGGTTATGAACCATGGAAGCTAGGATCCAAATCCAACTGCTGCTCCTTGTGACCTTGGGCAAGTCACTTTACCCTTTATTGCCTCAGGTATAAACTTTAGATTGTAAGCCCTCTGGGAATAGAGAAATTCCTACAGTACCTAATGCAATCCACTTTCAAGTGCCAAAACTCAGAATATAAATGGAAATTAATAAGTTCGAGACTGCCCTCTGTCACCACCTCCACCTCTTATGATTATTTACTTATCAAGTTTCTAAACACAATCCTGGCCTCAAAGAGCTTGCCTCAGTTTACGCAAATAATTGGGTAGTAAATAATTTTAACATTGTTCCTGCTCTGATTCCCCTGTGGGAGATTATATGCTATCCATCTGCCAGAAATGGGGTACCAAACTGTCCACACTGTAGAGCTATAGAGAGAATGAAGATGTTGTGATCACATAGGGTATCCCCATCCCAACAGATAAAATGCTCGATGCAAGAAAACCACATATAGTGGTAAAGGAATCATAGAAATATGATGGCAGAAAAAGATGATATGGCCTATTTAGTCTGTCGATCCACACCAGCTTTTTAACCTCTTCCACTTCCTCAGAGATCCTCTGTGTTTATCCCACGTTTGCTTGAATTCAGATACTGGATTTGTCTCCATCATTTCCACAGAGAGACTGTTCCGTGCATCCACTACCCTCTCTGTATAGAATTATTTCCTTATATTATTCTTGAGTCGATCCTTTTTCAACCTCATCCCACTACAGCCACCTTTCCTTTAAAAGAGACCTGCCTCATGTGCATGAAAACCTTGGAGGTATTTAAATGTCTCTATCACATCTCCTCTATCCCACTTTTCCTTTAGGGTATACATGTTTAGATCTTTACGTTTGTCCCCATATGCTTTAGAACAAAGACCACTGATCATTTTAGTAGCCACGCTCTGGATTGTTTCAAACTGGTTTATATCCTATTTCATGTGCGCATAGAAGATTTATACATCCTAGACTGTACCTCTCCTTTTGGTTTTTGCAGCCCAAATATATAACACTTTTAGCATTAAATCTTCACTAACAGACTCTAGACCATTCCTTGAGCTTTGCTAGATCTCTTCTCATGTTTTCCATACCTTCCTGGCTGTCCACCCTGCTGCAGATATTGATAACATCAGCAAAATGACAACCTTTTCTGACAATCCTTCCACAATGTTGTTCATGAAAATGTTGAAAAGAGACAGTCCATGGACCGATCCCTATGGCATACTGCTAGTAATACCCCTCTCCTCAAAGTGAACTCCATTTATCACTATTCCTTGTCACCTCCCACTCAACTAGTTTCTAACCCAGTCAGTTACTTTAAGACCCATACCAAGGGTGCTCAGTTTACTATACATAGCTGTGTCAAAAGCCTTCAGGATATATACTACATCTAGCGCTCCCCCCTGATCCAACTTGTTGGTCATCCAATCAAAGAAATTGTTCAGAATTTGATAAATACTATCTCTGGTAAAACCATGCTGCCTTGGATCCTGTAATTCATTGGATTCCAGAAATTGCACTATCTTCCATTTTAGCAGCAATTCCATTAATTTGCTTACCAAAGAAGTCAAACTAACTGGCCATTAGTTCCTAACCTCTTTCTTCTACTTTTGTGAGTAGGAGCCACATCTACCTATCTCCATTCCTCCGGAAGCATCAGAAAGGTCAACCAGCAAAGCTGCCAGAACCTTTCTAAGTTCCCATTGTGTCCTCAGATGTTTTCCATCTAGTCCTTTCGCTTTATACTTTGAGTTTGGTTAGCTCCTCACAAACACACTTTTCTGAAAATCATTTCAGGTTTACTTCTCTTCCAATCCTATTTGTATTCGTTTTATATGGTCCTGCTCCTGGCCCTTCCACAATGAACACTGAACAGAAAGATTTGTTAAGCAATTTTGCTTTTTCCTTCTTAGCCTCTTATATACTTTTCCTTCAACTCTGAGTCTCACAATGCCACTTTTGCACTTTCTCCTATCACTAACCTCTAAAAGCAAAGTCTTGTCCCTCTGATTTACCATACTTGCTATTTTTACTTCCATTTGCATCTTTGCATTCCAGACTTCTTTTCCAGCTTCTGTTAGCTTTCCAGATATTGTCATCTGTCTTCTGTTTTGGGACTTTCTAGCCCAGAGGTTCAGAGAAACATCAAGGAAAAAGATCAGGAGATCCCAGACCCCACTAGAATTTCACATTCTATCACTGAAAGTGTTGGGTTTGTTTCCTAGAGCCTATCACCTAAGGGACATTAACTCAGTTATGCAGGTCTGAGTCAAGAAGTACATGTGGATTGTTTTTGTGAGAAGATCAATTAGAGATTTTTGGTTGCTAATTAGACTGAAAATATTTTTGGTTACAGTGCATTTTTTTTTTTAACACCCTAGCGTCTTCGGTGAGAATGCAAAGTCCCCCCTACAAATTGTGAGTACATCTGAGTGAGAAAAAGACTGAGACTGTAAGTTGTATTTCCCTTATTAGCTTAGGGCCTTAGAGGTGTATATTCCTCCATGGCACTCAGAGCCCATGACTGTGAAAAAAGAAAATGAGAGTAAGAGATGGAATTTTTGGCCCTGGGACAATTGTGACCCCTGTATTCTGACACCATCGAAAAAGGAGATACTACACTAATGAAAAGGTTAGTTGCCCTTTTAGTTTTGCTCACTGTTCTTCTTCTTCCCCTGATTTTCCCATCCACCTAACGATTCCTTGAGTTACTCCCCCATTTTAAGAAAGTTAGTTTTTCTGAAATTTAGGACCCTTGCCTTTGAATGAACCTTCATCTCCTGCTCTCTAATACTGTGAAAAACATAAGAACAGCACTGCTAACAGAAGTGTCAGTGCCAAGCAACTATTCTGTGGACTATATTGAGAGAGAGAAAATCCTCAGGTATCAAATGATGGAATTGAATATGAAGAAAATGTGACAGAAAGATATAGAAATTGTCCTAATTGTATTGGGTGCCACGGGCCTGATTGAAAAGAATTTCCAGGCACATCTAGACATTTTGCCTGTGCATGCAACATCTTATGAAATCTAGAAAGAAGCTCTCTTTGGCACAATGCAAGTGTTAAGCAGAGCAGTAGTGAATTTGAGAGATTGAGATAATTCTTAATATATCCTGGCTTATGAATGAGGCTCACGCCTGTCAAGGTATGTGCAAAATTAATCCATTTGGAGATGTTACCCTGTGATGGTGTTACGCATCCCGTCCGCGTCCAGCCCACGCATGGGCCTGCTCACCTTCATGGTTCCATGGCAGGTCCCGGGTTGGCCTCCCTAGTGGCAGCCGCAAGCGCTTCCAGGCCCCGGCGTCCCGGTGTGGCGGTCGCCGGGCCTTCCACTGCGCACCAGGCCTCGCGCCGGAGCTCAGCGTCCTCGGCTGTGTTGGCCACTCCCCTACGCGCACGCACGCGTAGACCGCCTGGCCTCTTGTAGGGCCAGGGGTGGCTCCTAGTTCCGCGGCGCGCCCTGATTGATTCCCTGTTATAAGGAAGTCATTGCCTGCACTTCCTTGCCTTGGCAATCGGGTCGGCATTTGTGCTAGATAGTCATTGCGTTTGTTTCTTGCTCCAGTCTTGTTCCAAGTCTCGTTCCAGGATCCTTCTGTTCCAGTTCTGTTCCTGCTTCCTAGTACTCCAGCGTCTTTTGATCCTGTTCGTCTGTTCATCTCCCCAGGTAGTACCTCAGGACTGTTTCACTGGTACTGACCTTGGCTTGTTCCTCGACCTGCTCATCTGCCTGCCTTCTGACTCCAGTCCTTTCCTCAACCTGCTTGTCTGTTGCCTGCCTTCTGACACCAATCTTCTCCTCGACCTGCTCGTCTGCTGCCAGCCTTCTGACTCCAGTCTGTTCCTCGACCTGTCTGCCTGCTGCCTGCCTTCTGACCTCGGCCTGCCTGTGACCTCATCTGACCTCCAGAACCTGACCTCTGCTTTGCTGACTACTCCTCGGACTGACTCCTGGACTTTGACCTCTGCCTGCTTGACCACATCTCTAGATTCTTGCTCTGTTCCTAGCCTTGTCATCGCCTATTTTCTTCTGGTCCTCCTTGTTACATCTGACCTCCAGTCTCGAACCTTACCGCGCTCCCATTCTGCCTGTGGGCACGCTGGACTTTCAGTCTCCCAGGAGACCCTGCGAGGCCCACCTAAGTCCAAGTGGCCCGAGTCCCTACGGGCTCCTCCCGGGAGGACCTCGGACTTCCAGTGGTGAAGCTCTTCCTAGCCTCTGTCTCCTCCAGTGCTCCGCCCCCTGGGGGCAGTTGCTTCCACTGCCTCAGGACAAGGGTCCACCCCCAAGCACAACAGAGGGGCCTGTATGTCTTTTTCTGAAGACCTAAAATTTGTAAAGTTCATTGTGATCCTGTTTGGATGAAAAGTGCTATGCAAATCCAAAATTGTATCATCTTGGATCTAAACATTTGTGAAGATGCACAGTCACGATTTCATTAAAATAAATATTTCTGTTTAAATATTCCACTTCCTACCATTTGCCGCCCTTCCAATAGTGCTGATGAAATCAAATTTTTGTTTCAGCAAAACTGTAACAATAAATGCTTGTGAAGTAGTAAAGCAAACTATTGCATGCATGGTTCATGACAGTTATATACACAATTCAATTAGTGGGAAGCTAACTCCCCTCATGTCTTATAAACTAATAGATTAAGGGATTTCTAGGTATTCCAGGGCCAATAGCTTTCATTTTGAGTGATAAACTACTCTAACAGTGCTCACAGCCATCATAGACAGTGATTATTATAATGGTAGTCTCCTTATATTTATATATAGTGATTATTATAATGGTAGTCTCCTTATATTAAGGAGACTACCATTGTAAATTATAAATTGTATTCTCTGGTTATGACTTTCTTGTTTTATCTATCCTTCCTACTGCCTATTTATTTTACCCCCACGCCCAGTTACATTCTCCTTGTTGAAATGTATTTTCCAAGCTTTAAGTTATTATGTGAACCGGTATGATGTACCCACTAATGCCGGTATATAAAAGTTTCTAAATAATTATTCAAAAAAGAATTACCAATGCAATGTCCTCAACATTGAAACCAGTTTTCTTTCTCCATTCCTTATTGAGCCACCAAGCAGTTGTTTTTTCAGCATATCCAAAATAAGCAAATTAAGATATCCTGAAAACCAACCTGCTGGTGGTTCTCAAGGATTGGAGTTGGGATCCATTGAATTAAACAATCAACTTTTTTATTCCAACTTTAAAAGTCACTATTTTAGAGAGATGTTCATTTCACAGGTCACATCTGCTTCCTCAAAATCTTAACTACAGGTTCATCTACCTTCCGGTTACACCTTTTAGTTTACTTTAACTATCAGTCACTACAAGAATGGTAGGTAGGCACAAATAGGCAGACTGCTGGTATGCACATTGTGTCCTGCCCCTCTCCCTCCCCAGCTCTGCCCCACTCTCCAGCCCCGCCCCTCTCTCTCTCTGTATTGTCCAATCCGCTGTCTACTACCACATATGGAAATTGAGCTCTGTCCTTCTCTCTGACTACACTCTCCAGTTCTGCCTCTCTCTCTGGATAGTCCAATCCCTTCTATACTACCATGCAGTACACCCTTGCTCAGTTTGCACTGTCTACTACCACAAATCTCAATTATGCACTTCCTATATGACACAGTATTTCCTCATCCTTGGACAGGCTTTTACTACTACTTTCTACTTATGCATATCCTAGATAATTAGAGTTTTATTCTGAAAAAAGCAAGACAAGCTGTAAGACAAACATAATTGACAAGATCATAGTTTAAGGATGACTTTTGCTGTTTGGTTTTTTTTTATTTTTGCTTTAGTTGACAACTCTAAGTTTTATTCTTTCCAAACCAACTTTGATGTCTTCGGGTGCAGCAGACTGTATTCTTTTAAACCCAGAGCATTTGGTACAAAGTCTCCCACTACAGTATGAAGTCCAAGTCATTCCTGCAGATTACAAACACTGTGCACTGCTTACCAGCCAAGATGAAGTGAAGCCATGTTATATACCAGTTTTACTCATAGAGAGGGCAATTGTCAAACAGCCTACATAAGGAAGTCAGCAAAAATGCGCATAAGTTGCGCCAATTTTCAAAGTGGACTTACATGCATAAGTTTGCTTTGAAACTTATCCAGAATAATGCACACAAACTAATCCCTACAACGCTATACTTGCTCTTTGTAGGGCATAATTTATGCATGTTAATTTATGAGCAAACTTTTTTTGAAATCAAAAGTGCACATAAATCCCAATGCCACCTCTGTAATGCATGTAAGTGTATGCACAAAACTGGGTTACACATATTTTTATGCGCAAAAAGCCAGTGGTTTGTGTATGTAAATGGCTTTGAAAATTATCCCCCTTAGAGGGCAATTTTATTAGTCATTTGCCAGTGCAATTGGCTATCTATCTGAGTTAAAGGGTTTTTTGAAAATTGACTATTTTGCATGTGGGTAAAAGTGCAGGCCACGATGCACATATTTATATCTGCTTTGAGAAGAGGCTGGAAATGAACCATGCCTAGTTTTGCATGTTCACATCTAGGGTCTGTTCTGAGGGGGAAAGTATCTGCAGAAAAAGGAGGTGCAGATCCCTAGCCAGTTTTCAAAGGGAAAGTGCACGTGTATTCTTTCCTTTTCAGAACTGATGCAAGCCTGTGGGTAAAAGGACTAGAGATGTGAATCGGAACCGGAATTGGTTTGAATTCCGGTTCCGATTCACATCGTGGGTTTTTTTTTCATCCGGCCCGATCGCGGTTTTGTTTATCGGCTGTGCCCGAGCCGATAAACAAAAAACCCACCCCGACCCTTTAAAACGAATCCCTTAGCTTCCCCCACCCTCCCGACCCCCCGAAAAACATTTTACAGGTACCTGGTGGTCCAGTGGGGGTCCCGGGAGCGATCTCCCGCTCTCAAGCCATCGGCTGCCACTAATAAAAATGGCGCCGATGGCCTTTGCCCTTACAATGTGACAGGGTATCCGTGCCATTGGCCGGCCCCTGTCACATGGAGGGAGCACTGGATGGCCGGCGCCATCTTTAAAAAGGGTCGGGGTGGGTTTAGGGGTTATTTTTGTGTGCCGTTTTTCCCGCCCTCCCCCAAAACAATAAGAGAACCCCCACGATCAATATCAGGGGGTTTTCCTATCGTTTTGGGGGTGCCCCCGATTTCTGACAATTTTGAAAATATCGTATGATATTTTCAATCGTCTGAAGCCCGATTCACATCCCTAAAAAGGACCCATGGACTTTGGATCAATGTAGGCACTTTTGAAAACTGTCCCCCTGAAAGTCTGATTGTTAGCAAGTTCAGAAGAAAAAATAAATATGAGCTCAGCATTTGCAGTAGTAATTTTTGTTTTTGCTTGTAGCTTAAAAGACTGATTAAAAACATGACTTAATCTAGTACTGGTCTATTTGTTTTGGGGAAAGCAGGAAGAGGGTGTAATTATTTCTTAATTAAGCTCTATAGGAATGTCAGGATCATACAACAATGATAACCTGCATTTTGAAGCACATTACATCCAAAAAGCTTCCTAACTTGCATTACAATTCTAGGGAAACTTCATGCGGCTACTTTTGGAATAAAACACTTCGCAAAAAGTTTGGTAACCAATTTACCTTCCAATGGCAACCATGCTTTCATTATTTTTCAATTACTTCTGAGTAAAGAGGGTGATAAATTAATATCTCCAGAGAAACCCAGAGAGTCAGTGATTTGACCAGATATAAAAATTCATGAATACCAGTAATTCTCTTGATTTATTTATTTATTTGTACGTTTTTATTTGTACGTTTTTATATACCGGAATTTAGCCAGGGCCTTCATTCCAGTTTACATTTGAAACAACATATTACAATTACATTTGTAGAGGCCATTGGTAACAAGAAACATAAACATGACAGTAAACTGGTATACCTATGATCTGTGAGTTACTTAAAACGAGATAACTTATATAAAAGCATAATAAGATAACTTATATAACCTCATAATATGATACAAAGCAGATGGGGACAGGATATGGCTTTGGGTTAAGGCAACAGATGCTTGTGGGTTCATTTTAGCAGTTTTTCTAGCGGCAGATTAGGTTTATCGTTGGTTAGGACGTGTTTGCTAGTTCGTTATAACAATTAAGTATCTGTAATGGCATGATTTAAATAGATATTTATAAAGTTCAAATGTCTGTAACAGTATGGGGTGATAGTAGTGGTAAGGGGTGGTAATTGGTGGTAATTTATGGTTCTGTATTTATGGTTCTGTATTCAAATTACTAGATTTTGCCTTCTTCCTAAAATGAAATGATTTCAAGATTGGTACCATTTAATTAGCACAGTATATTTAAAAGTTCAATCAGGGTAAATACGGCATTGAACAGTTTGGCAACTCCATTGATGGTAGTTTTAAAAATAGAGAATTTCATCTAGTTTTATTGGATAATCTAGAAAATGTATAGCACAGTTCCACTACTGAAACTTGTACAGTTTGCAGGTAATTATATTGTTGGTCATCTTGTATGAGTTTGGGAAGTTTCATTGCTAGCAGACTGTGATATCCTGGGTAAGTGGAGGAATATCTGCTTCCTCTCTCATTTCCCGGTCATTGAGAAACTGCAGCCATTTTCATTTCAATTACAAGTGGATATTTAAGCCATATTTCTTACAGCGTTTCTCTGACCTTTCTTTGCTTTAAGCTTTAGGTCAAATACACAGACTTTATGCTGTCAAAGAAAATAAAAGACATCAAGAAGTCAACAAGCATTTTGCATGAAAAAAAAAAATAAAGAGACAGAACAAGAATATTGGCCTGAAAATGGCACTGTTTGTAATTCAGTTTTGTTCATAATGTCTAAGTAGTTAGTGTTATTAGTGATTCCGTCTTCTTAATTTTTATTGTTCCTAAGGATTTTGAGCCCTTGTGATAACTTGGTAAGCTCCATTACTCTAATTCTGCAGTTTTTATCCAGGGGTCCATAGACAGACTTCAAGGGGGTCCGTGAACCTGGCACAAAACAATTATGTGTGTATGTGTTTATGTGCATTTTTTTTGGAGGGGGGGCTCTAACTTTAATCAGATTCTCAAAGGAGTCTGTGATCCATAAAACAGTGTTGTAAAAATGTATTTTTTATTTAAGTTTTTAAGTTTTGGCCTGGAACTTTTCTCCAAGCAAGAACAAGGAGTGGTGTATACAGATAAAATTAGGAAAAGCATAAATAAAAAAATAAGAAAAACAAATGCAAAAAGGCACATAAGGTAGAATGATACAAATATCTATATGTACCGCTCTTGGTGGGGTACATAAAATGATGGGTGGGGGGGGGGAATTTCCTGTTGTTTCAGGGTCATCCCTGCTATTTTCATGTGGGTTCCTCTGAGGTGGTCATGCAGATGGTGAAGTCGACCTGATGGGGATCATATGATTTTAACACCACTCTCCTTTCCTCATTACTGTATGGACAAGGAGGAAGCCCCCTTACTTCCCTTCCATGATTTACGATTCCATCCGTAAACCCAGGCTGGCTCAATAATGGACACTGACTTATTATATCAATTCCAAAAGCCAGCCAGGCAAACTATTTACAATGGATGAGACAGGGGTTTAAAAAATACTGAGCAATTTCAGAAAATCATACTGTGTGATTGTTACAACTACTGCTGACCTCAGGAGGTCACCATGATACCCTGTTCACTGCCTTTTCTCTCCTTCAGCCCTATGGGAGGACTGGTTTCTTCCAAATACCCATATACCAAAATTCTCATCCAATGAGCATACAAATACATAAGCACCATAATTCCATGACAGCACAATAAACCATCATATTTCTCAGCGCACTGTTCACACATCCACAATGGTTATGGATCTCATTGTACTAAATTTCTCCATTACCATCCTTCCATGCTGGTTTCCCCAGACACAGCAGTAATAAGGATTTCTTGAGACAATACCTCAGTATGATGTCCCATCTCTTAAACACAGTTCTTTCCCCTCTTGCAGTATCCCACTCTATGCCTTCTGGGTAAATCCTTGGGAAGAGGACAACACCATTCCACACTCCAGCCACTGGCCTGTCAGCTTCACCACTATGGTAAACTCCTCTAGGAGAGGAGGACCACCTCTTCTTCCTGTATGTGCTAGGTTCCCCAGACCTGACATATAAGGAATATTATATGGCAGTTCCCTGCTCAGTTAACCTGCCCTGCATCTCAGCCTCAGGCCACTCCACTCTCCGGGCCTTATAGCATAAGCGTATTGACCTCCAGTGTGATCACATCCCTGGAGGTCAATACTAGGCAAGGGTAGTCGAGGAAAGAGAAAAAACCTGCCAAAACCTTCCCCTTTTATTCTTCCTGCTTTCTAGACTCCACCAATAAAATAGTCCCAAACTGTTGAGGGAACATTTACATTTTTTCCAAAAGCAACATAAACCAAGTTATTCATTCCCTTAAAATACCATCCAGTGCTCATTTCATGGTACTACATGATAACTATTTAACCCTTAACAAGTCAGAACATGATGATGGCAAGATCTCCCTTCCTGCACACACACACAGATAGGTTGACATACTTTACCCCATAATTCAAGAATCTACCCTAGCAGGCCACCACTTATATAGAGGCATTTTATTTAAAAATGGTATAGCAAGGACCAACAAAGTAACTATAAAAAATGTATAGACCCACCATGACCATGTTTCGGCTTGATGCCTGTTTCAGGGGTACAAACAAAGATAAACAAACAAGTCCTTTCCATAGTGCCTCACCAATGTAGAAGAGAAGAACCATAAAGGATTAACTCATCTCACTGGTATAGTTTCAAATATTCCCTATTTGAAAAAAGTGGTATCTACAGTACTAGGGATGGGGCCCATATGTTGTCAATATTAAAGAAGTACTGATTATAACCAGCAGATTAGATTTATCATTTATTTTGTCAATGTCTTTTTATATTTCTCCTCCAAATTACGGGAAAAAAGGTGTGTTTACAAACACAGGATCAAAACTCTCTGCACACAAAGTCTTCAGCAATGCAAGATAGATTCAACCAAAGGAGATGGGGTTCTTTCCCACACATGCAGAGCTAAAGGAGCTGGAGCCTGCTGCAGAAGCAGAACCCATGGAGAGAGAGGAGCCGGTCTAAAGTGAAAAGCAACCAGCAGCACAAATGAACAGCAACAGAGAGAGGAGCCAGCACTTAGGCGAGCCGAAAGCTGTCAAATCTTTTGTCAGTTTTCCCTGAGGCAGAGGTCTCCTCGAAACATGGTCCATGTCGGATGTGGGATATTGACTTGTACCTTGCCCTAGCCCTTGTTTGATGAGAAACAGTTTCTTTGCAAGCATAATTTACAGGAGAACTGTTGAGTACTTGGACTTTATGGTGCAAGTTTTGTTGAATTGCATGAAAATTCATTTTCTAAAAAATGAACATTAGATGCTTACATGGATGTTGGTGTACCATATTTAGATGCAGCTCCTCCCTCTCTTGTTATGAAGGCACCTTTATACATATTTTCATAAATGCTTTGCTGGGCTTTATTTGATTGTTATTGGTTTTGATATTCAAACAGCTCATTAGAGGGATCAGTTTCATTTTGTGGAGGATTAACTTTAGGTGAAACATTTTTGCATGGGGTAACATACATGGAGCAGCAGTTACTTCCCTAAACAGAAGGTATAGGGGTAACCTGCACAGAGTGGCAGTTACTAGCCTAAACAAGTTGCTGGGTAGACTGGATGGACCATTTGGGTCTTTATCTGCCATACTTTACTATGTTATTATGTTACCTGAGTCTGCTGAGCCTGAAGACGTGGGTAGAAAGGCAGATGCAAGCGCACAGTCATGCTAGTTTTACCTTCAATGCACAAGAATGCTTATTTATGCTGAATATGAGTTTCAAAATATATATTATTCAAATGAAACTTGACGAAAATACTTGATGATAGGACTCTTTTTTTTACATTAAAAGTAATTAAAATATCTATTTGTTTAAATAAAATTAACCCAGTATTTGAAATTGCTGTTTTCAGAAAACATGAATTAGTGTGCAAATACAGTGGGGTACATTTTTTAAAAAAGCGCGAGCGTGTACTTTTGTTCATGCACCATGCGCAAACAAAAGAACGCCGGATTTCAATAGATACATGCGGCTACAAATATCTATTGAAATCTGGCTACGCGTATCTTTTAAAATCCGGGGTCGGCGCGTGCAAGGGGGTGCACATTTGTGCACCTTGCACGCGCCGAGTCCTGCGTGCGCTGCCCGTTCCCTCCGAGGCCGCTCCGAAATTGGAGCGGCCTCGGAGGGAACTTTCCTTCAGCCTCCCTCACCTTCCCCTCCCTTCCCCTATCTAATCCACTCCCCCAGCCCTATCTAAACCCCCCTACCTTTATCGAAAAGTTACGCCTGCTCGAGGTAGGCGTAACTCACGCGCACCGGAGGCCCGCTGGCATACCAGCACCCGACCCGGGGGCTAGTCCGGAGGCCTCAGTCATGCCCCCCAGAACGCCCCCCCAGGCCGGCACCACGCCCCCCGGAATACCCCGAACGTCGCGCCACCCCCGATATGCCTCCCTAGCAAAGCCCCGGGACTTACGCACATCCCGGGGCTTGTGCGCGCCGCCGAGCCCATGCAAAATAGGCTCGGCGCGCGCAGGTGTATTTTTAAGGGTTACGCGCGTAACTTATGTGCATAACCCTTTTAAAATCTGCCCCAGTGTGTTTTCTCAGATGATGGTCAAACTTTGTTATTCAGAGTTCCACCTTGGTAATTTTTAAATTATCCGGGCAGCTTCAAGGTCAGTAATCATGGACCTGCAAGGTTATTTTCAATTCCAGGCCAGCAGAGTTTTGTACCTGTGGTCTTGCACCTACTTTCCAGCAGATACAAAGTATGCATAGCAAAATATTTGCAGGTGTAGCAAGCTATTATAAACCAGGTTCTTTCCCCCATAAGCTTATCATATTTTGGAGCCTTACAATGTGGATCTGAGTGATGTGTTTTGGACCTGTCAAAAAAAGATTTTCAACCCTGCAGAGATTGTAAGCTGCCATAACCAAGGTGAAAAAATATATAAATCCCTGTGTGCTCTCCTGTGAATGACAAATGATCTGCAAGAACCAGAATCCAGCACTCACAGTGTTAACAAGTTAGGAAAAGGACTGTACTGTTTAGCCTGCCCAGAAAACAGCTCTATATAGCCAACAGAGGATGAAGCCAAAGGAATGCTGGGAAACCATTTAAGGCAGAAAAGGTGCAATTTTGCTGGTTCTGTCTGTGTGTGCAGGGCAGAGATAGCCAGGAATTGGAGCCAGGAGCCAAAAAGAGAGGAGTGTATCTGTCAGCCCTGCAATCAGTTCTTCTGCTGAAGAACTAATTATCAAAAGGAAGAGATAGAAGTCTGCGCTCCAAGGAAACAGAGAGACAGATAGCTATTCTTGCTTTATAGCCAAACTACATGTAAAATCCCAACAAGGGACAGAGGAGCCAGGAGATGAGATATATTGAGAGTCTTCCTTTCCAGAGATATCCAGGCCCAGGAGCACAAGACTGGATCACCTCCTAAGAGACTGAATTAAGTAGTCTAAACTTTGCACAGAGAGTATCTTAGCAGAGGAGGGAGAAGGTTTTTCCTTTGCATTTTGTCCCCATTTCAGTATCTCATCTTAATCACTTCATCCTTTCAGCCACAGTTAAGCATAAACCCTTGTTGGCAGGTATTGGGAAAGGAAAACTGGAGGACTGTGGTCTTTCTGTAAGAGAACGAAACTAGGCCAGCTTGCTGTTTAGTGCCAAGTAAAACATTTGGGAAAGCTCCTCAGGAGAAATAAACTTTTTACACACTGCAGTGCTCTTCTGTTTGATTTGTGAGCTCCATCATCAAGAGGCACTTTATTTTCTTGATATTTTTTTCTCCACACAATTTTGTGTTAGGGACAGGGTGTACCCTTTACAAACTGGTGACATTGGGGTGGATTGTTCTCACACACACACATACACATACACACCTTTCTCTATTAGCATTCCTTATTTTTGTTACTATCCATATGAATATGTTGGTTGCTCTGGCTAACAGCCATACTCAGTGTTATTTTTGCATTTTTTGATTTAAAATAAGAAAACTTTGAGTTTTTATTATACTTCACTACTGTACTTTTCCCATTTAATGTTCTGGTTGGATTTACTGTCTATTTACACAATACTAGTAAAAGAGGTTAATTAATGTTTTATTCTGGTATGATGATATTATCTGGTCTGTGGTACCACAAGTGAAAGGTTGATTGGGAAGGGCACAGAATTGTGGTATTGAGGTGACTGGGACCCTGTCTCATCCAAGCATAGGGGTATTTCCTAAGCCGGTCTAAAGGGGGGGGGGGGGCTACATGCAGATTTTGATATGCCAAGTATTACTGGATCATATGGAAAGATGTTAGAGAAATTAAAGCAAAATGACAGAAGCAAGGTAGTTGCATATTTAGTGGGTAATTTTGTACCATTGTGCAAGAAAAAGTTGGCGAATATTTGAATGTTACTCCAATTTCAAAGCAGATTTATGCATATAAATCCACGTTGAATATTCTCCCATTAAATCTACCCACACAAGTTACCCCTGCTAAAACACTCACATATATTTTCATGAAAATTTACATGCATAAATATTTTTTCTAGCGTTTTAATTTATTATTGATTTTGTATATAATGATTTTTTTATGTTATGTTACATGTTGAATGTTTTTGTAGTCTACCTTGAGCCTCTGATGGGATTTGCAGTTTACAAATAAATGTAAGAAAATAAATAATAATGAAATGTATTTTTTTTTCAGTATTTTAGTCGACAGATACTCATGTCCTATGCCAGAGGTGGCCAGTCCTCAAGAGCCACAAACAGGCCAGATTTTCAAGATATCCTGAATATACATAAGAAAAATTTGCATACAGTGGAGACAGTACATGCAAGTCCCTCTCTTGCGTCTTCATTGTGAATATCCTGAAAACCTGACCTGTTTGTGGCTCTCAAAGACCGAAGTTGGCCACCCCTACCCTCGGTGACATACAGGGTAAATACTCATAAAATCATAAAATACAAAGAAAATATAAATTTCAAGAAAAATAAAAACATATCAGAACATCTAATCAAGACAAATTGGTTCACATTAGTGCTACTGCAGTTATAAGTTACAGAAAACACCACAAAAACTACAGTGGAGTGATGCACAGAAATCACACCAAAGAGAAAAACAACAAAATAGTAGTGTGCTGCAATAACTCTTAGAGTGGCTTGTTGGTAAAGACAATGAGTCAAATAAAAATGTTTGACAGGATGAGTATCATTCAAAATACATCTAAACTTGAAATAGTTTTAGTTGAGAATAATATTTTATATAATGCTAGAAAGTTATTCAAAACAGTCGCCTAGATAGATATTAACAAATTCAGTCCCCCGACAAAGGACCATGTTTCGCAGAACTGCATCAGGAGGGACAAAAGCTGACTTTAGGAGTGTAGAATATATTCTGTAATGGATGTTGTATGTGCAACCAGTAAAGAGGGTAAAAAGAGTATCTTATGAGATGAAGTTACATAAAGATCCTGAGCTGCAAAGCCTCTGCGATGATTCTCTGGGTCAAGAAAACAGTCGAGCCTCACCAAAACCTGCTAGCTAGGTGAACAAGTTGAGAATCTATGCGGTTCATATAGATACCAATGAGAAGCGCCTGACAAGCTTTAAACCTTAAGGCAATGCTGTCCTGTGACTGATGCACTGGACAGAGAGAGAGATCTTTAGAATCAAAACAGTGCTTGAAAATGATTCAGTAAGCAAATGCTCATTTGTTTAACGACAGCAGTGCTTAGATTATGACAAGAGTATTGATCAAAAATAAACATTCATTACCCCAAACATCAGACAGTGCTACATGGAAGTTGGTAATGTTACAGTTTATTTTCTCCAATACGTAAACAGCAACATCTTTTTGCAGCTTGCTTATTTTACCCCTTTACTATGAGAAATGTGATCTCCCTTGCATGCTTTTGATGTAAAAGCTGCTCCACTTCACTTTGTGGTTCTCACATCAAAAAATAACACAGAAGATCCTTAGGATCAAGTGGATCTTACATAATAATGGGCGCATAATAACAAGGTCTGTTTCTTATGTGGTATTGTACAGTGCTGAATACATCAAGTAGGGCTTTAGAAGTGATAAGTAGTAAAAACAACTCTATTGCTTGTGTGGCACTAACCACAGGTTGCTCATCCATTTCCATGGTAGTATGCAACTATTTAGCAGTCAGTAGCATGCTGTAAAAATAAACTAGCTACTTAAGGCCTCCTGTATTCCAGAGGGACAAAATGGGAGAAGCCACTTCACAGATCAGCCCTTAAGAGGGTAATGTTCAAAGATATTTCCATGGGTAAAGCAGTGTTTTACCACTGAAATGGCCATTTACAAGATCGCCCTCCTGATAGGCGGGTAAGCTTAGGCATGGATGTCCGTTTTGCCTGGACTAAACAGAGACGTTTCCTGGGTTGGGTTGGGGAGAGGTTTGTACTCACCTGACTCATTTTCAAAAGTATGCGTGTACATTTTCTCTGCAAGTTTGTGCAAATGTTTTAGTAGGTGTAATTGTGTGCAGATTTGTTTCAGTGGGATAAATTTCAAAGAGAAAGTATGTGGCTATTACAGAATTGCCCCCTAAAAGTGCTGCCTGTTGTTTTCAGCAGCATTATCCAAAAGTGATTCAGTGATAAAAAAAAAATAAAAATTCCTGCTGCAGAACTCTAGAAGCAAAATATTGAAGCATCAACTGCTGTAGTTTAAGCAAAATATGAATGCCTGGGTGGCTATATGATTCACCTCCACTTATTACTGGTGACATTTTACAACTTGTTCATGGTTTTGTTTCGATTCTCCACTTATGATTTACCAAGTAATCAATAGGCAGAGGAGATAATACATCCTTAGTCAGCCAAGCCCATTAGATTCTTTGCTACACATATAAGTAGTTTATAAAATTGACATATTTGTAAGGAGCACTCAAAGTAGGTAAACTGTTTTAGCTAAATCACAGAGGTAACTTTCATGAAGACATACCGGTAACTTAATGTGAGTATGATGACTTAGTGGACTGGCAGAACAATATAGAGTCATTTACTTCTAAGACACCAATTCGTTAATAGGTGATCATGTCTATAATACTCTTACCAAGTGGAAAAGCAACTAATATTGGCTATCAGAAAGCTTTATTATATAAAGGGCCTGTTTACTAACATGAGATAGAACCACCATAGTCACATGGGTGACAGGATGATTCTAACACGTGCATAAGATCAGGCTTCAACACCCAATTTACTAAGTTAATGAGATGCAGAATATGACTGCATTCTCAATGCCGCATTAACACCAGCATGGCCATGGGAAAACTACCAAATTCAGCAGCTCAGGTTGCCCTGTGCCAACTGTTCCAAAGTGAAAGGCACAAGTGATGCAGGGAAAACCTCTCCATCTTCCCGGCAGATAAATAGCATACTTGTCCCCCTGCAGAACAAGAGTCCACTCCTTCCCCATCTTTATCAGAACAAGAAAACTCCTCCCATCAAGGTAAAGTCTACCCCAAAGGATCCTGTACTTCACCTTGAGTATCAGCAGTTCCATAATTGGGGCCTGGGGATTGCAGGACCTTTGAGTGAGCTGGTCTGCCTTCTGCTGGTAATGGCACCTGTGTCACTCTGACCTGAACAGCAAGCCACATGCACGTATGAATCCTAAACTCCTGATAGAAAATAGGTCCCTATGGGTTTTTTAAATTATACAAATTATACATCACATCAGTCAAGAAAAATTTTAACATTTCCAATGGAGATCTCAGGGAGTTCAAATTCTCCAGTTTATGAAGAACCATATTTTTATCTTTAATCAGAGCTACATCACATCCTGTAAGTCCTTATCTTTTAGACTGTTTAGTTTTAAATAGCTGAATGTCTTTGTGAAGCACAATCAAGTTCTATTGCCAGTTTGGTTTTAAAATGCCCTTAGTACTAGGGATGTGAATCGTGTCCTCGATCGTCTTAACGATCGATTTCGGCTGGGAGGGGGAGGGAATCGTATTGTTGCCGTTTGGGGGGGGTAAAATATCGTGAAAAATCGTGAAAAATCGTGAAAAATCAAAAAAACGTAAAATCGCAAAACCGGCACATTAAAACCCCCTAAAACCCACCCCTGACCCTTTAAATTAAATCCCCCACCCTCCCGAACCCCCCCCCCAAATGACTTAAATAACCTGCGGGTCCAGCGGCGGTCCGGAACGGCAGCGGTCCGGAACGGGCTCCTGCTACTGAATCTTGTTGTCTTCAGCCGGCTCCATTTTCCAAAATGGCGCCGAAAAATGGCGGCGGCCATAGACGAACACGATTGGACGGCAGGAGGTCCTTCCGGACCCCCGCTGGACTTTTGGCAAGTCTTGTGGGGGTCAGGAGGCCCCCCCCCAAGCTGGCCAAAAGTTCCTGGAGGTCCAGCGGGGGTCAAGGAGCGATTTCCCGCCGCGAATCGTTTTCGTACGGAAAATGGCGCCGGCAGGAGATCGACTGCAGGAGGTCGTTCAGCGAGGCGCCGGAACCCTCGCTGAACGACCTCCTGCAGTCGATCTCCTGCCGGCGCCATTTTCCGTACGAAAACGATTCGCGGCGGGAAATCGCTCCCTGAACCCGCTGGACCTCCAGGAACTTTTGGCCAGCTTGGGGGGGGCCTCCTGACCCCCACAAGACTTGCCAAAAGTCCAGCGGGGGTCCGGAAGGACCTCCTGCCGTCCAATCGTGTTCGTCTATGGCCGCCGCCATTTTTCGGCGCCATTTTGGAAAATGGCGCCGGCTGAAGACAACAAGATTCAGTAGCAGGAGCCCGTTCCGGACCGCTGCCGTTCCGGACCGCCGCTGGACCCGCAGGTTATTTAAGTCATTGGGGGGGGGGGGTTCGGGGGGGTGGGGGATTTAATTTAAAGGGTCGGGGGTGGGTTTTAGGGGGTTTTAGTGTGCCGGCTCACGATTCTAACGATTTATAACGATAAATCGTTAGAATCTCTATTGTATTGTGTTCCATAACGGTTTAAGACGATATTAAAATTATCGGACGATAATTTTAATCGTCCTAAAACGATTCACATCCCTACTTAGTACTGATATTCTTCTATTTTCTATTATTGACCTTTTTCAGCATGGCCTATTCTTTTCCTACCTGATATTTCAGCTGCATTTGATACTATTGATAATGAGGTTCTCTTGTTTCATGTAAGAGAGAATGGTATTGCCAATGCTGTCTACAACTGGTTTGAACCTTATCCTTCAGGTAGATTGCAACAGATTTGGATCTGTAAAGAACATCCTGCCTTACAACCTGATTCACTAAGGCATTTCTACCATTCCGTGTCTATGGGAAAATGCCTTGATGAATCAGGCCCTTAGAAAGTAAGTCCTCTGGGGTTAGAGAAATAACTATAGTACCCGAATGTAAACCATTTTGAAGTGTTCAAAAGTGGAACATAAATAAATAATAATAATAATACCTGGTACTCCATCCCTACAGGGATGCGTCAAAGGTCAGCTCTTTCTGTCCTTTTACTCAATATGTACTTGTCTCCAATCTGTAAATTACTGGATAGGCTGGATGTGGGATAAGGGCTGGATGCCAATGACATACAGTTCTATATTCCCATTCAGTCCACTTCGGCAAACACCAATAGCATGATTTCTATCTGTTTGTCCACAATGCAAAAATGGCTCTTTCATTATAAATTAGTTTTGACCTTAGCTAAAACCAAAATGTTGGTTTTACATAGATCAAGATTTCACTCTGTTAAATCTTCTTTTCGTATTGATAATGTGGTTATGCCTATATCCTGTGTGAAGAGTTTGGGTGTTCAAGATGATGCTGGTTTAATGTTTCCCAACATATTAAGTCAATAGTAAAATCTGGGTTTTATAAACCTTGACTACTCAAGAGATTACAATCTTTATTAGGAGATTGTTATTTCTGCTCTGTGGGTCAGCAAATGGTTTTGCCTCTTATAAACTACTCTTATGTAATTTTCATTGGTTTGTCAGCATCTTATCTTTATCCATTGCAAATTCTTCAGAACTCTATTGCTCGGTTAATTACAGGCAGGAGAACATTACCCGTCTTGAGTGAACTACGTGAGCTGCTAATCCAATGAATTAATTTCCTAGGGTTGCGTGTGTCAGCCATGGCAGGCCCATGGCCAGGCCCTTTTACCCCCATTTGCCTGCTCCAGCGCCTAGTTCAGTTTCCTTTGTGGCCAGGGGCCGCCTCCTCTGACTCCGGGCCGCTCCTTAGGCTCCCAGCTCTGCAGCGGACATCCCAGCTCTGCGGCGGGTCTCCCCGCGTGGTCCGCAGAGAGTCGCCACCAACTCGCGGCGCGCCCCTCCCTAGGCACGCACGCACGCATCTGTTCTCCTTTTGAAGGGGCTGCAGCGGGAATCCAACCCACAGCCCCGGATGATGATGTCACTGGGTCCCGGTATATAAGGCTGGGCCCAGCCAGTGCTTCCCTGCCTTGGCAACAGGTCTCCACGCTAGTTGTGTGCTTAGTTGCTTCTCCTGTGATTCCTTCATGTCCCTGGTTCCTGATTTGTCTTCGTTCCTGTTCCTGATCCTGGTACCTGTTCCTGCTCCTGTGTTCCGTGTCTACCCTGCTTGTTGTTACTGACTGACTCCTGGATCCGACCACTGCTTTGCCTGACCATGCTACTGATTGTCTCCTGGATCTGACCACTGCTTCGCCTGACCATGCTACTGATTGTCTCCTGGATCTGACCTCTGCCTTGCCTGACTATTCTCTCACTGACCTCTTGTTTTGACCCACGCTTGTCTTGCCACTCTTCCTGGCCTGCCGCTTGCCCTGACTTCAGCCTACTCGACGACGCTCCTTTCAAACTCACTCTGGACTTGACCTTTCAGGCTTTGGCCTGTTCTTACTCAGGCGCCACCTGTCTGCCTTCTGTTCCCTTTGGTGCCCAGGTCTCCGGGACTCCGTCTTGTCTAGATCAGACCATCTACTCCTACCGCTGCTGACCCCTGGGTGACCTCCTCATCGTCCCTCAGAATACCTTGGACGGAGGCCCACCTAAGATCAGCCAGCCCCAGTACCCAAGGGCTCAACCTGCGAGGAATGAGGGCTGGTATTGGTGAAGCTCCAGCTGGCCTCCGTCAGTCAGCCAGCTCCAACTGCCGATGGTGGGGACCAGTAGGGCTTGCCCTGTGGGTAGCATCAACCCCACCTCGGCCCAAGGGTCCATCTCCTGCGCAACACCTTGGCCTAATGCATTGTTGAGAATACATAATCCATCACGCTCTCTTCGTTCTTCGCAGTGGGGTCTACTTGATGTACCATCAGTGCACCAGGCTTGCCTATCAAAGACTAGAGAAAGCATTTTCTGTTGGAGCACCTATGTTTTGGAACACCTTGCCTAAAAATTTGCACCTGGCATCTTGTACTAAGGCATTCAAGGTGATACTCAAAATGTTTTTATTACAACAGACTTTTTGTGATTATTTGTTTTATGCTGATTTTATATTGTTTTTATTCTGATTTTATTGTTTTCTGTTTATACAGCTTATATTGTTTTATTGTATTTTCTGTCTTGCATGGTATTTGATGGCAAAAATGTGCAGTATATACTAATCGATACCACAGTATTCACAAAAGGGAAGGAGGCATGGTTAACAAAATATCATGAAATTGTATTTTGCCATAATGCACGAAGCATTATATTACCACTATGTGCGATATTTCCTTGTTTTATAATAGCCAATTTCCTGTTCCTGTTCCTGTTCCTTTTCCTTCCTTTGAGAGTTGACTAGGCATTAGAGGTGAGAGGATTGAGGAGTTGTAGTGAAAATCAGTTCTGTTGAAGAGGAGGTTTGTGGATTTCGATTACTGAGTACTGTGTCTTGCCTTTTTCTGTGTTCCTACGATTATTACTTTTTCCTTGGTCTGCTGTCTTTATCTGTGAATGAGAGAACAGTGTGTGTGTGTTTGGTTTGCCTTGTCTGTATGTTTTTGAGTTTAGAGTGTGAAAGGGCAGCTTGTGTGTGTGCATGTATGTGATAATGGTGAAGATGATGAGTGGCAGGGGAGCGAGTAAGCGTGAGAGGTGTGTGAGTGGGGTGAGTGCAGATAGGGAGGATAGGAAATATGGGAAGGTCAAGAGAGGAGGGGGGAGCCAGGATCGGTTTGAAGATAACTAGGATTGCCAGAGTGGTGGAAGGACTAGAAGTGGGAGGGAAGTGAAGCATAGAGGTAGCATATGGGGAAGTGTGACTGTTAATGTGAGAAGAGAGGTAGTGTGGGGGGGGGGAGGCAGGAGTGTGTAGAGGTTGGAGGAAGGCAGATGAAAGCACTATAGACAGTGGGTATAAGGAGAGCACTCAGAAAGGAGCAATGAGGGAGGAAGGGGGTAGGGAATGGGGAGTGAGTTGGAGAGACATGGAGGAAGGAAACAAACCCCTCCCCTTGGCAGTAGCAACCCAGCCTGATGGCAGCAATGGAAACAGGCAGTGACTTTGTGCCTGCAATTTTTCTACTGAGAATAGCCTGCTCATTCAAGGTGTCCTGGCCAACTATGACCAGCTCATTGGTTGGCAGGCAGATAAAACTTCAAAGGCCACAAAGACCCTCATCTGGTCTTTGTGGCCTTTGAAGTTTAGGCTATCCTTTAGGCTAGATAGCCTAAAGGATAGCCTCTGAGGATAGAGCAAGATGTACCACTGCGCAGGTATACCACTGCTTCAGAGACCTCAAGGCCAGCCTGAAGGTGAGGATGACCAGGATTGCCAGGCACCAGCACAAGCATGGATCCAAGGCACCATGTCCCATCCCCCTAACAGATATGGAGCAGCGGCTGAGAGACCAACTGGGGCCAGATTCCTTTGATGGAGTGGCATGAGATCTGGACACAGAACAGGATGAAGAGGCTGATAAGCTTTGAGGAGGTATGAAGGGAGGGTAGCGGAAGAGTAATGGCAGGTAATAAGATGTTCACCTTGCAAATTTGAAAAGTGAATATCTTATGTTACTGGTTCTCATTCCAATGATCAAGACACATCTAGCCAGCCAGGTTGAATAGGTATCCTTCATAGATATGCATGATATAGAAGAGCATATGTAGCTTGTAATACATGCATATCTATCTCATGCATATTCATTAAGGGTATCATGAAAAACTGATTGGCTAGGTATCTCCAAAGCACTGGATTCAGAATCTCTGTCTCATGGTAAACATCATGGTAGACATCAAAGGCAGTTACATAAATATTAGTGATATTAGGGGCCATTGCTGCGCCCATAGTGGTGCCTAAAATCTGCAATAATACTTGCCTTGAAAAGCAAAGTAGTTCTTGCTCAGTGACACTTGCGCCAGTTCCAGGATAAACTCCATCGGAATTCACTGAGGTTGCGGGAATTGTAGAAGAACATTTCTAATCTCTTGAACTGCATGTTCCTATGAGATAACAGTATAAAGGGATTGAATGTCAAATGTTATAAGCAGTGAATCATTAGACACATTAAGGGTATCCAAAAAGGTATGCAAATATGTGCTGTCTTTCATATAAGACTGTACACTCGGAATAAAAGGTTTCAAAATCTGGTCTAAAAAAACACATTTTGATTCCATTAAACCTGAAAATTTCAGACTTGCCTCCAATTTGCCTATGCTGTCAAAAATCCTTGAAAAGGTTGACACATACAACTTACTAACTTTCTTGACAAAGCCCTAATGTTATACATTAAGCAATCAAGTTTTCGAAAAGGTTATTCTACTGAAACATCCCCTAATGCACTGATTTTGGAAATCAGTTTAAATTTCACAAAGGTTTTGCTATTTGTGTTGTATTTCTTGATATAAGTGCCACCTTTGACACAATTGACCAACAGCTTCTTCTCAACCATGTCTTTGACATTGGCATTCAGGACTCTTCTCTTCTTTTGTTCAAATTCTTTCTAGAACAAAGACTTTTTCAGATACACTGCAATTCATCGACTTCATCTAATCGCTCACTTACTTGTGGGTTACCCAAGGGCTCTGTCCTTTCTCCTACTCTTTTCAATTTGTTTCTCTCCCCACTTGCTACGTTGTTGCAAAGTATTGGTTTCAGCAGCCACATTTATGTAGATGGCGGTCAGGTTCTTGCTAGTATTGATTACCTCTCTGAGATAGCCTCTTGGCTTTGGTCTTCTAAACTTAAAGTTAATCCTGAAAAATCTGTTTGGTTAAGAACATGCCTATACTGGGTCAGACCAAGGGTTCATCAAGCCCAGCATCCTGTTTCCAACAGTGGCCAATCCAGGCCATAAGTACCTGCCAAGTACCCAACAACTAAATCTATTCCATGCTACTGTTGCTAGTAATAGCAGTGGCTATTTTCTAAGTCAATCTAATTAATAGCAGGTAATGGACTTCTCCTCCAAGAACTCATCCAATCCTTTTTTAAACACAGCTACACTAACTGCACTAGCCACATCCTCTGGCAACAAATTCCAGAGTTTAATTGTGCGTTGAGTGAAAAAGAACTTTCTCCGATTAGTTTTAAATGTGCCACATGCTAACTTCATGGAGTGCCCCCCTAGTCTTTATATTATCCAAAAGATTAAATAACTGATTCACATTGTCCTGTTCTAGACCTCTCATGATTTTAAACACCTCTATCATATCCCCTCTCAGCCGTCTCTTCTCCTAGCTGAAGAGTCCTAACCTCTTTAGTCTTTCCTCATAGGGGAGCTGTTCCATTCCCTTTATCATTTTGGGCGCCCTTCTCTGTACCTTCTCCATCGCAACTATATCTTTTTTGAGATGCGGCGACCAGAATTGAACACAGTATTCAAGGTGCGGTCTCACCATGGAGCGATACAGTGGCATTATGACATTTTCCGTTTTATTCACCATTCCCTTTCTAATAATTCCCAACATACTGTTTGCTTTTTTGACTGCCGCAGCACACTGAACCGATGATTTCAATGTGTTATCCACTATGATGCCTAGATCTCTTTCTTGGGTGGGAGCTCCTAATATGGAACCTAACATTTTGTAACTATAGCATGGGTTATTTTTCCCTATATGCATCACCTTGTACTTATTAGGGATGTGAATTGTTTTTTGACTATTTAATAAAATCGTCCGATATTTTTTAAATCATCAAAAATCGTTAGAGTGTGCGATACAATATAAATTTTCCCGATTTATCATAAAAAATCGTTACTCCCATTAGTGTCCACTAATGGGAGTTATTTGGGGGAGGGCAGGAAAACCGGCACATCAAAACAAACCCTAAACCCACCCCGACCCTATAAAACTAATCCCTTACCTTCCCCCACCCTCCCAAACCCCCCCAAAACTTTTTACGAGTACCTGGCGGTCCAGTGGGGGTGCGGGGACCGATCTCCCGCTCTCGGGCCATCAGCGCCATTTTGGATGCCACTCAAAAATGGTGCCGATGGCCCGATAAAAAAAAAAAACCACCCGACCCTTTAAAAATGACCCCTTAGCTTCCCCCACCCTCCCGATCCCCCCAAAACATTTTAAAATTACCTGGTGGTCCAGTGGTGGTCCCGGGGGCGATCTCCCATTCTCAGGGTGTCGGCTGCCACTCATAAAGATGGGGCCGATGGCCCTTTGCCCTTACCATGTGACAGGGTATCCGTGCCATTGGCCGGCCCCTGTCACATGGTAGGAGCACTGGCTGGCTGGCGCCATTTTTGAGTGGCAGCCAAAATGGCGCCAATGGCCCGAGAGCGGGAGATCAGTCCCCGCGCCCCCACTGGACCACCAGGTACTCGTAAAAAGTTTTGGGGGGGTTCAGGAGGGTGGGGGAAGGTAAGGGGTCAATTTTAAAGGGTCGGGCCTCACTAAAAAAAATTAACGATGTGAATCGGAACCGATTCCGATTCACATCTCCACCGATCAGATTTTTTTCTCCTTCCAGCTGAACCCAATCGTTAAGATGATCGGGCACACGATTCAGAACCCTAGTACTTATCCACATTAAATTTCATCTGCCATTTGGATGCCCAATTTTCCAGTCTCAGAAGGTCTTCCTACAATTTATCACAATCTGCTTGTGATTTAACTATTCTGAACAATTTTGAATCTGCAAATTTGATTACCTCACTTGTTATATTTCTTTCCAGATCATTTATAAATATATTTAAAAAGTACAGGTCCCAATACAGATCCCTGAGGCACTCCACTGCCTACTGCCTTCCACTGAGAAAATTGTCCATTTAATCCTACTCTCTGTTTCCTCTCTTTTAGCCAGTTTGTAATCCACGAAAGGACATCGCCTCCTATCCCATGGCTTTTTAGTTTTCTTAGAAGTCCCTCATGAGGGACTTTGTCAAAGGCCTTCTGAAAATTCAAATACACTACATCTACTGGTTCACCTTTATCCACATGTTTATTAACTCCCTTCAAAAAAATGAAGCAGATTTGTTAGGCAAGACTTCCCATGAGTAAATCCATGTTGACTGTGTTCCATTAAACCATGTCTTTCTATATGCTCTACGATTTTGATATACACTATTTTTCCTGGCACTAAAGTCAGGCTCACTGGTCTATAGTTTCCAGGATTCACTAGAAAAAGCATTTCATTGGACTTACCTTCTCATATTATGGCTGAGACTCCAATACTTCTGAAGAATACAGTTACTTCTTTAGGAGTTCAACTAGATTCTTCACTCAAATTTTTTTAATATGTTTCTATTCTAGTTCAATGTTCTTACTTTTTCTTATGCTTCATCAGAAGACTCAGACCATTTTTAGAAATTAATTTCTTGTAGATTCTCACCTATTCTCTTATATTCAACAGTTTGACTATTGTAATGCCTTAATACATGGCCTCTCTTCCAACCACGCTTACAGTCTTCAAACAGAGCAAAATACAGCAGCAAAAATAATTTTTAGTAAGAAAAAAATTTGATCATGTCACGCCACTTCTCACTGAACGTAACTGGCTCCCAGTTTCTTACAGGATTCAACTTAATATTGGCTGTTTAAGTTTCAAAGCTTTCTGCTGGGATACTTCATCCTATTTATCCAATCTTCTTAACCCATACCTGCCTACATGCATTCTCTGTTCTTTTCTACAAGAGATATTAGTTCTCCCTTTGCCCAAGTTGATAAGACTGGAACACACTCATGAAATCTATTTTTCTCATTTGGCTCCCAGTCTTTGGAATTCTTTTCATTTGGTGTTACACTTTGAAAAAAACTATGCTTAATTTAGGAAGTCCCTTAAAACCTTCCATTTCACAAAGGCCTTCCAAGATTAATGTTTTCTGATTTTACAGGTATTTAAATTTTACTTATTTTTATACATGCATTTAAAGTTACTTACTATAATTACTATTTTTATATCTGATTTTTTTATTTTCATTTTATTTTTCTCATTATTTTAAGATTTTGAATTTTAATTTTTATGTTAGTTTTAAGATCCTGAACATTACTTTGTTCTATTCACTATTAATTTTATTGTATGGTATGTTTGTTTTTTATTATGTACATCACATTGATATACATATGTAAGAAATATGATTCATCAAAATTAATAAATAATTTGAATAATAAAAACTACATATAGGGGCAGATTTTAAAAAGTTGCGCAAGCGCATACTTTTGTTCGCGCAGCAGGCGCGAACAAAAGTACGCCTGATTTTATAAGATACGCGCGTAGCCGCGCGTGTCTTATAAAATCTGGGGTCGGCGCGCGCAAGGCTGCGCAAAATCGGCAGCCTGCGCGTGCCGAGCCGCACAGCCTGCCTCCATTCCCTCCGAGGCCGCTCCGATTTCGGAGCGGCCTCGGAGGGAACTTTCCTTCACCCTCCCCGCACCTTCCCCTCCCTTCCCCTACCTAACCCACCCCCCCGGCCCTATCTAACCCCCCCCCTTACCTTTGTCGGCAAAGTTACGCCTGCTGGAAGCAGGCGTAACTTTGCGCGCGTCGGCCGGCAGCCCCACTCCGTCCTCCGGTCCCGGGGGCTGGTCCAGTGGCCTCGACCATGCCCCCGGGCCAGCACCACGCCCCCGGGCCCGCCCCTGAAATGCCACGGCCCGCCCCCGAAATGCCGCGTCAGTAGGCCCCGCCCCGGCATGCCCCCGACACGCCCCCTTACAAAAGCCCCGGGACTTACGCTCGTCCCGGGGCTTTATGCGCGCCGGCGGCCTTTGCAAAATAGGCGCGCCGGCGTGCGGGCCTTTGAAAATCCGCCCCATAGGTTCCAGTAGTGACTTCCATGCTGAAGGGGGATCATGGAAGCGCTTATGTATCTATGGTAATATATAGATGATTGGTGTACAAGATTGTTCTTTTATCAAAAAGGTTTTTTTTTCTATAAGGAACCCTACATTGAAGCACCACTGAATGATGGCCTTAATGCAACTTTGTATATTCGCCGTCAGATCCCCTTTTAATAAATGGTAAAAATGTTGTTCATTCAGTTGTCTATAAATTTCTTTCTCATACTGCCTTCGGCTCATAACCCCTACCACACCTCCTTTATCTGTGGGTTAAATAACCACATCACATCTTTTTTTTACTAGTCAACAATGGCCGGTTTTTCACTTTTCTTTAATAGGTATGCATTCTAATTGCTCTATTTCCTGCAGTATCATTTGTTAAAAAGTAAACAAGAAAGGGTTGCGTGAACATGGTGGAGTCCAATTCGATGGATTTTTTTTTAACCAAAGATAGGTTCAATGTAGAAGGGTGAGTGTCAAAATAGATCTTCCTCTGCAACTGTCTAATAAATTTAAAGATCTGACACTGAAACAAAAAGGGGTTATGGGACTGTGTACAAACAAAGGGTAAGCCTCTGTTCAAAATAGCTTCTTGATGTTTAGAAAGCTCAAGGCCTGAGATATTAATCACTGAGGAATGGCTCACCTGAATTCCATCTATATGGGTGGTTGAGACCATGTCCAAGGTCTCTCCCACTCTGCAGCTGATGTCATTGGATCTGCATCATCCTTTGCTGGACTATCCGCATCATGATGGCTGGCCTAAAAAAGATTCCAACACATTTTCTTTGTCGCTTTCTTTTGATCCTCCTGTAAGCTGGAAGATCAAAAGTGACTGGTTTTTGAATTTTTGATTCATTTAGCCATGGATAAATAGAACCCTTTTTGTAATCAGCCTCAACCCATCTTAAATTTTTAATTTTTGCTGCTTTAAAGTCAGCTTTAAATGTATTGATAGTACATTGAAAATCCGTATCAAAAATTTCAAAAACTGTGTCTCTCTTGCTAGAATCCAAAAGTGTAGATGTTTGTTCTTGTAGTTCTTTGGTCATCTTTGTGGTTTGCTCAACGATAAGTAGTATAAGGTCCATTGAGCACTTATTTAAAATGGCAGACCATTTATCAAAAAAATCTGGTTACTCACTGTAAATCTTGGTTTCCTTCAAAATCCACAGCCCTCATGGAACGTGCTATTGTTTTAGATATTCAATTAGTATGACACTATTGAGCTCAGTTCAAATCAGCTTTTTTTGTAATATCATTAGGTCGCCCCAGCTGGATGGCGAAGATGTTGCAACAGTGTCACCAAACAGTGAGGCTCCTTTTAAAGCATTTGCCAGCTGATCATCAGAATAGCTATTGATCTTCTCCCAATGAGTGTTAAGCCATAACAAGGAAGTAATTTAGATAAATGTAATTACTGTGGAATCAAGAAAAGTTTCAGGAGGAGGTTAATTAGTAATACCATAGTAGATATTTCATGTAATTAATTTTCAGGATAAGAGAGAAACATACTGGTTGGTACCAGAAAAAGGAGTGAGAGCAAATGAATTAGCTCTTTCTATATTTTCTGCAACTAGAATAAATTAAGTACATTTCTTGTGAGCTGATTAGTAGCATCATGTTAGATCTTGTGGGAGCACTGAGAGGAGAGGAGAGGATCACCTTGCTGGTGGTTGAAGAAAATAGGTACGTACTGCTTTGGGGAAATTTTAGAACTTAAAAAGTTTTGGGAGAAGTAAACTATTGGGGCATATTCTTTAGTGTGTTTCTGTATTAAATAGCTAGTCAGAAGCAGACAGAACCCAGGAGTTTAGGTGTTTTGAATTCCCTTCCACCCACCCCTAGCTCATTCTTTGATTTATAGGCAGGAGACATTTTCACATAAATAAAAATTAAAAATAATAAAAATCAGCCTTTTAACTTAAATACAGGATTGCCCCAGGACTTATCAAGAGTTTAATTATCCACTTCTAGGTCACTACTAGATAAATTGTGAATACACTAATACATTTAAAGGACTCAAATTGTACACATCCCTACTCCCATAGCAACTTAAACTTGTATTGCCATAACCATATAGAATATGAAATTATTATTTCCATTGCCTCACTACATGCATGACTAAATCCTTTGATCCCTATGCTGTAACAGAAAAGCACCAGAAATGATTTTATGGATTAATTAGTCTTCACAAGGGGAAATAAATTAGCTAGAGATTTTCATCAACCAGAAACATTATCTATCTTTACTTCTTACATGAAACAGCAAAAGCTTTGTTTTTCTCTGTCCAGTCTCCAATTCTAAAAGGATTTTTTTTTTTTTAGTGAATGTTCAGTCTGAGCAATTTAAAAGCTGCAAATGAATGTATAGAAGAATACGTACTGGTTTAATTAAATAGTGAAATACAGCATTTCTCTATCTCTTTACAGTAGTACATATTCCCTAATAATAGCTTGCTTTCAAACTCAACTATGTGTGAACAAATGGCCTCACTCAAAGCCCAAATGAACTGAAAGTTGAGAAGTTGCTTGAAAGGCTCTGTGTTCTGGGAGTCTTGGCAATGTAGAGCACCATAGGATGCTAATATTTCAAAACTGTCATTTTGCACTTGGAAGAAGCGACTTTGCCAATGTGACCCACCTTCTGAGATATTTAGATTTATCAGATGCCAAGGTAGGAGGGTCAATCCAACAGTGCAGGTTTGCAAACTGTGAAGGGAGTGAAATGGCATTCCCAAGTTTCCCCCAGTGCCACACCTGAGACACCCCACGGGGAACTTTCTGGGCAGCAAAACAATATCCCACAGTTCAAATGGAAAAACAAAAGTAGAAACTGCAAGACAGCAGATACCATAGAAATGGCCAGATATCTCTTAAACTGTATACTCTCACACCAGAAAAAAAAACCAATCAGAATTAAAGTAGCAAAGAAACAGTGTTTATCCCCTGTTCATCCAACAGTTCTTTTTCAAATATACAAGAAAACTGGAGAGGGAAAGAAAAAAAAAATCCACAGTTCCTTAAAGTTTTCTTCTAAACCTATCATGATGTCCCTGGTGTAGGCAAGACCTGGAAGTAGCAATATTTTTCCCAGATTTTAGTGTGCACATATAGGATTTAAAATAACAGTTGGAGCATTCTGTGGAGTCCTGCAAATTAACAAACCTTCCATTCCAAAAAGCTAATCTCCTCCCTTTAAGATCCAAAAAATATGTGCAGGAACTCACTGACCTGTGTTCTTTGCTTCAAATCAGGTTCTCTCCTCTCTATTCAATCTGAGATACACTGGTCCTTGGAAACTTATCAAGACTCACAGTTTAGTGTGCCTCTGAAGTATCTCTGGACAGCTGGATTTCTTTGCAGCGTCAGTAGAACCACGTAGACTTGCTCTAGGCACAGCTCAAGCAGGACACTTCCAGTTCACCTTGACTCCTTTTCTGTTTGACAAAAACAATTTTTTTTCCTCCAACAGACCTAAACACTCCATCCCTTTCTTTCTCTCTCTCTTCAAAATCTCCTGGCTTCCTTCTCAGAATCTCTGTAACTCGTGAAATTTCTTGGTGGGCACTACACCCATGGGGAGACAAAATCAGGAAGCACAAATCCCATTGGTGCTGGAACATCAGACCTATGAGTCAGCAGTCCTTTTGCACAAAGGGAAACCAGCCTGCAGCATGACTTTCATCATTCAGTAACCTGCAGTTAACATGTGGGTGCTGTTTTTTTCTTTATCCTTTTGTAGTCAATGCATACGGAGAACACGCAATACCTGCAAGCTGTAATTCCCTGTTCTTGTTATTACATTTTGCAGAAAATGCAGACTCCTCTTCTCTCCTAGGCACATGTCTAATCCACAAAGGAAGCACATGAGTAGAAGGTCTTGTAAGCACAAGTACAGGATAAAGTCCTTTGCGGAGGTTAAGTATTTCAGAATTTACACTCCCCTCACACCAAGAAAAATTGCATTGGTGGAGCCATGCTTAATGTCTGGTAAGGAATTTCTCAAGGGATATGGTTCTTATTATACCAATTTATTTTTAATAATTCTCTGATAACAGAGTCAATGAGTAATACATATTGGTCACATAATTGTGTTGTACGTAGTATTGAAAGAATGTCTACACAGATTTCCAGCAGTAACGTTGGTCGGAACTCTGTCTGCTACCAGACTAGCTGCCAATCAGTTTCAACTTAGTTTGTCATCTGAGGAGAATGTTTCATTGGATCTCTGCTCCTTTTGGTTCTTTCTTAAGTTTTCTTTCACTATAGTGTTTGTCTACTTTTCCCTACTTAAAAATAATTTTTGTTTTAATAGAAAGATACTATTTACTGATCTTATGAAAAGCAGCCACCAAGGGGCCCGTTTCTTGTTCCAGTATTGGCCCAGAAGGATGAGCGTGAGCTAGAGGGAATAAGGAAGGGTTTCCAGAGTAGTTTGATACTTTATTTAAAAGAATTTATCTCCAGCCTTCACACAGTTTAAGACAAATTGCATTAAAAACATCCATAATAAAAGCATTAACAACCAGAACAGACCTTCACATAAACTAAAGTAGAAAACATTCTTAAACAGACTTGGCCTGTTCAGTCAAAGTCTTTGAGCTAATGCAGCATAACCAAAGGGAAATAAGATTTAAAAAAAACATAGCCACTGGATTCAAAAGCATGGCTAAATAAAAATGCCTTTATCTGTGTACAAAAAATGGCTCACAGTATCTCCAGGGAGAGAGTTCTAGTGGATTGACCCTGCCACCGAGAAAGCCTGTTCACAAGTCTCCATGAGATGAGCAAGCTACAAGTAAGGAGCTTTCAATAGACGTAACTGCAATGACTTGGGTTATAAATATGGAGAATCATGTAGATCCATGGATAAGGACCTTGATTTAGAAGCTTGTGAATTAGCATGGCAACCTTACATTTGATTCTAAACTGGACTGGGAGCCAGTGCACAGATTGAAGCAGCGGTGTAATGTGCTCTCTCATATCAGTATTAGTCAGGATGCACACTGCTGCATTCTTTACTAATTGCAGTGTCTTTAAGGTGCTTATTGGAACTCCCATATAAAGAGAATTGCGATCATCAGGCTTAATTAGGGCCAAAACCTGCATGACTGCAGGAAAATTGTCTGGTCTCGACAGGGTTTTAAGCCATCATACCATCTGCATCTTAAAGAAAATCACCTCTAGCAACTGATTTCACTTGCATGGAGAGATTAGACATTAACCATGTACAAAGATTCTTCACAGAAGAAGAGACTGGAATTACGCAGTCAAAAACCTGGAATCTAAATAGTACATTAGTCAGAGGAAAGTGACTCAAAACAATCACCGCTGTCTTTTTTATATTAATGGAAGTCTATTTTGATGACGCCATTATTTGATAGCAGACAGATAAAAATCAAAGCAAACGTGTTTGCCCAGGTGGAAGCTTTGGGGACAAAGAATTGAGTATCATCTGTCTAAGGCCTGGATTCACTAAGCCACAATATTTTATCATGGGGGGAGGCAGTTCTGGGATAAGTTGCCCCTCCCCAATAAAATATCACAGCAGTATCATCGTGTTCTTCTGTCTCACAGAAAAAGCTTGTGAGACTAAAGAATACGGCTGAGGCCTTGTCAAAGCATGATGGCAGCCCCTAATATATGAGGCTGCCATTGACTTAAAGGGCCCTGCAGCCCAACACAATCCCCCCCACCCCCCCCTCCCCCGCCCCAAGTTAATAAAAAAAAAAAAAGCACTGTGTCACTTTTCCAAGGCATTTTACTACATTGCTCAATATTTGAGTTTAGCAGTCCTTAATGATGCTCACACAGATAATTTTTTAATTGCATAAAAATGTCTTTGGAAAAATGTTTGCAATAATGCTAATTTTTAGCACCATGCAGTGGTTTGCTGTGATTTGATATTAATTTCCTTATTGATCCTACAGCTTAACACCTATGAGCCATTGGTTTTAAAGTCAGTTCTGAACAAACCTAAGTAATATTCAAATTTTTGTTTATATGGATGGCGACCTAGCTTGTTAGCAGCTAGGTAGAGAGTACATTGTACAGATCTCATCTTTTTATACCTTTCATCACTCCAAATCACATAAAATCTTCACTGATGTCTACTGTGATGTTCGTACCTCTGTCTGTGCATGTAAAACTGCCCCCCAAAACCTAGGCCACCAGCAAAACCTCACCTCAAGTTCAGAATGCCCCCTCTTACAGTGGTATAAAATGTTTACTAATATGTATGCCTCCTCAGAGGTTCTCTCTCTCTCTCCTCTCTCTCTCTCCCTCTCTCTCTCCCTCCCTCCTTCCTCCCCTCCCCTCCACCCACCAAAAAACACAGGTATCGCAGGCATAATGCCAGGAAAAAAGTAGTAGTTATTTCCAGTGTTAAATCCCATGATAGCATGACTTACCTTATCGTATGCAATGTTAAGCACCCTTCATTTTCATAAACTCATCCCATGTGACTACATTTTTAAAGTTTGCAAACGTATCTCACGATGCGTTATTTATTGCTCGCGTTATGGCATTATTGTGGACGTTAGGGCCCTAACACCCACAATAATGCCCTAACGTGATTTGATAAATGATCTTGTTTGTTTGTAATTGTGGTTACAGAATGTTCACAAATTTATGAATGGAATCACAAACTATCGGATTCCATCCCAATGACTTCACAGCCTCTAGAAAAGTTTCACAAGTTTCAGCAACACTACTGCCAGTAGGCTAATACACGTGCCTTTGGAGCAGTGAGCCACATGCCCTGAAGGCCTTTCCAGCTGACCTGGAGCTGGTCACGGCATATCACAGCAGAGGAAATGCACTCTGCATGGGCCAGGGCGGTCTCAGAAGTCTTCCTTCTGGGAGATCCACTATCCCCATCTGACTGACCATCCCAATGGTTTGAATCTTCTGGGATGATCCCACCTGTTAACCACTTAGTTTCATGCCCTCTTCAAAGTTCTGTATAAACTTAGGATCTGATTTTCAAAAGCATTTACAAACATAAAACTGGGTTTTATACGTGTCAATGCACTTTACCCATGTAAGTGGGCTTTTGAAAATTGCTACAATATATGCCATTGAATTGTCCATAGGATTTACTCATGCAAGTGCATTTTACATAGGTAAATGGCTTTTGAAAATTGCTACATAGTATGTTACGTTTATACGTATAACTCCTTTGAAACTTCATCTGCTAGATCATAAGCCCTCTGGGGATGTTACATTCAAGGGCTCACAGGACAGCCCTGTGAGCTACCCACTCACTCCTGATGCCGGCAGCTCAGTTCCATGGCTAGAACACCACCTCGGAAATCGAATGCCACTCAGGCAGCACGGAACACTGCCAGCCGCTGCTTCTCTGGACTTCCCATAGGCATGCTTATGCACGCCTGATGTGCCTTGTATTGAAGGGCCCATGGTGAGAAACCTACCACAGCGCCTCCTGATGACATCACCAGCACTCCAAAATATAAGGTTTCTTTAGAGAGCATCGGACACCTCATCAATGGGTGTCCTACTCCTGAGTAGTGTGTGTTGCTCCTGCGTGTGGTTCCTGATTCCTGTCCATATTTCTGGTTCCAGTCTACCTTGTCTTCTCCTGCCTTGCCTTGTCCAGTCTTGCTTTGTCTTTCTCGTCCAGCCTTGCCTTGTCTTACTTGTCTAGCCTTGCCTTGTGTTTCTTGTCCTGCCTTGCTCATCTTGTCCACTGTCTTCTGTATGTCTCCATCCATCCTTGGCCTGATTCTCTGGATCTTATCCTCTTGCTTGGACCTGATCAAGATTACCTGCTGCCTGGACCTAACCACTCTTGCTAACTTCCCACCCCTATCTTGGCCTGTTCCTGAGTCTGTTCATCTGCTGCCTGCCCTGACCTTAATGTACCTTTGGACTTCAGTTATCTTCATCGCCCTAGGGACCTGCCTAAGTCCTGCTGGCTGCCAGAACCCAAGGGCTCAACCTGCGGGGCTGGGGGGGGGGGGGGCAGCTGGTAAAGTTGAAGCTCCAGACTGTCCCACTACAAGGCACATCCACCAACTGCCGGCATAGGTCTTGTACGTTCGCTCTCAACTACACAGTGTGTCAACTATACTGCAGCACTAAGGGCTCACTCACCTGCCACCCTTCACAGGGGAACAGGGAAATACTTTCCCTACAGTACCTGAATGTACTTATTTATTTAAAATCATTTACTACTTGCTCCTGCCAACATTCAGGGCAGGGTACATCATAACAGACACAATGAAAGAAGATAAAAATAAGAACATAAAAGATAAAATAATAAAAGTAAAACAAACATTGACCTAATCTGCTTTTAAGTGATTGATCAGTCATGAAAAGTGGAATATAAATTTTAAAAAAAAGTATAATTAATAGCAATTGTTATTTCTGAGATAAATTATATTTGAAAAAAAAAAAATCAGAGTAAATTGCTGTTCAAAAAAAGCTTAATTGTAGTATTTTTTTTCTTTTATTTCCTAGATAATTGCTTCTGGAAGAGAAATTTATTTTCAGATCATCCACACAAAAAATGATTCACCTCTCAATAATTTTACAACTGTTAGTTACTGAATACTAGGCTTCTTCCCTAACTCTAAATGGCTGCAGTTTGGGTAAAATCTATCATTATATACTCTGTCTAACACTAACGCACGGTCTGTGAGATCCACCTGCATGCTGTTAATCAAAAGCTGCTGAACAATGGAAAACAGTATGACAGTCTGGGCAGAACTGTGAAGAATAATGAAGATTGAGAACAATGTATATTAACCTAGCTATAAAAGCTGACCAGCCACATCCTTACAGTTAGCCTTATATGAACTTCTTCTCGCAAGTCAAAACCATATGATCACATTGGGAAACCTGTATTAAAAAATGTTCCTTAACTTTCATCAACAGTTGGAAGCCAGACAGAATCTGCTGCATTTTATTGGGGGCAGGGGGATGTTGATGTTAGAAACAATTTGATCAGTCTTGAGTTAAAAATGTTTGTGTAGAGACCCCTAGATCTCCACTATATAGCTAGTCCCTAGCTAGATTCCTAGAATAGGATTTTTGTAGTTTGCAGACCATCCCTGCTGGCACCTCCACGGAGGCTTGTCTGGATTGGTCAGCACTGTAGTGCACTAGAAAAAAGCAGAATGTGTATGAAGGGCAGTGTGGCAATTTTAGTTGGAGTTTAAGGAAGTGGGAGGTTTTTTCTTAGTGATCCTCATTGTTAACTCCCCCTCCCATCTGACTCACAATAAATGCTAGATTTTGTTTTGGAGTGTGGAAAAGCAAATTCTTGGCACCCAACCTGGCTCCAGAGAAGAATTTTTCACTGTCCAGCACCCTGCAATCTGGAAGGAGGTGTCTATGCAGAGTAAAGAGCAAGAAGTGTGAACATATTTGAGAAGAGCTGTTTTGTGTTATTCCTGAGAGTGTGCTTTTTGAGATCCTTTTCCTGCCTGACGAGGTCGGTTACCCCTATCTTGGGAGGTTAGGAAGGCACGGGGACTTCTTTTGCCCAGTTAATGAAGGTAAAGAAGTGATTGACAGAGCACTGAAAGTGAAAAGCAGAGAGTAGCATTTTTGTAGTTTTGTTATTCTTGTTTTGGCAGGAATTTTTGCCACCAGTTCCTGCCCACTGATAAAGAGGAGAGATTTTTTGCATTTTGAATACAGTTTTTGGGACTTTCTACCAGCAGAAGTTCATGCTTTTCCCATAAGAGAAAGAGATATGAGATCCCAGCCCTATAGAAGCCTGCTTTCTATCATCCAAGAGTGTTGGGTCTTCTTGAAGACTGCCTTCCAAAGGGACACTGACTCAGCATTATAGAACTGAGAACGAGGCACTTTTGGACTGTTTATTTTTGTGAGAAGAAAACTGGAAAATTTTTGTTGTGAATTGGATTTTCAGTATTTTTGGTTACAGTAAATATTTGTTGAATACCCAACCAGAGTGTCCAGCATAAGGACAAAAGATTTGCTATACTGAGTCCATCAAGCCCAGTATCAGTTTTCCAACAGTGGCCAATCCAGGTCATAAGTGCCTGGCAGGATCCCAAAAGGCTGATAGATTCCGTGCTGCTTATCCCAGGAATAAGCAATGGATTTCCTCAAGTTCATCTTAATAATGGTTTTTTATACTTTTCTTCCAGGAACCTTTTTTAAACCCACCTATACTAACAGCTTTCACCACATCCTTTCACAACAAATTCTAGTTTAATTATGTGTTCAGTAAAAAAATATTTTCTCCTATTTGTCTTAAATGCATCACATAGTAACTTCACTGAATGTCCCCTAGTCTTTGTACTTTTTGAAAGAGTAAACAACTGATTCACATTTACCCTTTTCACTCCACTCATTATTTTATAGAACTCAATCATATCTCCTTTTAGCCATCTCTTTTCCAAACTGAAAACCCCTAACCCCCCTAGCCTTTCCTCATAGGAGAATCATTCTATCCCATTTAGCGTTTTCTAATTCTGCTATGTCTTTTTTGAGATGCAGTTACCAGAACTGCACACAATCCTCAAGCTGTTATCACACTATATGGAGTGACACAGAAGCATTATGATAGTCTCTGTTATATTCTCCATTCTTTTCCTAATAATTCCTAGCATTCCATTTGCTCTCTTGGCCACTGCCACACACTGATCAAAGAATTTCAACATATTATCCACGATGACGCCTAAATCCTTTTCCTGGGAGGTGACTCCCAAAGTTGAACCTTGCATTGTGTAGTTAGTTGTAATTTGGGTTGCTCTTCTCTACATGCATCACTTTGCACTTGTCCACATTAAATGTCTTCTGCCATTTGGATGCCCATTCTCCCAGTCTCACAAGTTTCTCTTGCAATGTCATACAATCCTCTTGTGATTTAGCAACTTTGAATAATTTTGTATCATCAGCAAATTTGATCACCTCACTTGTCATTCCCATATCTAAATCATTTATGAATATGTTAAAAAGCAGTGGTCCCATTACATATCCCTGGGGCACTCCACTATTCAACTTTCTCCATTGTAAAAATTGACCATTTAACCCTATTGTCTGTTTTTATCTTTTAACCAGTTCTTAATCCTCAATAGAACATTGCTTCTATGACTTTTTAATTTCCTTAAGAGTGTCTCATGGGGGACTTTGTCAAACGCTTTCTGAAAATCCAGATACACTATATCAACTAGCTCACCTTTATCCACATGTTTATTTATGCCTTCAAAAAAATGTAGAAAATTGATGAGGCAAGACTTCCGTTGGCTAAATCCATATTGACTTTGTCCCATTAAACTATGTCTATCTATATGTTCAGTAATTTTGTTCTTTAGAATACTTTCAACAATTTTTCTTGGCACTGACGTCAGGTTCACTGGTCTGTAGTTTCCCAGATCACTCCTGGAACCCTTCTGAAAACCAGCATTACATTGGCCACCCTCCAATCGTCAGGTACCATAGCTGATTTTAATGATAGTTTACAAATTACTAACAGTAGGTCTGCAATTTCACTTTTCAGTTCTTTCAGAACTCTGGGATTTATATCACTAGCACTAGTCCCAGTGATTTGCTACTCTTTAGTATGTCAGCTTGCCAGCTGTGAACTGTGTTGGTATGAACGAAGAAGAGATAGAGATTTGGGAGCAGAAGTGGCCCCAGGGAGCCCCTGCCTGCCAGGAGGTCTCTGAAGAGGGGTTTACATTTGTCACATTATGAAGAGGCTCGTGTTACCAATTTTAAAGTATTTATGCAGGGATAGTGCAAGGGTATTTGGTGCACTAGGCAACCTTGGGCCTTGCACCCTCACCCTCCTCAAGACTTACCTACTGGCAGCAGCTCCTGGATTCTTTAGTCATCTGTGAAATGGGTTATGCCAGTGACCCCAGGCTACCTCCCATAATTTTGCTGATCCCCCCAAGGTGTGGCAGTAGGCATCCACCTAATTCACCTCATGGAAGCATCAGCCCTGCACTTATGCAGCAATTCTGATGCAGAGTCTTTGTGTTCTTAAAGTACAAAAGATTAATTAGACTCAAGTCAGCCAGACATATCAGGATCTGCATTTCATCCTGTCTTATACTTAATGCATGCTAAATGTACCAAATATACATACAATGGCACCCATAAGAGACATACCAGACAGAAGTACAACAGCCACTCTCCTCTCCACCCCACTGAAGGCCCTGGGCCTTTGCCTGCATCCATCCCTCTCCCTTCCTTCTAGGGCTTCCTCCCCCTTTGGCCCTGGGACTTCAGGACACAGGTCTAGAGGTTGGCGAGCCATTGCTGGCCGATGATGGTGTGTATGTCTTTGAAGACCCTCTCTCTGATCCTGTGCAATGCCCCTTGGCAACAGAGGTCGCTGTTAGCACAGGAGCCCCCACTCTTGGCTAAGAGTTGACTATAAATGCCACAGGGGGAGCTGTGAAGAGAATGGGGGAAGAATTCCACAGCCTGCGGGCCGACATCATGAGATTAGTGGAGGTCCTGAAGTGACTCGCCAACATTAAAGAGGGCTTTACAGTGGCTCGAGCTGATGGCAGTCAGCCAAACTCCATAGTCACCAGCCCCCTAGACCTCTCAGGACCGGTCCTGTGACTTTTTTGTATGTGTCAATAGTTACTTCCCTAGGTTTTCCAACCCCTTTTCCCATTCTTATTTAAAAATTGTATATAGTTTTTAAAGTGTTTTCAATTTTTATACTTATATAAAACATTATATAAAACGTTTTATACTTATATAAAACGTTTTCATTAATGTGTGTCTCATTTATTTGCTGCATGTTTTGATCCCTTTCCACCCCCCATAAGAGCCCTTTTCAAGGCAGCCAGTTGCAGTCACTGTCCTACCCACACACTGCTCTACATATGTAGTTAGCCATGAAGGTTTATACATTAATCTCTATCCTCTTCTCATCTATCCTTATAGCTTCCTGTGTGTAAATTGTGGTTAATAAGGTATGCAGTATATACTTAGCTCCCCTGAATGACCTTCCTGTAATGGACACAACACTACAGAGAGTTTAGTCACCATTTACCCCTTAGCTCATGGCTTCCTAAACTGTGAGTCGGAACTCCAAATGAAGTAACTAACCCTTCACAGGGGTGTAAAAAGTGCCACACATGGCAGACTTTTCTAAACAACATTAATAGTAGAAATTAGCATCAGGTCTGGGGCCAGTAATTACAGGCCCTGCAGTGCTACTGAAGGGCCCTGAATGAGGAGAGATTGGGCTGACAGCAGAATATGTGATCTTGCAATGGTTTATAGGCTCAGCTTAGATTTCAAGTACTAACGCTTCTACCATTTGCAAATCACCGCCAGGCATAGGACAAGTCATTGGGGAGGCGGGGAAGCTGGGAGTGCATGGGCTGGTGGAGATTGCTATGGTTCCTTTCTCCTTGCGCACTGCTGAATCTATACAAAAAATAAATGTGAATTCTATCTTCAGCCTGCCAGCTCCTTTCAACGCATGTTGAAAAGGGCCCAAATGAGAATGTTGATGCTGATCCTGGAGAGGGGGATGTTTAGAGGGGATGTCTGAAGGAATGGATCAGAAGTAAGAGGGGTTTGAGAGTCAGATCAGCTGTGGATTGTGAGAGAAGTGGTGGGAAAGAATGACTGGAGATGTGAGAGGAGCTAAGGGGTCATGTGGGGACATACTTGAGGAATGTGAGAGAAAGGCTAGAGGGGAAGAAGGAGGTGAGAGATAGGGAATGGAGGAGGAGAGTGAGGAAGAAATGGCGGATGGATGAGATGGAGTGGATGAGTGAGGATCATTTGTGGGTTATAAGAAAGGCTTTGGGTTGAAAGGATGTGAAATGGGCTGAAGGGAGTGAGAAAGAAGTGAGCTGGGGAAGGAAGAACAGAGGTTGACAGCAGCAATGTTGAGGGGAGGGGGGGAGAATGTCTTCAAGATGAGGTGGATTAACTAATGGAAGAGGAAGAAAGAGGGGATCAGCTGGATAGCGGTGAGGGTGAGAGTGGAGTGATTTTTGGGGAGGGATTGCACCCCAGCTATTTAGTTTTGCTTCCCCTCTGGAGACTCCCATCTGTAACTTTGCTTACATGTTTGAGAAGACCTTCAAAGGGCCAAAGAAATGAATGCATTGGTATAGCTTTGGTATAGTCTATAGAGGGAAAACTCTTGTATGCTTCCCCATTAGTAAAAGCACAGCACAGGGAGACAAGGAGCACATATGAAGTCGCTCTTTCTGTTACAGCACATCTTACAACAGAGGAGTCACATAGATGTCTTGGTAGGAGCCACATTCACCTGAAGCTGGCTGCTGCTGCAAGTTTGATTAATTTACTTTTATGTCCCAAAAACTTCAGAGTTGAAGGGAATGAATAACTATCTTTCTTACCCCACAGAGATAAATGCCTACATGGATGACTACAGGTCTGAAGTATCTAAAGCTAAAAGCAACAATCTAAAAATTTTCCTTGCTCACACTAGCTATCCTATCTGGTAGGGCACAGCTTACCTTATCTAGGCTCCCTGTTTGCATCTGCAAATCTCTTCATCAACCTGCCCACACTTATAGCAGAGAAAGACCTACCTTTCAAAGAAGATCTGCCTACAAGATGACTGGTTTGCCCAGTGTGCTACAATACTATTAGGATAACGTCCTATTTGAGGGCTCTCCCACAAATGCTCCCAGTTGTGAGCTATCAGAGACTTTTTGCTGTTTCCATAACCATGCCTCCTCACCCACATCTACCACCTGTAATCCATTAAGACCCTCACACTGCCCTATTAGCAGCCAGTCATAAGAGCTTGACTATCACATAAAGTTGTGTCAGAACCCTAATGTTTATCAGCTGCTCCCCATCCCAGCAAGAAGTATACCATGAAAAGTTAGCAGAGTAGATAAAGCTATAGACACTCAGTAAAACTATTAGCCTTATATATAATAACATACAAGGAACATAAAAATTCCTAAAAGATAGATTGTTGCTGAATTTAGTTTCTGTTCCTTACAGAGAAAAAAAAACGCAGGTTTAATGAATAAAAGCCAAGGCCTAAATACACATCATCTAGGCTTCTGGGACCTAATATTGAAATGTTAGTTAGCCGGCTAAGCAGGGCTTAGCTGGATAAGTGGCCCGCCCTCAGAATATCTGACTATCTTCTTAACTGGATAAATACTGTTGCGCAGGAGGTGGACCCTTTGCCTGGTGCAGGATTGGTACGGCCCTCTGGTCGGACCCAGAGAGCACCTGCCACCAGGAGGTGGAGCACACAAGGAGACAGACGCTAACTGGGGCTTCACCAATAACAGTCCGGGGTTTCCGCAGGTTGGTCTGGTAGTCACAGTAGGCCAGAAGAGAGTGTCCGAGTGAAGCGCAAGGATCAGGGCCATGCAAGGCGTAATCATTTCCATCACCTGCTGCGAATGGAGGATCTGTGTTCCCGTGCAACACCCCGATCTCGCCGGCAAGTTTTGCTGATTTGGGAGCCTTACTTGCAATCTCTGCCTCACCGATCCCGAAGCTTGGTCATCAATGATTGCTGAAGCCTTCTTAGAAACAGAATCTTGTGGAACATTAATACTGTTTCAACCTCCTGATGGACTGAATACTGGCATGGACTTTCTCTTTTTGCTATTTGCCTAGTAATGTAGGGGACAGAGGGGGGGTTAGGGGGGTTGGATGGGAGTTCTGTGTTAATTTGTTATTGCTAATGCTTAGGCCCGAGTAGGAGTCAGTACACAACTCCTCCGGGCCACGACCATTTCTGTACTTTGTGATTTTTCTAGTAAAATCAATAAAAATTATTTAACATAAACACCACAGGGTTTGCTAGCAGATTATGGGACTCACTGGGATTGGACTCCAGCATACTTCATAGCAATTCAGCCTTCTATTGCTCCTCAACCCTCTTATTCAACATGGATCTTCCCTTTGTCTCCTGCCCCACTCCATCTGCTCTGTGGGCCAGGGAACAACATCAGATCTCTCCTCTGCCATCACTAATTCAGCTGGATATGAGGAATGCTGGGCCTCAGCTCTCTCCTCTGCATCGGCAATGCTGACATCATCAGTCTGTGCAACTTCAGCTGCTGAGTCCAGTGCCCTCCTCTCATGTGGTGGAAGCCTTTGATCAGAGAAGTAAAAAATGATTTGTCCCCCAGCAAGTCCATTGGTCTCAGCAATGAGGTTCCTCGAGTTCTCTAACCCAGGGACCTGAGCCATAAGCTGATCAATCCTCTGTTGATCAAGATGGAAAGTCAGAGCCTCAGAGGGAGAGACTCTAATCTTCTCCCTTTTGATTCAGTGGCATCCCAAAATGAGAAAAAACACTGAAGGAAGCAAGATAATTCAGCAAAGGTTCAGCATTGCAATCACTCACGCTGCCATCTTAACTCCTCCCACCACGGAAGCTGATAACTAACTGTAACTGTGGTAAAAAAAATTCCCAAGGGAAAAAAAAAAGAAAACCTTAAGTGAGAGTCATATTTTAAAATACCTCTCTAGGTCAGTGTGGATGTTTTGTAGAATCTGTTGTGCTGGGAGGTGGACCCTTGGCCTAGTGCAGGATTGCTAGGCTCCCTGGTCGGACCCAAAGAGCGCCTGCCACCAGGAGGCGGAGCACAAGAGAAGACCAATAGCAACACGGGGTTCCCTCAGTTTGAGCCCTTGGTTACCCGGGCCGCCTGGTCTTAGGTGGGCCTCGCTGTTATAAATCTGATGCCAGATGTGCGGAGCAATCAGATAGGAGTTAGGAAAGTTCTGTGTGGAGCTAGGAGTTAACAATCAGTTAGGTTATACTCCTGCAGAGGGGAGGAGTTAGCAATCTGTTACGCTTTGCTCCTGTAGAAGGAGGAGTTAGCAATCTATATGAGCTGGCTCCTGTGGAAGGAGTAATAAACAATCTGTTAAAGTATAGACTGCGGAGGTAGCAATCTGATATGAATCTGTAGCTGAAGACTCCTGATGGAAAAGGAGTAGCAATCTGTTATCAGCGGAGTGCTTGGAGAGGACACTCAACTGTAGAGGAATGTAGATAAGTGGATCCTTGGGCCAATGGCAGATGACTGCGCCCCCAGGAGGATATCCTGAGAGGGACCACCGGCTAGGCTTGGATATGGAGACAGACACAGATAGTTCTTTTATTAGACAGGTTAGTAGAACCAACAGAGGTGGCAGTAGTGAGCTGATATGCCCGGCAGGGCTGAAGTCCCTCAGGTACTGGAACAGCAATCCCAGGGTTGCTGAGCTGTAGAGAAACTATAGATAGTGAGTAGACAGGGTAAGCAGTGTTCATAGCCAGAACTGAATGACAACTCACATAAGGTCTTAATGAAGCTCAGTAGCTGGAAAGGGTTAGGCCCTCGAGGAGCGAGTACCTGGTTCCAGGGAAAGCTCTGAGAGAGCGATGGTAACTCACAAATGTCTGTATCTGCGATAGCTTCCAGGCAGTAGAGAATCTTCAGAGTATTCAGGAACATAGGCCCTCGAGGAGCGAGTACCGGTTCCTATCTGCAATCTGAAATAAAAGAGAGCGAGGCCCCCGAGGAGCGGGTACCCCTGGTAAGTCCGAGGAGGCAGAGTAGCTTGGACGAATCCTGTGAGTCCGTTCTTTGCTAACTCAATCTGTTAGCAAATTCTGAGACCTTTTATATTGGAAGCAGATGACGTCATCTCGGGGGACGCCCCCGAGGTTCGCGCCCTTGCTGGTACATCAATGGGAGTGTGCGCCCTACGTCATCAGGAACATGGCGGATCCACAGCATCGTGCCGGTCCGGGGATGCCGGAGAGAGACGGCAAGAAGACGCCGCAGCAGCCAGCCATCCATCAGGCCCGGAGGGAGTCGCCACAGAGGTAAAGAGGGTGGAGTGAGGGCGGAGTGAGGGCGTCGAGCAGCGACGGACGCAACCCTCACAGGATCTCCTTGAGAGAAAGTTCAGAGGTGTGCCCACCAAGATCAAGGGTGCACGGTCGATGTTCAGGCTAGAAGTCCGGGGCGCCAGAGAAGGCCAGAATAGAGTCTCTGAATGTATGGCAAGGATCAAGGCCAGAGTCAAGGTAGCGTAGTCAGCCAAACAGGAGTCAATACCAGTGGTCGGTCCGAGGATAGTCAGCCAAAGCAGGGGTCAGGTTCCAGGTGGCAGTCAGACGTGGTCAGTGATCAGGCAGAGGTCAGTTCCAGGCAGTGTGTAGTCGTGGTCGAGAAAACAGGCAGAGGTCAAATCCAGGCAGCGATCAATGTAGTCAAGAACAGGCAGAGGTCAGTACTGGGAAAACAGTCCGAGAGGTACTACCTGGGAAGACGAAGGAACAGAAGGATGCTGGAACAGAAGAATGCTGGAACAGAAGGACGCTGGAACAGGACACTGGAACAGGACTGGAACAAGACTGGAACAAGGCTGGAACGAGACTGGAACAAACACTGGAAACACAGAGGCAAACTAGAAATCACAGCGTGATCGACCTGATTGCCAAGGCAAGGAAGTGCAGGCAGGCACTTCCTTTTGAGCAGCGTTTAATCACGACGCGCCACAGAGCTGGGATCTGCCCCTGGCCCTTTAAAAGGCCGGGCAGTCCGCGTGCACGTGCCTAAGGGTGGGGCCGACGCCACGGAGGACGCAGAGCCCCGCCATGAGGCCTGGCTGGAGGTGGAAGGCCCAGCAACTGCCACTGTGGGACGCCGAGGCCTAGCTGAGCTCGCTGCTGAAGCAGGGGAGGATAGCCTGGGACCTGTGGGAGTCTTAGTGGGGTGAGTAGGCCGGACGCGGGCTGAGCACGGACGGGCTGCGCAACATTACCCCCCCCCCCCTTCTAGGCCTCCCCCTCCTCAGGCGAGGCTTGTCTGGGTATGCTCTATGGAACCCCCATAGGAGGTCCTTGCCGAGGATGTTTTGTGAAGGCTCCCAGGAGTTTTCTTCGGTCCCATACCCTTCCCAGGCAAGAAGATATTCCCAGCGGCCTCAACGCCGACGGACGACGAGGACCTCTCTTGCCTGGAGGGTGTTTCGGGTTCTGTGGAGACCTGTGGAGGTGGAGGATCTCTGCGAGAAGGCCAGTAGAGCACAAGGGGTTTTAATAAGGAGACGTCAAAGATATTGTGGATACACATGGATCGTGGCAACTGATAGGTTACCGCTCCAACATGTCGGAGGATTGGGAATGACCCAATATACTTCGGTGCTAGGCGATGGGAAGGTAGTCGCAGTCTAATGTGTCTGGTACTTAACCACACCTTTTGGTCGGGTCTGAAGAGTGGGGCTGACTGCTGATGAGCATCAGCAATCTTCTTGGAACGTTCGACAGGTTAGGTCAGATGCTCCTTCACTTGGTTCCATACATTGCAGATGATCTGTGCTGTGAAATGAGCCGCTAGCAAAGGCACAGAGAGGGGTACTGGCAAGGGTAGTCGTGGCTGACGGCCAAACACCACCGAAAATGGAGATACGTCTGTGGCGGCAGCAATGTGCGTCTTGTGTGACAACTCAGCCCATGGTAGCAAATCGGACCAATTGTCCTGTTGGTCATTTACATCAGACCTTAGGAAGGTCTTTAGTGTCCGATTAATTCTTTCTGCTTGGCCGTTGGCCTAAGGGTGGTAGGCCGAGGTGAAGCTCAGAGTGATATTAAATTTCTGGCATAAGGATTGCCAGTATTTCACGGCAAACTGTGGCCCTCGGTCCGAAACTATTTCCTTGGGTAGGCCATGTAGGCGGAAGATGTGCCTCAGGAAAAATTTTGCGTCTTCGGGAGCTGATGGAAGATTCTGCAGAGGAATAAGATGTCCCATCTTAGAGAAGCGGTCGATGATGACCCAGATGATGGTGTTATCTTGAGATGGGGGCAGATCGGTGATAAAATCAGTTGAAATACTGGACCAGGGTTCGGTGGGTACTGGAAGTGGTTGGAGATGTCCCCATGGCCGACCCATGGGAGGCTTTTGTTGTGCACATACAGGACATGAATCAACATAATTACGGGAGTCTGTGACCATGCTGGGCCACCAGTAGAACAGTCTTAACATTTCCAGGGTTCTGGCTCGACCAGGATGTCCGGTTAGCTTTGAGTCATGGACCCAGCAGAGTACACGGCCATGTAGTCGGCGTGGGACGACCGTCTTTCCAGTGGGCACCATGGTGGTAACTGCAAGGGATACACAGGCCAGATCAATAATGTGTCTTGGGGTGTCCAGTGGGTGAGAGTGCATCTGCACAGAGGTTCTTCGATGCTGGCCGGTAGCGCAGCTCGAAATTGAATCGCTCAAAGAATAATGCCCATTGGGCTTGTCTCGGATTTAATAATTGTGCCTCTTTTAGGTACTCCAGATTCTTGTGATCTGTGAATATGGTAAATTTGTATTGTGCACCTTCTAGCCATGGGCGCCACTCCTGGAGTGCTAGTTTGACGGCTAGGAGTTCACGGTCTCCAATTGTGTAATTTTGCTCCTCAGATGAAAATTTGTGGGAATAGAATGAGCATGGTACCAATGTACCCTTGGAGGAGTACTGACTCAACACCGCCCCGGCTCCGATGGCGGATGCGTCAACTTCAATGACAAATGGGTGGTTTGGGTCTGGATGTTACAAACAGGGACCAGAACAAAAAGCTTCTTTTAATGCATGGAATGCAGCTTGGACCTTGGGACTCCAAACCCGGAGATTGGTTCCTTTCTTGGTCACTGCAGTGAGTGGAGTAGCTAACTGTTCAGTTCGGAGTTAACAGTCTGCTGGAAGTAGCAATCTGTTCTGTTATTTAGGAGAGTTGTGGGTGCATCCTTGGACTGGTGGCAGATGACCACACCCCCGAGGGAAGATCCCGAGAGGGACCACCGGTCAGGCTCAGAGTATGGAGAAAGACACACACTAGTTCTTTTATTAGACAGTATACTGAACCACCAGAGGTGGCAGTAGTGAGCTAGAATGCCCGGCTGGGCTGTAGTCCCTCAGATACTGGAACAGCGATCCCTGGAGGCTGAGCTGTAGAGAAACTGAAATATAGTGAGTAGGCAGGGTATGCAGAGTTCATGTACTGAACCAGATGGTAACACTTACACAATGTCTCATAGAAGCCCAGGAGCTAGAATGTATAGGCCCTTGAGGAGCGAGTACCTGGTTCCAAGGAAAGTTCTGAGAGAGCGATGGTAACTCACTGATGTAGTTGGCAGTGATGACTTCCAGGCAGAAGAGAGTACCAAGTAAGTCTGGGAACGAGGGCCCTCGAGGAGCGACTACCGGTCTCAGACTGTCACCTGAAAAACAAAGGAGAGAGCGAGGCCCCCGAGGAGCGGGTACCCCTACAAAAAACCTCAAACCCTCTCTCACTAATTCCTGCTGAATATTTATCATACTATTACCATTCACAACTGTGTCATATTTATTCATTTGATTACCTATGTACCGTTTCATAGTCTTATTTTTTCACTTGCTATTCTAATGTATCAATAGGCTGAAATGTAAATATTGTGCTGTTCAATTTCTCCCCTTCCATCCCAAGTTTATTTTCCTTGTTTTTTGTAACTTTCCCTCTCCTTTTTTCTGATTCACTGTATTTAAAGTTCAAGGTTCTTATTGAAAATATTGTTTTTTTACGTTACGTTATGCTTTACACTCCTTGTTATTTGTAAACCGGGTTGATGTGATGCCTATCATGAAACTCGGTATAACAAAAACAATAAATAAATAAATAGTAAGTCCGAGGAGGCAGAGTAGCTTAGGTAGAAAAACCCATTGTTAAGTCCGAGGAGGCAGAGTAGCTTGGAAAGTCGAAGTGAGTCCTTAGTCATTCCTTGCTAACTCAATATGTTAGCAAATTCTAAGACCTTATATATCCGTCGCGGGTGACATCATCTTCGGGAGACACCCCCAAGGTTCGCGCCATCGCTGGTACTTCAGTCAGGGCCGCGCCGCGTGCGCACCTCTAGGCCTCCAGGAAACATGGCAGTTTGCAGCATCCAGCCGGTCCGGGGACGCTGGAGGACTTCGGCAGAAGAACGCCGTGGCAGCCAATCTTCCCACGGACAAAGAGGGAGGCACCAAAGAGGTAAGGAGGGCGGAGAGAGGGCGTCGGGAACCGATGGACACAACACTAATGTGGAATAGTTGGCGATAAAGCTCCTATAATAATTCGTGAATCCGAGGAATCTTTGTAAGGCACGGAGGCCTACTGGCTGGGGCCAGTCACAAATCCCTTGAAGCTTTTCAGAATCCATAGTAAACCCTTGATCGGAAATGATATATCCTAGGAAGGGCAGATGCTTTTGTTCAAAGATGCATTTCTCTAGTTTTGCGTAGAGGTGATTCTCTCTGAGGTGTTGAAGAACAGTTCTGACGTGGAAGCGATGGGACTTCAAGTCCTTTGAGAAGATCAAGATGTCATCTAGGTATACAACTATGAATGAATAAAGTAGATCTCAGAGGATTTCATCATCAGGCATTGAAACATCGCAGGGGCATTGCACAGACCGAAAGGCATCACTATGTACTCATAGTGACCAACCCTGGTGTTGAAAGAGGTCTTCCATATGTCCTCAGGCTGGATGTGAATGAGGTTGTACACTCCTCGTAGGTCAAGTTTCATGAAGATCTGGGCCCCTTGCAGGCGGTCAAACAATTCACTGATGAGGGGTAACGGGTAGTGATCCTTGCGGGTGATGGCGTTCAGCCCCCGATAGTTGATACAAGGGCGTAGTCCTCTATCCTTCTTCTTGACGAAGAAGAAGCCCGCTCCTGTCGGAGAGTCAGAGGGTCTGATGAACCCTTTCTTGAGATTCTCTTTGATGTACTCGGACATCGCCTGGGTCTCAGGAAGTGAGAGTGGGTAGGTTCTACATTTTGGGAGGCAGAAGTTTGATAGGACAATTAAACTTTTAGAGTGGAAGCAGAGTGTCTGTATGTTTCTTAGGGAAGACGTCTTTGAAGTCAGAGTACTGAGCCGGTAGGCCGGTGAGGGTTGTAGTCTTCAGGACAGTAACTGCTGGGGACACTTGTTTTAAGCAGTGTTTCTGGCATTGCGGGCCCCACTGGACCAGCTGGAGGGATTGCCAGTCGAATTGAGGTCCAAGTGTTTGAAGCCAAGGAAGGCCCAGTATAACTGGGTGTGTGGAGTGTTTCAAGACATACAAGGATATTTCTTCCTCGTGGAGTGTCCCCATGGTGAGGCGGAAAGCCACCGTGCGATGCATGATGCATCCAGGGAGATGTTCCCCTTGGATAGATGCAATGCAGAGAGGCACCTCTAGGTACAGGGATTTTCAAGAGGTTGACGATGTCATCCATGATGAAGCTGCCACTTGCTCCAGTGTCAATAAGAGCAGTGGTGGCGAAGGAACGGGATTCCATGGAGAGGGAAACTGGAAGTAACAGTTGGGGGCCAGTGACTATAGTGCCCAAGCTCGGGACCCCCTCCGGGCTTAGGCTTTGAAGTTTTCCAGATGGACCAGACAGGACTGCCTCAGGTATCTGGAAGCACCGCAGTATAAGCAGAGGCCCTGCTTTTTGTGCTGAAGATGCTCTTCGGGAGACAACCGCCCACGGTTGACTTGCATAGGTTCCTCGGTATTTATTTATTTTTATTTTTTTCTATACCGACATTCTAGTAAAATATACAAATCATATTGGTTTACAGTGTAACGTTAACAATCGCTCGGAGGCGGTACAAGGAACATAGGTTACAGATAACAAAGAAAACGGTCCAAAACTACTCAAAACATAATGTAAAATAAAACATAATAAATAAATAATAATATAACTCTTCTTGATATATCAAAAGATATAATGAACTATAATATAAAAGTAAAGCAGACCTGAAGCATCTCTGAGACAGCAGAGATGGAAGTTAGAGCAAATAGAGCAAAGAGAAGAAATTGATAGGTGGGCTAAGGAGTCCGAATGTGACTATTAATTGGGAGGGTGCAGATACAGGAGCGGCTAAGGGGTCCGAATGTGACTATTAATTAGGAGGGTGCAGATACAGGAGCGAGAAATTAGGTGTCCATAAAGGCTTGGCTAAACAGCCATGTTTTCAGTCTCTTTTTAAAAGTGGCATGACAGGGTTCTTGTCTGAGGTCAGGAGGTAGTGCATTCCAATGGTGAGGTCCTGCTGTCGATAAGGCACGTTTACTAAGGGAAGTTTTGGCTTGGGGAACATACAAAGTGTCCTTATAGGCACTCCTGATAGGTCTGGAGGAGGTGTGCGGTTTTAGTTGAGTGGATGTGTGAAGGGTAGTGAGGTCGTGGATAGCTTTATGAATGATGGTGAGTACCTTGAAGAGGATCCTGTATTTGATGGGTAGCCAATGTAGATTCTGAAGAGTAGGGGTAATGTGATCTCTTTTCTTGGTGTTGGTGAGAAGTCTGGCAGCGGAGTTTTGAACCATCTGAAGGGGTTTTAGGGAGTTGGCTGGTAGGCCAAGTAGTAGGGAATTGCAATAATCTAGTTTCGACAGGATTAGTGATTGAAGTACCAGTCTAAAATCATGGAAGTGAAGAAGCGGTTTAAGGTTTCTGAGGACTTGGAGTTTGAAGAAGCACTCCTTAGTGGTGTTGTTCGCGAACTTCTTGAGGTTGAACTGGTTATCCAGAGTGACGCCTAAGTCTCTGACGAAAGGAGAGTGTTTAAAGGATAAGTTGGCTGCTTGTGATAGAGAGGGGTTGGAGGCAGTGTCCTCTCTCGAGATGATAAGGAGATGGAGATGGTGATGGTAAAGCCTTCAACTGAGGGCTTGGGGCACGTGCTGGGCATTGAGCAGGAGGCTGGGATGCTTTCACTTCATGGTGCCATTGCCGGAGCCGATGGTCAATTTTCCCAGCGAGGAAATCAGGTCCTCTAGAGACATGGGAATCTCACGGACAGCGAGCTCATCTTTGAGAGCGGGAGGTAGGCCTTCTGGATAGAGTGCCCGGAGACAGTCCTCTTGTCATCCAAGTTCCGTAGCCAGTGTCTGGAACTCCACCATAAACTCAGAGAGGGATCTTGAGCCTTGACAGAGATGGAGAAGGTGATGGCCTGCAACCACATGATGACCAGGATCTTCAAAGGTCCCCTTGAAGGCAGTGATGAACTGGGACAGTTGAGTGAGGATGGGGTAAGAACATCCCAAAGTGGGAAAGCCCATGCCAGGGCCTTCCCCTCAAGGCGTGAGAGGATGAAAGTGATTTTTGTGGATTCCTTCAGGAACAATGACGGCTGAAGGGCAAATTGCATGACGCACTGGTTGAGGAAGCCTCGGTAGAGGCGTGGATCCCCATTGAAATGAGGAGAAGCTGGCAGCGCCAGTGATGCTCTCGGTAGCAGGGTAGACGTCAGGTCTGTGGGGTTAGCTATTACTGCATCCTGCATTTGAGAGTGGAGTTCTTCTACTGAAGATGCTAGTGTCTCTAGGTCTCGTTGTTGCTCTTGGATAGTTGCGGCCAGACCCGGAATGGTCCGTATGGCGGGAAACTCTGCAGAGTCTATGGCCTTGGCAACCTGTTGCACCGGGAGGTGGACCCTTGGCCTAGTGCAGCATTGGTAGGCTCCCTGGTCGGACCCAGAGAGCGCCTGCCACCAGGAGGCGGAGCACAAGAGGAGACAGAGGCCAGCTGGAGCTTCACCAATAGCAACCCGGAGTTCCCTCAGGTTGAACCCTTGGTTACCCGGGCCGCCTGGTCTTAGGTGGGCCTCGCAGGACCTCTTTGAGAGAAAGTTCAGAAGTGTGCCCACCACGATCAAGTGTGCGCGGTTGATGTTCAGGCTAGAAGTCCGGGATGCCAGAGAAGGCCAGAACAGAGTCTCTGAATGTATGGCAAGGATCAAGGCCAGAGTCAAGGTAGCATAGTCAGCCAAAGCAGGGGTCAATACCAGTGGTCAGTCCAAGGATAGTCAGCCAAAGCAGGGGTCAGGTTCTAAAGGTCAGTCCGTGGGTAGTCAGCCAAGGCAGGGGTCAGGTTCCAGGCGGCAGTCAGACGTGGTCAGTGATCAGGCAGAGGTCAGTTCCAGGCAGCGTGCAGATATGGTCAGTGGGCAGGCAGAGATCAGTTCCAGGCAGCGTGTAGACGTGGTCGAGAAAGCATGCAGAGGTCAAATCCAGGCGGCGATCAACGTAGTCAAGAACAGGCAGAGGTCAGTACCAGGAAGACAGTCCGAGAGGTACTTCCTGGGGAGACAAAGGAACAGGAAGACGCTGGAACAGAAGGATGCTGGAACAAGACTGGAACGAGACTGGAACAAACACTGGAAATGCAGAGGTAAACTAGAAATCACGGCATGATCGACCCGATTGCCAAGGTAAGGAAGTGCAGGCCGGCACTTCCTTTTGAGTAGTGTTCAATCAGGGTGCGCTGCGGAGCTGGGATCCACCCCTGGCCCTTTAAGGGGCCAGGCGGTCCGCGCACATGTGCCTAGGGGTGGGGCCGACGCCATGGAGGATGCTGAGCCCCGCCGTGAGGCCTGGCTGGAGGTGGAAGGCCCGGTGACCGCAGCCGCAGGAAGCTGAGGCCTAGCTGAGCTCACTGCTGAAGCAGGGGAGGACAACCCAGGACCCGTGAGAGTTTTAGTGGGGTGAGTAGGCCCAGACGCGGGCCGAGCACAGACAAGACGCGCAACAGAATCATATGGCTATTTGCAGTATCTTCCATCCCGAGCAAAGTATGGTGGTTGCCGAGTTAGTCCACTATAATATGTAGAAACTTAGAAAGAAGCATAGCTCTCAAAAACTATTCCAGATACTGTATATTGAGTTAGTCCAAAAAAATTATCACCTGCAACTTGTTTGTTGACCCTTATTTCTATGTAGAATCATAGGAAGTATGATATGGAAGGCACCTCATAAGGTCATAACCTGCCAAGTTCCAATCTCCCTGTTATATGTAACTGCATTTTCCGCACCACTGCTTTTAGTTTATGTTTATGATGCACCCCTGTTCTATGTGAACCAGCATGATGGGACTGCGTTCCCGAATGCCGGTATATAAAAACCCTAAATAAATAAATAAATAAATAAATATGGTTGTCCTCCTACCTCTTTTTATGATCCACTGTGCCTGTATTAACTCAGGCAGACATTTGTCTAATCTGCGCTTGAAAACCACCAATGGCAAATATTCTACTACCCAAGACAATGAGCAAGAACCTCAGATATTACTATCATATAAAAATACAGGTTCCAATCAACGTATCCTCACTCTTTATGACATGAATAAAAACTGTAAAACGACAGTGTATTTGCTGTTTTGTTGCATCACAGTTTGCTTTTTTTCAGAAGGACGTTAGATTAGTAAGGGATCTGATTTTCTTTGAGGAAATGCATGAGAGGAAACATTGGAGTGCTTGTCAGGTCTGCTTGCTTGGCATTAAACTGTATGCTGACTTGCTCTTTTAAATGCTTTGATCATGATACATGTCTTCACATATGATTTAAAATTATATAGCTTCAACAATAGTCAACTTAAGGTAGCATGTCATCTGGAAATCTAAGAAGTTACAGTTTTGCAAGAGATACAGTGTCAAACCTGATTTACAATAATTTTATTTTGTGGTAGATGTTGTGCCTTTCTTGTAGTTGTTGAAAAATTCCTTAACTGTGGCGCTAGAAATGTCCTCTTTTTATAACTAGAAGTTTAGATGCATAAAGATGTTCCATAGTGGGGTGCATTGGTTCTGCAGGCTTTTTCCTACTCGCCATTGTATTGTGGCATTTAAAATACCATTTTATAATTCCCAGTAATTAACACTTGTGAGCAGACTCAGTGCTGTGCTAATGAAGCAGCTGTTTAGTTTCCTCCCTGGATAATCCACACAATGTGCCAGCTGCTTCTAAATGGAAGAGTGATTCCTAAATATAGTGTCACCTGCATGTTTTGCTGTTTCACTTGTTTGTCTTCATTCCAGAAGTTCATAGCTCTCATGGGACAGATTACTCCAGATTCCATTGTTTTATAATATTTGATTTGCACTCCTAATGAATAAATACAATCAAACAAGTATCAAATAATGGAATAAGCCCATTAAAAGGCCATGCCTAATGTATAAACATGATAATTTCTTTTCTCTGCATTTTTAAATCGTCTCTACTATCTCAGATGGTGTGCCCAGTACCTTTGCTGGCTCTGAGGGATATAAGGAAGTCTTTTTGGACTAACCCTTCATGCTGCCGTACCATAATACCCCACAGTAGCAACAGCTGTGCTCTCTGCACCTACAAGAGGAAACACATCATAAGAACATAAGAACATATCACACAATTTAACGATCAACTCCCTCGCAAACACAACATCTATCTCCAATTCATCCCATTTCTCCCAAAATTCACGAAACCTGGGAGTCATCATAGATAACCAGTTTAACTTTAAAAAATTCATAAACAACACCACCAAAGAATGCTTCTATAAACTTCATGTACTTAAGAAACTCAATTATTTCCATACTGTTCTCCAGGCCTCATCTTTTCAAAAACCGACTATTGTAACGCCCTTCTTCTTAGCCTCCCCAACTCTTCCATCAAACCACTCCAAATGCTACAGAACGCCGCAGCCAGAATCCTCACCAACACATGAAAAATGGACCACATCACTCCCATACTAAAAGACCTCCACTGGCTCCCCATCTCATTCAGAATCCTCTACAAGAGTCTCACCATCATTCAGAAAACCCTATACAACCAGGACCTTAACTGGATGAATGACTCTCTTTTTCCACTCCTCTAACAGACCTACCAGATCTGCCTACAAAGGGATCATACACACACCTGCAGCCAAACTCACACACCTCGGCTCCACAAAAGATCGGACGCTATCTATTGCAGGACCCACTATTTGGAACTCAATGCCTCCTACTTTACGTTTGGAACCTAACCCTCATATGTTCAAAAAACGATTGAAGACCTGGCTCTTCCAACAGGCATTTAACTAACTTCCTTACTTCCCCTCTTCAATTTCCCCCTCCCCCTCCCACCTCAATTAGCTTTTCTCCGTGTATATTGGGAGGAGGAATAGCCTAGTGGTTAGAGCAGTGGGCTACGAACCAGGAGACCAGCATTTGAGTCCCGCTGTCGCTCCTTGTGACCCCAGGCAGGTCACTTTACCCTCCATTGCCTCAGGTACAAATCTTAGATTGTAAGCCCTCTGGGGATAGGGAAATATCTACAGTACCTGAATGTAAACCTATGTGATATCTCAGATTGAATGTTGGTATATAAAATAAATAAATAAGAAATTGCCATGCTGGGTCAAACCAAGGGTCCATCAAGCCTAGTATCCTGTTTCCAACAGAGGCCAAACCAGGCCACAAGAACCTGGCAATTACCCAACACTAAGAAGATCCCATGCTACTGATGCAAATAGCAGTGGCTATTAATTGCACCTCTACAATGTATAAAACAGAAGACTCAGACTTGAGTCTTGTACATGAGAACTGTATAACTACTCTCTTTATAAAAGAAACTGACAGGTCTGCTCAGAGGCAGTGGATCATCTACAACACTTGCATCATAAGTGTTTATCCATACTCCAGTACTGATGCACAGGTAATGTGTGGCATGTAGGACAGTTTTTGGAGGAATATGAATTGTCCTCCAAGAAGTTTGCTTCTCAATATATCTTGTTTCTGTTTGATTCTAAGCAATTTAATAGCTTGGAATAAAGAACATTTAATTCCTTAAAGCTATTCTTTCTCATTTATTTCCTTTTTTAGTGCTTGTAAAAGGTGTTGGATTAACAGCATTGTAAATGAAAACCCTTCCCAGCTGCCAAAACTTCGACCACACTTCAAGCTTTCTTAAATCACTTTTCATTCTCTCTACTACTTCAGGCATGTTCACTCTATTGCAGATCTTAGTATCATCTGCAAATAGACAAACTTTACCTTCTATCCTTTCTGCAATATTGCTCACAAAGATATTGAACAGAACTGGTCCCAAAACCGATCTTTATGGGACGAGTGACCCCGACAGCTACGGGACGAGTGACCCCGACAACCACGAATAAGGGAAGTTGATACTTTTTAAATATATAGCAAAAAATATACAAAAATTGAACTTTGTCGTTCTGGATGCTAGCTACTTGGATCAATTGATTAAAAGTGACTCCAATGAAGTGCATGAAATACAAGTCTAACTTGTGAGCACTGGGGGTGGTATGATGGTCCTTAAATCCATACTTTGAATATATGAATAATATTGACATATACAGCGTTGTAATTTTCCTAAATTTCTAAATACCACGTGTTTCAATATAGATTATTTCAATCGTGGGATTATTCATTAAGAGAATTTTGTATTTGGTTAGACTTCAATTACCCCAATATTGACTGGGTAAATGTATCATCGGGACACGCTAGAGAGATAATGTTCCTGGATGGAATAAATGATAGCTTTATGGAGCAATTGGTTCAGGAACCGACGAGAGAGGGAGCAATTTTAGATCTAATTCTCAGTGGAGCACCGGATTTGGTGAGAGAGGTAACGGTGGTGGGGCTGCTTGGCAATAGTGATCATAATATGATCAAATTTGAATTAATGACTGGAAGAGGAACAGTGTGCAAATCCACGGCTCTCGGACTAAACTTTCAAAACGGAAACTTTGATAAAATGAGAAAAATTGTTAAACTGAAAGGAGCAGCTACAAAGGTAAAAAGTGTGCAAGAGGCGTGGTCATTGTTAAAAAATACTATTCTAGAAGCACAGTCCAGATATATTCCACACATTAAGAAAGGTGGGAAGAAGGCAAAACAATTACCGGCATGGTTAAAAGAGGAGGTGAAAGAAGCTATTTTAGCCAAAAGATCTTCATTCAAAAATTGGAAGAAGGATCCAACAGAAGAAAATAGGATAAAGCATAAACGTTGGCAAGTTAAATGTAAGACATTGATAAGACAGGCTGAGAGAATTTGAAAAGAAGTTGGCTGTAGAGGCAAAAACTCACAGTAAAAACTTTTTAAAATATATCCGAAGCAGAAAGCCTGTGAGGGAGTCAGTTGGACTGTTAGATGATCGAGGGGTTAAAGGGGCACTTAGAGAAGATGCCATCGTGGAAAGATTAAATGATTTCTTTGCTTCGGTGTTTACTGAAGAGGATGTTGGGGAGGTACCCGTACTGGAGAAGGTTTTCATGGGTAATGATTCAGATGGACTGAATCAAATCACAGTGAACCTAGAAGATGTGGTAGACCTGATTGACCAACTGAAGAGTAGGGGTGTACACCCCAGAGTTCTGAAGGAACTAAAAAATGAAATTTCAGACCTATTAGTAAAAATTTGAAACCTATCATTAAAATCATCCATTGTACCTGAAGACTGGAGGATAGCTAATGTAACCCCAATATTTAAAAAGGGCTCCAGGGGCGATCCTGGAAACTATAGACCGGTTAACCTGACTTCAGTTCCAGGAAAAATAGTGGAAAGTGTTCTAAACATCAAACTCACAGAACATATAGAAAGACATAGTTTAATGGAGCAAAGTCAGCATGGCTTTACCTAAGGCAAGTCTTGCTTCACAAATCGGCTTCACTATTTTGAAGGCATTAATAAACATGTGGATAAAGGTGAACCAGTAGATGTAGTATAGTTGGATTTTCAGAAGGCGTTTGACAAAGTTCCTCATGAGAGGCTTCTAGGAAAAGTAAAAAGTCATGGGATAGGTGGATTGCAAACTGGCTAAAAGACAGGAAACAGAGAGTAGGATTAAATGGATAATTTTCTCAGTGGAAGGGAGTGAGCAGTGGAGTGCCTCAGGGATCTGTATTGGGACCCTTACTTTTCAATATATTTATAAATGATCTGGAAAGAAATACAATGAGTGAGATAATCAAATTTGCAGATGATACAAAATTGTTCAGAGTGGTTAAATCACAAGCAGATTGTGATAAATTGCAGGAAGACCTTGTGAGACTGGAAAATTGGGCATCAAAATGGCAGATGAAATTTAATGTGGATAAGTGCAAGGTGATGTATATAGGGAAAAATATCCCATGCTATAGTTACACAATGTTAGGTTCCATATTAGGTGCTACAACCCAAGAAAGAGATCTAGGCGTCACAGTGGATAACACATTGAAATCGTCGGTTCAGTGTGTTGCGGCAGTCAAAAAAGCAAACAGTATGTTGGGAATTATTAGAAAGGGAATGGTGAATAAAACGGAAAATGTCATAATGCCTCTGTATCGCTCCATGGTGAGACCGCACCTTGAATACTGTGTACAATTCTGGTCGCCGCAACTCAAAAAAGATATAATTGCGCTGGAGAAGGTACAGAGAAGGGCTACCAAAATGATAAGGGGAACAGAACAGCTCCCCTATGAGGAAAGACTAAAGAGTTTAGGATTTTTCAGCTTGGAGAAGAGACGGCTGAGGGGGGATATGATAGAGGTGTTTAAAATCATGAGAGGTCTAGAACGGGTAGATGTGAATCAGTTATTTACTCTTTTGGATAATAGAAAGACTAGGGGGCACATTTAAATCTAATCGGAGAAAGTTCTTTTTTACTCAACGCACAATTAAACTCTGGAATTTGTTGCCAGAGGATGTGGTTAGTGCAGTTAGTATAGCTGTGTTTAAAAAAGGATTGGATAAGTTCCTGAAGGAGAAGTCCATTACCTGCTATTAATTAAGTTGACTTAGAAAATAGCCACTGCTATTACTAGCAACGGTAATATGGAATAGACTTAGTTTTTGGGTACGGTACTTGCCAGGTTCTTATGGCCTGGATTGGAGAGGGTTGTAGTTTCCCATAAAAATATTTGTTAGTCAGAGCTGTTCTTGCCATCCTTCCTCTTCTTCCTGCCTCTCCCAGGGGGTGAGCTCTTTCTGTGGGGGAAAGACAAATCCTTTGTGGCCCAGGTGATAGAGAGTCTCTTCTGATGTGAATGTGTCTCTCTGGTGATGTGTTCTCTTCAGGGACAAACAGGCTGGACTCAGCCTAGGTGTTCAGCTTGTTTGCTGATTATTTTCAAAAAATCATTCACTGTCCCACAAACTGTACATATGAACTTTTTACATCGTCTCTCTTCTGGGGTGCTTGTGTCCATCTATTTAGCTCCTGAGAGGAAGTTTGCCACTGTCTCCTCATCTTCACAAATAGCCCAATAGATTAGGGAATCCTAGGGGGAAGCCCTGTGCCACAAAAAGATCCTACCTGAGTCCAAAGTTCAGTCTGATGCCCATAGCCTGTGTCCTGATCCCTTTGGGGGTGGAGATCCTGTTGGGAATCTCCCAAGGTTTGATGTTTAACCTTGGATGACTTCTCTGGGACAGAAGCCTTTTGTAACAGTTCTGCCTATAGGCCTCTATCTCCTTCCACGAGTGTGCAGAGAGGTGGAAAAAAATCTTCACACTAACAAAAAGGGAAAAATCCAAATGCCTCTAAGTTCAAAATTTCTAATGCTGGGTAATTCTGTCATTGGTCTTGCTTCCTCTGGGGAGTAGAGGGGTTATTCATAGGTCTCCAACCTCTGATCTTGGGATTGGGGGGGGGGGGGGGAAGGTTGCCCCTCTCCAGAGCATAGGGTGTGCCTGAGAACAAGAAAACCTCTGATCTTGGGATTGGGGGGGGGGGGGGAAGGTTGCCCCTCTCCAGAGCATAGGGTGTGCCTGAGAACAAGAAAACTTATCAAAAACCTGACCAAAATCTACAAAAACAACTCTCTCTACAAAAGATAGGCAGACTCTCCTCTAAACACAAAAAAAAGACCAAGCTGGGTTAGTGGGCCCAATTCATCAGGAAGAAAGTAAATTAGCTCCTTATGCCTCAAAACCTAACTCAAAATGACCACGTTCTCTCTACCTCTAGCTCCGCCTTGAGCCCTTGGGATAGCCAATCACAGTCAGCTCAGTGGAGAGACTGAAAGAGAATGGAAATCCCACTGCTGTTACCAGTCCTATGGTAAGAGACCTAGGACCATCTAGTGGCTGACCAAAGGGAAGGCCCCATATAGATGTGCTATCTTTGTAATAGCTTCTTTTAATTTAGCCCACTGTTGTTCCACCTCACCCATTTTCTCCCAGTCTTCTAGTTCTTCCTTCAAGAACATCCCCATTTCGACAGTCTATATTTTGAAATTCAAAACTCAGGTCTTTGTGCAACTTCTCTGTATCTTATTTGTGATGTTAAACATACTGTCTAATGATCACTGGTGCTCAGATAGCCACCTACTTGGATATTAGAGACATTATCCCCATTTGTGAGCACCAGATTGAGTATCACACCCTCCCTCATGGGTTTCATTACCATTTGTTTGAGCAGAGCCTCTTGAAGGGCATCCATTATCTATTTCCTGTAGAAGAAGGGATACGCCAATCTACATCTGGCAGATTAAAATCTCCAATGAGAACACTTATCTCTTCTTTTCCACCTTTTGGTCTTCGACCAGATCACTGTCCAGGTCTTTGACCACAGGTTTTCTGTATGAATCAGAGGTCTGTAGACCACACCGATGTAAATGGAAGCACCATCTTCTTTTTTAGGACAGCCCATAATTCTTCTTCCCTGCCCTACATCCCTTGCATTTCAGTTGCTTGGTTATTGTTTTTGATATAAAGTGCTACTCCTCCCCCTTTCCTGTACGCTCTGTCGTTCCTTAATAAGTTATAGCCCAAGATGGCAGTATCCCAATCATGAGACTCCATGAGCCATATCTTTGTAACAGCAACAATGTCCAAGTCTGCTTCCACCATTAGAGCCTGCAGGTCCAACTGTGGTCTGAACAGAAACTTATACAAGGACAATATCATCTCCTTTTTCTGCTGACAGTTTCGCTCCCTATGCACCCAAGTATCTTTCTGGATTTGCTGTTGTCTTATCAATTTGATTGGCTACCTTAAGATCATGAGGTGCGATCACTCTTAGATCTCGTGGTTGTTTCATGCTTAGAAGAATTTCATCTCCTGGATTGGGTTTATGCAGCCCAAATTCATGACTCTGCAATTTTTTTGCTTTAAATCTTAGCTGTCATACTTTAAACCATTCCTCAAGCTTTGCTAGTTCCCTCCTCTTGGTTTCAACATATTCCTGGGTATCTACTCTGTTGCAGATTTTGGTATCACCTGCAAAAAGACAAACCTTTCCCGAAAGTGCTTCTTCAATATCGCTTATGAAAATGTTAAAAAGAACCAATTCAAGGACTGATTCCTGTGGCACACCACTAATAATGAACCTCTCCTCAGAGTGAACTCTGTTTACTGCTTTTATTTGCCTCTCACTCAACCAGTTTTAGTCCAGTCAATCACTTTAGAGCCCAAGGGTGTTCAATTTATTTATAGATGCCTATGTAGAACTGTGTCAAAGGCCTTACTGAAATCCAAATATACTATATCCAACACTCTCGCTTGATCCAACTCTCTGGTCGCACAATCAAAGAAATTACATCTGGTAAAAACCATCTGTCTCAGATCTTGTAATCCACTGGATTCCAGAAACTGCACTATCTTCTGTTTTAACAGTGATTCCATTAATGTTCTCACCACAGAGGAGAGACTAACTGGCTTGTATTCCCAGTTTCCTCCTTACTTCCACTTTTGTGAAGAGGAATCACATCCAATCTGATGGAACTACTCCCAACTGTAAAGAAGCATCATAAAGGTCAGCCAGCAGAACTGCCAGAACTTCTGTAAGTTCTCTTAAAACCCTCAGATATATCCCATCTAACCCCATTACTTTATCTACTTTTATTTTAGCTAGCTTCTCACAAAATGTCTTCTGAAATTCATTTGATACGTACTTCACTTCCAATCCTATTTCTATCTATTTTGTATAGTCTTACATCTGGTTCTTCCTCAGTGAACACCGAACAAATGTGTGTTGAGCATTTTTCCTTGTCAGTCTCTACATATTCCTCTCCTTCACCTCTAAGTTTCATAATACAACTTTTGCATTTCCTCTTATCACTAGCATATCTAAAAAAAAGTCTTGGCCATCTGTTTTACCATATTTGGTTTTTCTGTTTGCATTTTCACTTTCTTGTCTCTTAACCAGCTTCTTTTAACTTTTCCAGATGTTGCCTATCTTCCTCTTTGGAATCTCTTGCAATTTATCAATGCAAACCTTTTTACCTTGCCTTTTCAACTACTTCTTTAGAAAATCATAACAGATATTGGGCTCTACTGTTAGATAATTATTTGCAGCTGGTATCTGATAAATCTAATGTATGGATAAGTCTTTTATTCAGAAAGAGTCTGTTACCATGGGGATTATCACTTTATTTATTTAATTTAAAATTATTTATATATTACATGTTACCTGATGTCGCAGTGGCTGACAATAAAAACATATATAATTTCACATTGCAGAATAATTACCAAGCAATACAGGAAATACAGACAAATTAAAAATAACTAATTACAAAATAATCTTGAATTAATGTTTAAAACATGCTATATCTCCTTAATGTGCTCTGATAATGATAATTAAATAGGAGGAATGATTTGCCTAAGTTGTATGGTTGGTGACATTTAACAATTTATCTGGCTAAAAGCTTTTTCACATAGCCAGGTTTTGAGAGCCTTTTTAAATGATTTGCTATCTGCCATGATTCTTATTTTATTCATGAGCCTCCTATGCAGGACCATATCAAAAGCTTTGCTGAGATCCAGGTAAATCATAACAAGCATTCTTCCTTGATCCAATTCTCAAGTCACCCATTCAAAAAAATCAGATTTGTCTGACAGGATCTTTCCTTAGTGAATCCATACTGCCTCGAGTAAAGCAACCCACCAGATTGTAGATAGTTCCCTATCATTTCCTTCAGCAGAGTCTCCATTAATTTTCCCACCACTGAGATGAGGCTAACCGGCCTATAGTTTCCAGCCTCCTCTCTGCTATCACTCATGTGAAGTGGGACCACAGTCGCTCTTCTCCAATATTACGGCAGCACTTCCATTTCCAAGGATCTATTCAACAGGTCTTGCAATAGATCCACCAGCACATCTCTGAGCTCCCTTAGTATCCTGGGAAGTACCTCATCAGGCTCCATGGCCTTATCCACTTTCAGTTTTCCTAACTCTTCCCATACATTCTCTTCGATAAATTGGGTTGTGTCTACCCCAGTCTCATCCATGTTCTTGTTAACTTGCATCAGTCCTTCTCCAGGACTTCTTTAGTGAACATTGATCTGAAGTATTTGTTTAATATTTCAGCCATTTCTTCATCTTTCTCCATACATTGCTCCTTGTCAGCTTCCAATTTTACTATACCACCTTGGACCTTCCTCCTTTCTCTGATGTACCTGAAAAATATTTTGTCACTTCGCTTTACCTCTTTGGCAATCTTTCTTCCACTTCACCTTTTGCTTTCCTGATTTCTTTCTATGTCTCCTTCAACTTCACCGGGTATTCTTCCCTTTGTTCCTCTTTTTCAGATCCTTTGTACTTCTTGAACACTGTTCTTTTTGCCTTTATTTTTTCTGTCACCTCCTTTGAGAACCAGATTGGTTTATTTTTCTTCTTACTTTTGTTTACTTTACTAACACATAGATTTGTTGCCTTTGTAATAGCTCCTTTTAATTTGGCCCACTGTTGTTCCACCTCACCCATTTTCTCTCAGTTTTCTAGTTCTTCTTCTAAGTATGTCCCCATGTTGACAAAGTCCATATTTTTGAAGTTCAAAGCTTGGATCTTCATATGACTTCTCTCTATCCTAGTTGTGATATCAGATCATACCATCAGGTGAGCACCTACATGGACATTAGAGACATTATCCTCATTTGTGAGCACTAGGATAAGTATCATACCCTCCATCATGGGATCCACCTCCATTTGTTTCAGCAGAGCTCCTTGAAAGGCATCCACTATCTCTCTATTTCTTGTAGATTCTGCATACTGCAGTTCATATCCGACAGATTAAAATGTCCAGCGCTTCTCTCTTCTTTCCCAATATTTGAGTGTCTTTGACCAGAGCTCTGTCCAGTTCTTCTGTTTGAGTTGGAGATCTGTATACCACACCAGTATAAATGAAAGCAGCATCTTCTATTTTTAGAGTAGCCCATTATGCTTTTTCACTACCCCATGTCCCTTGCATTTCAGTTGCTTGGATTATGTTTTTGAATAAAGAGCTACTCCTCCACCTTTTCTGTCTCCATTTATGAGCACTAGGTCGAATATTGCATCCACCTTAGTGGGTTCCATCACCATTTGTTTAGCATAGCTCCTTGAAGGGCATCTACTATTTCTCTACTGCTGCAGATTCTGCAGCATGGAAACTCCAATACACATCAGGTAAATTAAAATCTCCAATGAGCAACACTTCTCCATTCCTTCCCACCTTCTGGATGTCTTCAGCCAGATCTCTATCCAGTTCTTCTGTCTAATTTGGAGGACTGTAGACCACACCAATATAAATGGAAGCACCAGCTTCTTTTTTCAAGACATTCCTTCAGTGCTTCTTCTTTTCCCCATGCCCCCTGTATTTCAAATGCTTGGGTATTGTTTTTGACGTAAAGAATACTCCTCCCCCAGTTTCTATCTTCCCTATTCTTTCTGAACAGGTTATAGCCTGGTATGGCTGTATTCCATTCATGAGCCTCACTGAACCATGTTTCCGTAATAACAATATCAAAGTCCGCCTCTACCATTGTGGCTTGCAGATCTGAAATGTTACTGCCCAGACTATGAGCATTTGCCCTTATAGCTGTCCAGCTTTGTTTATTTAGCTTGCTGCTTTTCCTGGACACCTTTTCTGCCTATTGAGCTACTTTTTGTTAATTTCTCCACCCACTTACCATATTTATCGGAGGTGACATTCCAATTTCTTTTGCCACCCCCATCCTCTAGTTCAGTGGTTCTCAACCCTGTCCTGGGGACCCCCCCAGCCAGTCGGGTTTTCAGGCTATCCACAATGAATATGCATGAGAGGAAATTTGCATGTTATGGAGGCAGTGTATGCAAATTTTCTCTCATGCATATTCATTGTGGATATCCTGAAAACCCGACTGGCTGGGGGGGTCCCCAGGACAGGGTTGAGAACCACTGTTCTAAAGTCAAAGGATATCAAGAAAGGGCCACCCCTGCTTCAGTACAAGATATATGTAAAGCAGCTACGTGGTCATCTTTGCCTAGCACTTGAAGAAGACTCTTGTAGACATAGCAGTTTTGGGAAGGCAGTTCTAAAAAACTTGTTTTACTGGAAGCTTCATTCTCCTGCCTTCCTCTTTTCCAGACTAAAAAAAAAAAAAAAATTACCTAGGTTTGTCCTGTTTGTCCATGGATAAAGTGATATTACTTACCCATAGCCAGTGTTCACCCATAGCCAGAGAGTCAAACCCACCACACAATCTCACCCGCCTCCCCTGGAATTGAAGCTTAGCAAGTGATGGCTGCACAGGAGCTCCTCTGCATGCTGAGGAAAGACATTTTTTCTTTTGGAATTTCTGAGCTAGGAGAGTACACATTTCCACATCTGACAGAGGACATCACCCACTTGTATGGTTAGAGAACACTGTTGCAGGTCTTGTGCTAGGTGCCTGTGTTCTTGTGCTGATCTGCATGTCTCCTGTAGATAATCATGGCCCAATGTTTCGTGGAGCCAAGGACCAGGTGGCCCATCCTATTCCAATGCCTAGGGTATGTTGGTTTGTAAAGTGAAATGTCCTAGTTATGCTCTGCACTCATTACACTTTTTATTTTCTAATGATTATTGCTGTTTATTGTAGTTATCTTGTACTCCTCCTTTAAGAATCTGGAAAGGAGACCTTTCAATGAATACATTGATATTTGCTTTATTACATGATTGATTGGATCCATCTTGTTTGAGGACTATTATGTGATTTTCGGTATAAACATAAAATTATTGTGAAATTTGTAGTTTTACCTAGAGCTCCTCAGCCTAATATTGGTCCCTGGGTGCCCTGAACTTGGTGTGTTTCCTTTGTCATTTATTTCAGGGAGATCCCTCCCCATTACCTTTGCTCCACTAGTTTCAAATGCCAGCGCTACCTCCCAACCTCTGGGACAGGGCCAGCGGAAGCACTAGGCGAACTAGGCCTGGGCCTAGGGTGCCAACCAAAGTGCGAACCATGTGGGGCCGCAAGCAGCGGCGCCAAAGAGGAGTGGAGATTCGGCAATCTCCACTCCTCTTTGCCACTGTGGCCCCACATGGCTCACACAACCTAATGGGGGTGGTGGCACGACCGAATGGTGCGAGGCAGAAGGTACCTAATCGGTACCTAATATTTCAGCCTGCCGGGGGAAATATTGTATTTCCCATGCTTTGTGCCTTTGAAATTCGGGGAGACCTGAATTTCGGGTTAGTGCGCACTAACTCCCCATTAGTGCGCACTAACTTCCACTAGTGCGCGCTAACATTTTTTAATGTTAGCGCGCACTAATGGGAGTTAGTGCACATTAACCTGAAAACAAATTTTTCCCAAAATTTTGGGAAAAATTCATTTGGGTTTCACGGTCCCCGAACCAGGACAAATTAGGAAATTTTGTTGAAATTGCCTAATTAATCCTGAACGAATGCACTTCCCTAGTACCTAATGCACCTAATCCCCTTGCACCAGCTCTGCTCTGGGATACCTATAGCCGAGTAAGTTTTCTCATGTTTTGTTATCCAACTGGAAGCTGTGATTTTCTTTACATAGATCTCTACAGGGTGGCCATCCAGGGTCTCCTAGGGTAAAGTCAGCCTTCATCCTTGCTGTGGGCTGAAAGAAATGTTTAGTATCGTAGCACAAGGGATCCCCTTTTCTCATTGCCATTACTGTGAACGCAGAGAACCTTTTGGTCCTTAGGTGGTTCACAAAAGTCAATCTGTCAGTTCATATTTTTCTGGGATTTATATTTGTGTCATTTTCTGTGATGTTAAGCATTACTACAAAAAGAGGGCCTACAAATGTAAGCATTGGCCCCTGGGCACCAGAGATCTACAGTATGCCTCTGACAGGGGGTGGCCCTGTCCTATGAATGCTGGCTTAGTCAAGTCACACATCTGTGAATAGAGGTCAAAGAATATTCCACTCCTATGAAGGCAAGTTTAAAATCACCTTTCTGGGCAGTAGATGGCAGCTTATCTCTCTGGGAACAGTGGCACTGTTTTTTTCTCTCAGGAAGGCAAGAGAAAAATCACCTCCCTAGGAACAGATTTCAGGGAGCATTCCATTACTTGTGAATGCAGGATGCAGTTCCTCTCTCAGCAAGATGGGATTCAACAGAGGGGAAACAGAGGGGCAGAGTCCTGTCTCAGGAGTGCAGGATTCAGTATACCTTAACTGAGACAGAGGTACAGAAGCATGAAGAGTCAAAACCCCCAGATACTTAGGCCGGAGGTCTGTCTCAGAGTCTTTCCCTAGCCTAAGTAACTGCAAAACATGTAAGAGGCAGGGCTCTCTAATTACAGTTTTTATACCTGTTAGATGTCATGCTCTCAGCATAGGGATTTTCCATGGCAGTTTTCTGACTGCATAATGGAAAACCTGGACTGGATCATTAGTAAAGTGCTGTAATCAAGAGTAACAGGCTTGCACTCTGTTTCAAATAATATTCAGAGAAATATAAGCTTTTATGAGCTTGTTCAAGGTCAGTTGGTTATTTTCCTGACAAAACGACTCATGTATTTTCTCTTTCTATTACAACTTCAAATGCCTCCAACTTTTGCTGAACATGGCAGCTAAGCTTTTAGTTGAGGCCAAATCCACTGACCACAAAAAGCCAGCACTGAGTCATTTACATTGACTCCTTGTCAAAAGCAGAATAACTTTAATATCTTGTGCTTTGTTGTTTGTTTGTTTGTTTTACTTTCTCTTTATTGAGTTCAAAAAATTATAACTCAAGAAAATCTTGCTTTAAGAAAAGAATGGCTATGAAATACAAAGTAAAATAAAAATAAACCAAGAAATATTATCACTTCATAACATACATTATGGCCATCATTAGTCCACATTAAAGGAGACAAGAAACAAATACATATATAAAGGAAAAATCCTTTAAGGGCCTACTTAGGAGCTTATAGAAACCATCTCACCTATGCCACCTTTAAGTCCCAAGTTAGCCAGTTTTCCAGAATAGCCCCAACATGGTTTGAGAATGATCAGTTTAAATCAGGGAGCTCCTGTGAATGGTACTAGTCAAAGAATCAAATATGGATGCTAGTTTAGAGTTGGCTCCCCATAATGTTTCCAAAGTTATGTTATCTGGTTGAACAATTGATAAAGAGGAACCAGCTAAATATCCTTGGGGAGTTACTGAAGGCCCAGCCCCAGGAACAAGTCCCAAGGAGCTTCTGTCCCAGAAGGGAGCAGGAGAGAAACATGTACTGCAGCTCATCCCGCTGAAAGTTCCTCGGGTAGCTGGATTAGAAGCCGGTGGAGGTGACGGCCCAGCGGGGCTCAGGGAAACAGTAGTTTCTTCTTGAACAGAGTGCACAGCTCCAAGTTCTTCTGACTCTGATGTACCTGGTAGGAAAAAAGTCTCCATTGTCAGCTGAGTCAACCAGGATGGGAGACCTGTCTGAGAGGGGCAAGTAAGGTTGCCACCCTTCCTTTTCTTTCCCATAGCTGAGTGGAGAAGCAAATAAGTATGTCAGCAGACAAAACTTACCCTGGGGCGTGCCCCTTTGGTGCACAGCTTTGTAATGCCAGCAGTGGCATGCCGCTGCATGCTGGATCTTATAGGCACCAGTCCCTAGTTATTGACATCACAGGGGGCTCAGCATAGTGTACGGAAAAGTGGTCTGCTGACGATGTTGCCACACTCCTCCCCTGTGTTTTGTTTTTAAATGCGGGGACCATCTAGTTCCAGAATATCTCTACCAACTTCTGTTCTCCTATACTCCCAAGAGGGAATTTTGAGCTTCCCAATTGGCCCTCTTATCTACCACCACCACCACCGACACCAACTTCTGGTAGACTAACATGTACAAAAGTTTGTGCTTTCAGCTGCTTTGACCCTAAAGCAGTGTTTCCCCACCCCCTCCTAGAGGCACACCTAGCCTGTCAGGTTTTCAGGATTGCCATGATGAATATGCATGAGATAGATTTACATACCTGGGATCTCCAATGTATGCAAATTTATCTCATGCATATTCGTTGTTGATATCCTGAAAACCCGACTGGTTAGGTGTGCCTCCAGGAGAGGGTTGAGAAATGCTGCCCTAAAAGCATGGAATAATATACCATTAGCCCTATGCCTTGTGTTTCGTGTGCCGTCCCCGGCAGTCCCACGGCGCGGCCCCCTCACCTTACACAGACTCCAGCTCCTGGTTCCTCCTCGCTAGCGGCGGTGGGCCACCAGCTCCGACTTCGGGCCGCCCTGGTGCCTCCGGCTCTGCCATGGTCCCCAGTGTTACAGGTCTGGATGCCATTGCTCATCAGGCCTCTCCGCATGGCCCGCGGAGAGACGCCACTACCTTAGCAGCGCCCCCTCCCTAGGTGCCCACATCGCCGATCCTTATGAAGGGCCCGTGGAGGGAACCTGGCCGCGGCCCTGGATGATGACGTCAAACTCTCCAGTGTATTTAAGCTCAGGCCTCACTCCATAGCGTTGCCTTTGCAACAGGTCTCCTCGCTACGTGAGTACTCGTTGTTGACCTCGTTGTTTCCAGTTCCTTTCTTCCTCGTTCCTGCCCTGTCTATGTTTTGAACTGACTCTACGGTTATCGACTCTGCTACGCCTGACTACGCTACTGCCTATCTCCAGACCTAGACATCTGCTACGCCTGACTACGCTACTGCCTATCTCCAGACCCAGACCTCTGCTACGCCTGACTACGCTACTGCCTATCTCCAGACCCAGACCTCTGCTACGCCTGACTACGCTATTGACTTCTCTATGATCAGACCATTGCCTCGATTGACTACACTATTGACTTCTCCGTATTCAGACCATTGCCTTGATTGACAACACTATTGACTTCGCCGTGATCAGAACTCAGCATTGCTTGCCACGACCTCCGCTTTGCCGCCGGCCCTGATCCAAGCCTGTCATTGACGCCCCTTCTAGCCTATTCCCTGGACGTGGACTTATTAGGCTTTCGCCTACCTTTGCTCGAGTGCCCTCAGCTAATCTTCATTCCATTGGCGCCCGAGTTCCAGTACTAAGCCACCTATCATCTGTTGTCTCTGGGCTGAATCAACCTCTCTTGCGAACTAACCTCGAGGCCCGCCTAAGGCCTGCTGGCCCCGGCACCCAAAGGCTCAAGGGCTGGTATAGGTGAAGCTCCAGCGGCCTCTACCTTCAGCCCACTCCAACTGCCGACGGTGGGGACCCATAGGTCCTCACCTACAGATTGTGTCAACCCCACCTCGGCCCAAGGGTCCACCTCCGATGCAACACCTTGAAACCTGCTACTTCACTCTGGAAAAAGAATCAAAGCTTGGCTATTCAGCCAGGCTTTCCAACAGATTCCACAGCAGAGACCTTCCTTTTACTACCTGATCACTAGAACCCTTCTTGATCACAAGATCATAATTTGTCCATCTCTAGGCAAATTCTACTTAATTGGATCTTAATATCACATTATCAAATGATTAACTCTCTAATTATACTCTCTATACTCTTGTACCCAAATTTATGTATTTGTACTATTCTCTAACTATACTCTCTATACTCTTGTACCCAAATTTATGTATTTGTACTACCCGGTATATGAAATATACTTCCTACATTCTACCTCATATCTTCAGACGCTACCTGCAGAAATACATTGCCTATGTATTCAAAATACTTTATTTTTAGAGTAATTGTCCTTAAGACTAACCTAGGGTAAGGCAGTGATTCTCACTTGGAACAATGGTATATAAAACCTCTAAATAAATAAATACATAAAATAGTTTATTTTATTGCTTTTTACTTTTTCTGAGCAGATATTGCAATCAGCTGTTCCCTTATTATGGCCTACAAGGCTCCCATAGTATCCCAACAGATATAACAGTGCCTTGATTTTGTTGATAAAATTGTATAATACAATTTGAAATTTTCTCTTTCTCTGTCAACTCCCTAATTTCACTGACAGTAAACCTCCACTTAGACAACATTGATTATTTGATGACTCCATAAATATGCACCTTACTGGCGCGTGATGAGAGACTTCTATGTTACCAATGCTGCATGCCTGAATAGACCCATTTAGATATAAGAAAAAAGTCAATACATGATGACATCTGGTGAGGGGAAGAGAAGAAAGAGTATTCTTTTTCCAAAGGATGGAGTAATCTTCAGACATTTATCGGACCAGTAGACTTACAAAATTGGATCTGATCCCTGTCTTTGTTTATACATATGTCAGGAGGGCCAGATTTATCACGTAGAAAGTGCATCACAAATCTTTCTGCAACATCCAAAGTATTTACAGCATCTGAAGTAGATTTTTTTTCACTCAATAATGCAGCTTTGTTCCCATTAGGTACATGGATGCCCACTACACTAAAGAAAGTGTTCCTAGATTGCATTATGCAAACATTTGTTTTCCTTCAGCATTTTTAATAGTTTTAATAACTTAGTTAGATTTTTATGAATTACTATTATGACACCTTGGTTCTTACGGTTTTCTTGAGCACAGATAAATTACGCAAAGACTAAGTAGGTCAATGTCTATTCATCTACTATTTCTTCTTATAGGTATATCTCCTGTAAACTCAGTCACAGCTGCTGCAGTAGCACATTCATACTGCCCACCTGACTTATCTCATGGACTGGTTGTCACATACTCTGTTATGTTGTACCATATCCAAGTTGAGCCCCCCAACTCTTCAGTGAAGAGTAATTGATGGTTTTTGGATTGTAACAAGCAGATCCAGTTGCTGTGCTGCAGAATCACAAATGTACTGTCCACCTGGCTTGTTTCATTGGCTGTTTCTTGCCATGGCCCTCCAAGGTCCTGCATTTGGATTTTTCTGCTCACTAAATTGTTGATTTAAGTCAGCTGCTGCCTTAATATACCAAAACTTCTGCATCTGTCCATGTCACATGATCTGCAAGATGGTGGGATGTAGCATGCTGTAGCATAGCCCTAATTTATTTATTAAAACACGTATAGGCTGTGTTATGCACAATTCTAAGTGATTTACAGAAAACATACATAGATAAGACAATACAACATAAAACCAAATAAAACAGAACATGCTAAAACACCAGCGGGGACTTATCCGGCTGCCTAGTGGCTGCTGAATATCCGGTTATATTCAGTGGCTGCTAGATAGCCGGATAAGTTGTGAATGGGGAATGGGAGGATTGGGGCAGTGCTACTTAGCTGGATAAATAGTGATAGTCAGCCTTAGATTTATTACTATGACCTTCTTTGCATGTGATTTGCATGCATGAATAATACAAATACATGCAAAGAAGCTTGTGCATAGGCAATCTTATGCAAATATTATATCATGACCAACCAAGAAGGTGGTCAGCCATGATAAAATAACACCACCTCTTAGAAAAGCATTAAATGTGAGGTGGGAGCATTGGGACCCTATCATGGGTCCCAATGCTCCCACCTCACAATTAAAGAGGCAGCAAAACCCCTCCAAAAAAATCAAGGCAGAGAGGGGAGGTAGAGTGGGGGTCAGTGCTGACCCCTGGCTCAAACTGGCACCTCCCCCCAAAGCTTTAAAATTAAAAAATGAGCCCGCACAAGAAAATTTAGGTCCTGCTCCCAGGCCCCTCCACCCCATGTCCCCAAGTCCATCAAGAAAATATATGTCCCACTCCCAGGCCTCCCACTCCCCCATCCATCAATAAAAAATTGGTTTAGGCCTTGGCCTCACCCTTCGCATACTCACCCTCCCTCCCCTAATGACTCAATTCAAAAACCAGGGTCCCAGGCCTTATCACCCCTCCCACCCCCCTCCCAAACCTATAAATGAAGTTTTGGATCCCATGTTAGGGCAGGGTACACCTTTGCACCGGCCCTGTCGGTGCATTTTCCAGAATGGTGCTGACCTGACCTTGCCCCAGCCATTTGACTGGGGTAAAGTCCGGGGATCAGACCTCGGCAGCCTGGTTCTGATCCCCAGACCTTACCCTTGTCACATGGCTGGGGTAAGGTCAGGTAGGGTGCGAGGATGCACTTGGCCCAGATGCAAGATGTGAAACTTAATTTTAAGGTTCAGGGGATGACGGAGGGGTCAGGTAGCTGGGGGCCATTGGGGCCTGGGACCTTGATTTTTTTATTGACATACCTGGTTGCTTATAATTCAGTAGCACAGCCACACCGCTGAATATACCCTGCTAGTTTGTCGGATATGTTTATCCAGCTAACTAGCTGAGCCACACAGCGGCTAGAAATGGACCCCTGAATTACCTGCAGGGTTCTCAGCATTGAAACCGGAAGGCCAGGTAAATAGAATTACAATAGTCTATCTCTGACAAAACTAATGCCTGAAGAACTGTCCTAAAGTCAGCAAGTTCTAAAAAAAAAAAAAAAGGCTTCTAATGCTGAAGCAAGCAAAGTTTTAAAATAATGCTTTTAATTACCAACGTTACATGTGTTTTGAAAGTTAAGTTCTGATAAAAAAAATAATTCCTCAGTTACGAAACTCATGTAAAATTGGAATTGAACTTTCAAACTGCAGACTGTTTAAACCACTCGCGTTGAAAGATCTGCTTAACCTAATAACTTCAGTTTTCCCAATGTTTAGAGACAACTTGCTGTTAAGCAGCCAGGCTTTAATAGAAAAAAAAGTACATTGACATTGAGCCAAGGGTTGTTTTCATATCTGATGTTAATGAGAAGAAAAATTCAATGTCATCCGTGTATATTCGATTGTATAGCCCAAGGTCTGACAGCAGCTTACCAGTCGGGTGGATATAAATGTTAGAAAGAGTTACAGATAAAGATGGTCATAACCCTCTCTTGGTTTTGGGCTACCTAATCGAAGGGTTACAGCAGAGTCCCAGGGTCATAGCTTCTCTCCTGGATCTCTAACAGTTCTCACACATCAGATTAATAACCCTGGGGGGCAGGTTCACCAGCAGGGAGGGAGAAGAACCCGGGGGCCTTTTGCTATAGTGGGGAACTCAGTCTCTTGTGCACTCCTTCTCGCCTTAACACAGTCACAGAATGCTTGGTACTCACAGAGGTAGAGATCGCTGGCTGGAACCCCTCTCAATAAGGCAGCGTGGAGGCATAGATGGTGTTCAACAAAAATAAACTTTACTGGACTTTGAAAACTAAGATACATGCCAGTATGGCAGAGTACTACAAAAATCCTAACAAGAAAAACAACAGTGTCCTTAGCTATCCTGTACTTCCTTCTCTTTCTAGCTAATACCTCTGGATGACTGTCCATAAAACTCTCTCCAAAAAGGGTAAGGAAAGTATCCTGTCCCTGCAGCATGAGCCAGAGGGGAATAGTCCCAAAATTCTCACTCTCTTTCTCCTCTGAATAAAAAAAAATTCAAAACGCCTCAAGAACCGTTCTTCAAAATGCTGTACAATCAAAAAGCAGTCCTCAGAGTAATTGCCACCCACTATTAACTGGATGTGAGAAGTAACTGTTCCTTAAAAATCTCAAAATCTTGTTCCCCAACTCTAAACTCCAAAACCCCTGTCTCCTTTGGCCTTACCACTATGAATCATACAAACCTCACATCATCTGGTCAGTTCACCTGAGAGATGGCAAAGAAAGACCTTTTTGCTCAAGCATCCTTAAATGTAAGCCTAAAACCTATCTCCTAAGGGGGAAGGGTAGGGCAAAGAGGGAGGAACGCCCCTTCTGGAGGCTATACCAGGCCAAGATATTGTAAACCCTGACAAGCCTGGTTACACGAGCCTTGTGGCACATCAGTGACAAGTGGACCAGTCAAATAAGTACGACCTAAATCATGCTAAAATGGTTCCACCAATCCCAATCTCTTGCAAGCAAGTCAACAAAATATTATGATCCAAAGTGTCGAAGGTGGATGAAATGTTAAGTAAAACCAAAATAAATCTGTACCAGAATCAAAGCCACAGTGAAAGTTGTCAAGACTGGATAAAAATAAAGATTCCGTGCTGTATTTCTGGCAGAAACCAAATTGAAACATGTCTAAAATCTTAAACCTATTTAAGGCAATTGAGGAAGATAAGGGGAAGAGAGGGTTTTGGTGTATTTAGAATAATAATATAGACATGAACAATGCCAATTTTTTATTATTACAACGGGATTCTGTTGGGCATAACTATGAAAAATATACATCGTCTTCAGGTGATGCAAAATACGTCAGCCATGCTGTTTGTTTTCCCATAAAGAACTAGCGCTAACCCGCAGTTCTTCTTTATTTTCATTTCATTTTTCATTTTATTAAAATTTGTTGATCGCCTATCGCAAAATAGGTCTAGGCAATTCACAGTAAAAAACATACATAATATACTTTAAATCACATATATTACAAGTAGTAGAAATTACAAGTAGTAGACATACCATTAATCTTCATGACAACAATGGTAATTTAAGCGTTATTCAAAGATAGCCCATAACTGAATATTTAGAGCAAATCATGGACATATTATAGGACAAAGGCCATCTTATATACACATCCAATTAGTTCTTTAAAATACACTATAAGCACGTTGATGCAGAAAATCTTTTAGGAGACATCTAAATTTTTTTAAATTGTCTAAGGTTCGCAATTCAAAAGGGAGGAGATTCCACAGAACTGGAGCAGCTATGGAAAACGATGTTTCTCTCCTAGAAAAAAGATGTGCCAGACGCATGGAAGGTATTTCAAGCAGAACAAGTTGGGAGGATCTCAGTCCTCAAGTGGGTTTATAGATACGCAATAGCGCATTAGACCAAGGTGGTGAATCTGGACTAAGTAATATGAATATTATCATGGCTATTTTAAACTCAATTCGCTCAGGAATGGGTAACCAATTCAAACTACATAAAACTGGTGAAATATGTTCAAAACGTTTAGTGTTACATACAAGCCTAGCAGCAGCATTGAGTAGTAATTGGATTGATTTAAAGAAACTTTAGGTAACCCTATTAAAAGACAATTACAATAGTCTATATGGGGAAAAATGATGGATCGTACTACAGTAAGTAAATCATGCTCATAAAGTAGATGCCGCAGTCCAGAGATCAAGCGGAGTTTGAAAAACCCAGATTTTATCATTGATCTAATGTGCGGTTTGAATGAAAGGGTTGCATCAAGTATAACTCCAAGGCTTTTAACGGGTTTGTCTAATGGAAACGACATATTATCCAAAGTAATGGAGGTACAGAATGGGGTCGATGAATTAATAGGAATTCTGTTTTATTTGTATTTAAAGATAGTTTATTCTGATTTAACCACCACTTAATGATGACCATACAGATTTGGAGATGATCGACTGTTTTCTGCCAAGGAGTTTGGACCTTAATGTAAAACTGTATGTTGTCAGCATAAATTTTAAACCCATCAGTGATGGTGGTCAGTAATTTAGCGATAGGGGCAAGAAATAAATTAAAAAGCATTGCTGACAATGCAGATCCTTGCGGCACTCCTGCTTTTAGTGATTGTGGGGAAGTAATCTGTTGATTAAATTTGAAGAATTGGAAGCGACCACTGAGATAGTCACTGAACCGTGAAAGAACCACTCCAGATATACCACATTCACGGAGGTGAAATAATAAAATATCATGATCGACCGTATCAAATAAGGGGTAAAGCTAGCGCATCGAAAACGCGCGTCCAATCGCGGGTTAACAGTGCGGTCCGCCGGAGCGCACTGTACTGTATCGGCCTGTTAATAAGCAAAGTTCAGAGACATGTACCAAAGAGAATATTGTGTTCAGAGGGACCATTGTTTATGGTTCCTGGAGTAAGAAAGGTAAAAAAAAGTGGATTCAAGGAAAAGGATGTCCTCAGTGTTTGGACCAGAATGTTGGAACTTAGCACCAGTGGGTATTAAATTGGAGTCAAACTATTTGACATTTAGAAAGAAAGTGAAGGCATTTTTATTTCCTTGCCTTACTTAGTTCTGTACATTTTATTTTATAAAATAATTGTATATTTACTGTATTTTATATTTGATTGTTGTAAACTATTTTGGTCAGCTTGCTGTTTGTGCAGAATAGAAGATTGAGAAATAAATAAATAAATAAATAAATAAAATCATGCAACTATTTGCTATCTCTGTGACCTAAGCAGCAAAGTAATACAGGAAATTGGTCAGTAGCTACGTGAATCGGAGGATCAGGTTGGGACTTCTTCAAAAGTGGACGTACTGAGGCCTTCTTCAGCACTTTTGGAAGGAGATTTTCAGAGAGAGATGCATTGACCAAATAGGCCAAGGAAGGGATGATGATGTCATCTAAAAAGTTCAGCACAGAAGTATCACAAAGATTAGGCAGGCAGTTCAGAGTATTCATTGCTTTTACATACTTGCAAATCTCCTTCTTTGAAACAGTTTCAAACTCTCCCCAGGCTGCATATCTGAGCTACTATAGACGTAGATTTCAAACTAGCACCAAGATCAGAAATTAAAAAAAAAAAAAAAGCTAGCAAAAGGGTTGGGATGTAATGAAGCAGGGAGACTTAGAATTAGAAGAGCCAAGAAATGGCATGAAATAGTTCATGTGAGCTGTCTGGATCTTTTTATAAATTTATGCTTTCTTTGCATCTATAAACTTCTACTTGTAATGGGTAAGATTTTACGCCAGTGCTGCACCATCTGGTGAATGAAGCTTTTAAGGCACGAATTTCAGCGTACAACCATGGAAACCTATTTTTGCTTTCCTAACCTTAATGGAGAGTATAGGAGTAATTACATTAACTATATCCAATAATGAGTTATTCCAAAAGCTCACTACCTCATTGACATTCATCCCTTCCAGATAGGATGATAGAATGATTCAGGTCAGTTTCAATCCAAGGTCAGTTTCAATCCAAGACCTGAATTTTAGGGGAAGAAGTTAGAGTAAACTTTTCACTTAAAAAAAGCAGGTCAAGATTATAGCCATTTTGATGGTTTAGTATGTGAATATATTGAGTCGACCCCAAAGTGGACATAGCATTCAGGAAATCACACATATCAATAAAAGAGGGAGTTCGTCCACATGCAAATTAAAATCATCAAGGATGATTATGTTGTTCAATGCCACCTTAATTTCTGTAAGACTGGAGTATAGTTGGAAGAAAAAATCCCAGGAGGACAATAGAAAAGACAAACTCCCAAGTCCTTGGTGGAAATGAACAGGACTTCAGAAGTCCCAGTGATAGCAAGATCAACCAAAGACAGAGTGACTCTTTAATTAATAATCCATCTCTCCGTCTAGCTGAACTAGTTTTATTGAAAATAGAGTAATTCTTGGCACACAGTTGCAATAATAAGACGTGATCCATGTCAAGCAACCAAGTCTCTGTAATATAAAAGATATCTGGCTGTATATCAACTAGCGAATCAAAATAAACTTCAAAATGATTTTTGAATGATCTTGCATTGATCATATATGCTGAAAGATTAAGCAAATTACACTGGGCTAAAAAGATCTTACATGGAATGTGCACAAGATTTGTTCTAGGCCTAAAAGTTCTTCACAGCCTACTCTGACAAATCCCACCATATCGAGCCTGGCCCAGTGTTACCAGGATGGTGGAAACCAATGACTCACCAACAGGGCTCAACGACATTATGAAAGAAATAACTCCACCTTCGCTGAAGAAGCAAAAAAAAAGGCAAAGAACCTAAAAAAACCACTGGCAATTGCTAGAGCGCAGAGGCGCACTAATGCACTCTTGAAGTAGCACACAAAGGCGCACGCTCCTCTGGTACCATCTCTGTCACAATAAGGCCCCCACACCTTGATGACATTAGTGGGTGGAGCTAAAGCTGGTCTAGGAAGGAAGGAGGGTAGAATATAATGGACCCTCGGCAGCAAATGACAAAGAAGCAAATGGCCACAATCAGGTAGGCAGGAAACGCTATTACTGCTGTCAGCAAGGCTCTGGAGATCAGCGCCCTTTCCATCGCAATATAGCCCTGCACCTTGATTTTATTTATTTATTTATTTATTTTGAACATTTTTTATACCAAACATTCATGTAACAATACATATCACATCGGTTTACAGCGAAACAAATTAATTGGAAAACATGTTGATGACATTAGTAGAAAGGTCTAAAGCTGGTAGACCATAACAAACGTTGCCAGTGCTCGGCAATCTCTTATCTGATATTGGTAAAAATATTTTTATTCTGAGCCCTGACAATTTATCACTTGTTGAGTCCTAGCTTTTTTTCAGAATTTCATTCATGGTCTCCACTTTTAATCATGTGAATATTCCATATTCTGGCCAAGCTTCCTGCTTCTGAACAGACTCATAATGAATGGTGTATGCCCTTTCAATTTCAGTGAAGTAGTCTGCTGGCAATGTGTTTCTATTAATAAGTTTCTGATAAACTGTACATTAGATAACCCATTTTTCTGCATTCTCTAGGACTCCAGCTTTTGCAATAACAGTTCTGGCATATAGCCAGCTTTTTAAGTCCTCCTATTTTTGCTTTTAGCACAATTAAATCTTCTACTTAATAAATTTCAGGTTCTCTCTCCATTGAAATCAAGTCCTCAGCTTCTGCGGCATTATCATACTCATTTTGGGGGTCATTTTGTAACAATCTGAATAAATTAAATGGCAAAAACGGGCAGAAGTTACAACAGGTTTCAAATTGATCTGATGCATGCAAGCTTACTTTTAAAATTAGCCTACCAAAGCTATCCACATACAATTACATTTACTACTATGTACACAGAAATTTGAACATGAAAAAGAATGCTGATGTGCAAACCCTTCCCCAGCCCTGCACCCCAAAATACCACCACTCATTCTGGGAAAACGTATGCAGACACAGGACATATCGCATACGCATGTAAATTTGCCCGTCTGTTGAGTGACCAGTTATATAATAGACCGTTTCTGCAGAGAAATCACTGTTTAACCTGTGAGAATACCTTTGCAAATTGCCCTTCCTATATGGTAGGTAACTTGCATCTCCTTTCAGCACCGAAATGTCAGCAGCTACTGCTTTCCCAATTCCATGTGACAGCAACGGCGCACCGAGGATCTCCAGTGCCCCAGGGACAATGCATTTGTGTGCCACTCTGGTGTCCCCCCCATCCTTCGTGTACTAATCCTTAAGGTCACAGAAAATCAATTGCGTCTCTAGATCGCAGAATTATTTTTTGGGGGGGAGCCAAAATGACATTTCCTCATATCACACCCATCTCCATAGCATGGCCCCCTGCTTTAAAAATGGCTATTAAAAAAAAAAAAAGTCTTAACAAGGAAGTCCAAAGGGTCTTCTGCGTTATTTTAAAAAGCTGGCTAGTTTCACCCTTCTAGTAAAACTACTATAAAAATAATTTGATAGCCTCTTTCAACTAATTCTAAAGGGCTATGAGGGTGAAGTCTGGACTGTATACAGGAAGGGAAAGAATGTCAGTGTAAATCCTGCACCTCCAGTTCTGTAACACACTGTGCATCCACAAAAATTCCCCCCAACAATGGAGCTTGGATGGTTTCCCTTATAGCTCATCATACAAAAAAATATTTTCAATTCTGGTGTCACCTCACAGTATAAAAGCAGCACAAACAACCTTCCACAGCAGACGCATTGTAAACTAATACAAAGCCTGCAAAAGGATACTCAAATCTATACAGCAAACCTATCGTAACGTAACAGTAGTAACACTAAGGGGCGGATTTTCAGAGCCCTGCTCGCCTAAATCCGCCTAAATCCGGGCGGATTTAGGCGAGCAGGGCCCTGGGTCGGTGCGCCTATGTTCAATAGGCCTACCGGCGCGCGCAGACCCCGGGACTCGCGTAAGTCCCGGGGTTTGGCGAGGGGGGCGTGTCGGGGGCGTTTCGGGGGCGGGCCCGGTCGGCGCGCGTTTTAGGGGCGTGTCGGCAGCGTTTTGGGGGCGGTCTGGGGGCGTGGCCGCGCCCTCCATACCCGCCCCCAGGTTGCGTCCCGGCGCGCTAGCGGCTCGCTGGCGCGCGGGGATTTACGTCTCCCTCCGGGAGGCGTAAATCCCCCGACAAAGGTAAGGGGGGGTTTAGACAGGGCCGGGCGGGTGGGTTAGGTAGGGGAAGGGAGGGGAAGGTGAGGGGAGGGCAAAGAAAGTTCCCTCTGAGGCCGCTCCGATTTCGGAGCGGCCTCGGAGGGAATGGGGGTAGGCTGCGCTGCTCGGCGCGCGCCGGCTATACAGAATCGATAGCCTTGCGTGCGCCGATCCAGGATTTTAGCGGCTACGCGCGTATCTACTAAAATCCCGCGTACTTTTGCTTGCGCCTGATGCGCCAGCAAAAGTACACCAATTCGCGCGGTTTGAAAATCTACCCCTAAGGACTCAAACCACGAGAACTCTACCTGTAAAAAAGCACAGAGTATCAATATACCACCCACTGGGGAAACAGTTGCTATAGATCCCTACACAGACACTACAAGCTAGTAGAATCTCTCATCTTAGTCACATGCACAGAGCAGACATGCCCTCAATATAGAATAAAGGATCACAAACTAGAACCAGCAATATGCAGACAAAAACTGAAATGGAAACTCCAAGAAGCCAGACTCTGTGTGTAACAATGGAAAACCAGAACCACCATTCTCCATAAAACAAATAAAATCAAGAAACATAAAGCATCAATTATAAAAGTAAAGCCATACTAATAAAAGAATATTTTAAAACTACTGACATCTATTAATTAAAATCATATACATTTTTAAAAAATTTCCCAAGCACCAATAAAATATTTCAAAGTAGTACACATATCACACTCTCAGGCTCTAAGACCCTCTTTCTCCCCCCATCTCCCACACACCTTTTGATTATGCTAAGCAAGAGGAGGAGCAGTTGATGGTATCTTTACAGAGCCTCCTTCTTCTCCTCCCCTGCCAGACCCAAGCGTTAGGATATGAACTATGTGATTCTAAGCACCACGCTGAGGCCGGCAGGAGAGTAGAAGGAGGCTCCAGAGACACTGCACAGCTGCCATCTCCTGTTCCTGTTTAGCTTAATCAGCAGTTGAGTAAGGGGATCCTGTGGGGTGCAGAGAGAGTGAGTTGGTAATGCAGGGAAGGGGAGAGGGACAGATTGAACTGGAGAAGGGAGGGAGGGCAGGACAGAGCAAGCTGGGGATGGGGAAAGGGAGGGAGAAAATGAACTGGGGATTGCATGGGGAGAGAGGGAAGGACAGCGTGAAGTGAGGATAGGGAAGGGAATGTATGAACTGGGATTTGGGGGTTAGGAGTTAAGGAAGGGAAAGCATGTACTGGGAAGGGGCAAAGGAGAGTGAGAGTGAGCTAGGGATTATGGGAGGAGGGAGGGACAACGTGAACTGGAGGTGGGGAAGGGAGGGAGTGAACTGAGGATCATGAGGTGGGGAAGAAGAGAAGGATGGGAAGGGATGGGGCAGGAGTGAGCCAGGGTGAGAGAGGTCTTCGTGGGGGGTGGGGGGGGGAGGAAGTGAACCAGGGTTTATGATGGGGAGAAAACCAGGAGGAGTGAGAGGATAGAGTGGTGAGGAGGTGAGTAAAGAGGGAGAATGAGGTATCAAAGAAATAGGTTTGGAAGGGAAGAAAGAAAAAGAGGGAATGAATATGTGATGAGGGCTGTGGCTTCCTTTCTTCTCCTTCCCATTGCAATCTTTCCTCCTTCTCCTTCTCCTTCACCCCATTCCTAGTCCTCCCTCTTTCCTCCTCTTCCTCATCCCAGTCTTCCCTCCTTTTCCTCATCCCAGTCTTCCCTCCTTTCTTTCCTCCTTCCTTTCCTCCCATTCACTTTCTTTATCCTCCCTGAATTCCCCATTTTCTCCTCCATTTTCCTCTGTCTTCCTCCATCCCTTATTTCTCTACCCTTACTGCCTTCTTCATTTCCCTCCTCTGCAGTCTCTAGGGATGTGCATTCGGTTTGAATGAATGCGCAATCCACAACTAATAGGTCCCTATTCGTTGCATTCGTGGGTCCGCAAAACGCATGGCGAACCCCCACAAATGCAACATATCATTAGTTTCATTCTTTTGGTTCGCGCCGGAGTGTTTTAGTGGCCGTTTTCAATAGAAGGCCATGTGAGAGTTGGGGCGGATTGGCCTACTGGGGGATCGGGCTTCCCCCGGTGGGCCTGACTAGCTGATCACATGACCTCCTCTGCTCCGGGCTATTGAGGGTGTTGGGCCAAAGAAATGAAGAGACCAGGCCAGCAGGGCTGAAGAAAAGAAGATCGGCACAGCCAGCCGCCTCCCAAGACCAGGCCGAAGAAAAGAAGATGGCCGCTGCCAGCCGCCCCCGGAGAAATGAAGACCTGTGCAGCCAGCCGCCGACTGAGATGAGCTGTTCAGCTGGGGGCCTTTGTGTGTATATGTATTTGAGATCGGAAGGGTGCTTCTGTGTATGTGTATGTGAGAAAGGAATGGTGCTTCTGTGTGTGTATGTGTGTGGTGTGTATGTGAGAAAGGAATGGTGCTTCTGTGTATGTGTGTCTATGTGGTGTGTATGTGAGAAAGGAATGGTGCTTTTGTATGTGTGTGGTGTATATGTGAATCAGAGAGGGTGCTTGTGTGTGTCAATGTGTGTGTACGAGAGAGAGATGAAGCATGTTTTTGGCTGGCTTGTGGCTGTGAGAGAGGGCATGTGTGTGATTGAGCCTGTTTGTAAGTGAGATAGAACATGTATGTGATTGAGAGCTTGTGTATAAGTGAAATAGAGAGAGCATGTGTGTGATTGAAAGCCTGTGTGTAAGTAAGAGAGAGCGAGAGCATTGTGTGATTGAAAGAGACTGGCCAGAGAGGTGACGTGTGTATGTGTGAGAAAGACTGATCAGGGAGATGACTAGTGTGTGTGTGTGTGTGAGAGAGAGAGAGAGAGACTGGTTGGGGAGATGATTGGTGTGTGAGAGACAGAAACTGGTCCTGAGGGTGAGACTGGTGTGTGTGTGTGAGAGGCAGAAGAGACTGGTTGTGGTCCCTAAGGAAGAGGACAGTGAGGACAGCTTCAGCAGCTACTGCTGCTTCTGGTGTGGCCTGCAAGGGAAAGGAGTAGGAGAACTGCTGGAGAGGGTAAATAAAGGTGGCTTTTTAAGTTAATTTTTCTTGATTGACTACCATTTTAAATATTGGGTAGTATGTGATGTGTCTGCTGTTTGAAATATTTTATTGGTGTTTGGTAAAGCTTTCAAAATGTGCATGAGTCTTTAATTATTGGATATTCTATTCATCAGCTGTTTTGAAATTGTTTTATTAGCATGATTTTACTATTATGATTAATGATTTATATATCTTGATTTTATTGATTGTTTCATGAGGAATGGTAAAATTTTTGTTTTTCCATTGTTGCACTGTATAGAGTCTGGCGTGATGCGTTTTACAGTTCAGTTGTTGTCTGCACATTTCTTTTTATACTTTATGTGGCTTTATTCTTTATTTGGTGAGGATTTGTGTTCTGCATGCAAAGACTGAGATGAAGCATTTAATATGTGGTTTCTCTGTAGGGATCTGTAGTAGCTTTAGCTTGGCCTGTTCTGTTTTCCTGATAGGAGGTGTATTGATATTTTAGATTCTGGTGTAATATTTGTGGTATTCTTTTTCATAGGTAGGGTTGTTATTCTTTGAGTGTTGGCAGATAGTACTGTGTTGATATGGGAGGACCATGCCAAAATATATCACAATAGGTATGATGCCATATGAATTCCAAGATGCAAAGTTTTCTTGTTGGCATCACAACAGTGCATGAAATTATCACAATAACGTATATATTAATTTACCTCAGAATGTCACTTTTCATGTAAAATATGTGTTAAATGCATGATTTAAAATTGTGTATGGGGAGGTGGGAGTAGGGCACCAGGCTGTAAGGTTTGCCTAGGGTGTCTAATACCCTTGCACCGGCCCTGTGCACAGCAGCAATGCTCCACCACACCCAGGCATAGTTCATCATGTTTCAGGTCCTAGCACGCGTGTTAGACTCCTTGGTCCATGTTTCAAGATGGGTCGGGTGGACAGTACGCCCCAGTTGACAGTCGTGCCGCATGCTGCGCCTCGTCTTGTCTTGCTTCCTTGACTTTTCCCTATCAACACCACAGCGACCTGACTACCTCTGCTAGCCTGCGTTGCTCCTATCAAAACCACAGCGACCTGACTACCTCAGCTCTACCAGCCTGTCTAGCCCCTATCAAAACCAGGGACCAGACTACCTCGCTCTGCCACTGTCTTGCACCTATCAACTTTCTGCCACTCTGCCTTGCTGCCATACACCAGATTCTACTCCCTTTGTGGTGTTCTTGCACTATCATGGTTCGTCAGTGTGTTGATGCTAGTCTTTCTTCTGCTTTGTCCCTTTATCGGCACCATGTGGTTTTTTCTTATACCATTCTGCTTGCTATGTTCCCCCTTCATTGTGCTATAGGATGTTGATGCAACTTGCTTGCCACTTTGCCTGTCGTGCTGCCTTCGAGGGTTCATGCAACTGTTATCGGTGCTCTCTTTTGAAGCTGTGCTGTGTTTCTGACACTCTCGCTGCTGCTTTGCACCTCTGTTAAAGCATTCTATTCATTCCTGGTACCCCTTTGCCCCTTTACAGTGCCTTAGGCTATTCATGCCACTTTGGTGCCACTTTGCCACAGTCTAAGTACCTTGGAGCTCTTTTTGTTCTGATGATTGCTCCCAGAAGTTTCATCAGAATTGATAAGAAAACCCCAATTCTGCAGCCAAAAATAGGCTGCAAATACTTCCCCCATTGACTTTAATGGGAAAACGAATATAATGAATCAAACGAATTGGTTCCCTCCCCCCCCCCCCCCCCCCCCCCCCCCCCCCCCCCCCATGAAACGAATGCAATGAATTTGGGTCCTGGTGAAATGAATATGAATCAAAACAAAATTTTCCTTCTGTACATCCCTAACAATCTCCTCTCTCCTGTTTGCAGATCCTTTCCCCTCCTTCCTCCCCAGCCCCAATCACTAAAATCCTGAAGAGTGTGTTCACTTGATTATGCAATTGCTATTACATGGTTTGCATAAGGAATGTATGTAAGAGAATGATAGCTGAGGGTGGAGTTGGGAGCAATTTGCATGGTGCCCCTCTCCCCCAACCAAAAAGGCATTCTGAGGCCTCTGACCATCTTTCGCAAAATATGTATTCTCGTTGGGGTAAATTTTCAAAAACGGCGCGTTAGCATACTTTTTTTGGCGCTCCAGGCGCCAACAAAAGTACGCGGGATTTTAGTAGATACGCGCGTAGCCGCTAAAATCCTGGATCGGCGCGCGCAAGGCTACCGATTCCGTGTAGCCGGCGCGTGCCGAGCCGCACAGCCTACCTCCGTTCCCCTCCGAGGCCGCTCCGAAATCGGAGCGGCCTCGGAGGGAATTCGCTAACGCCCTACCCTCACCTTCCCCTCCCTTCCTCTACCTAACCCACCCCCCCGGCCCTGACTAACCCCCCCTACCTTTGTTGGGGGATTTACGCCTCCCAGAGGGAGAAGTAAATCCCCGCGCGCCAGCGGGCCGCTGCCGCGCCTAGACGCAACCTGGGGGCGGTTCCGGAGGGTGCGACCACGCCCCCGGACCGCCCCGGGCCGAAACCATGCCCCCGGGCCCGCCCCCGAAACGCCCCCGACACGCCCCCCTCGGAAAACCCCGGGACTTACGCGAGTCCCGGGGCTCTGCGCGCGCCGGTAGGCCTATTGAACATAGGCGCACCGGCGAGCAGGGCTCTTAAAATCCGCCCCAATGTTAAGATGAGATTAAACAAAGAAATGAAATAGAACAGAAAGAATTTTAAAAAAAGAGGGGATTGAGCCCTCCCACACAATATAATGGCTTTTCTTAGAGCTGATATTACAGCTGTTTTGATGCCAACCATTCCGCTTGTCAAGGCATGCTGTTCTCCTTTCTTCTGTCCATTATTATTGATCTGGCATGGCTTTATTACATGTGAGCAAACAAGTTAGTAAATTTGATTAGAAGCAGCAAAATGTTTTCATTTATGAATTTTGTTCTCCTTATGACCATTCTCGGCATTCTGGTTTCAGGCTTCTCAGAGTCAGCTCAGGCAAAGTTATAGCAAAGAGAGAATACTTGGCTCATAGCCATGAAATATTATCATTTCAGACATCAGTTAAATGAATCATTCTATTTTGTTTCATTAATTACATTTGAAAGACTTCTTTCTATTCACACTGCTCTTCTAAATACAGTAGCCTTCATAGAGGAGAAACATAAATCCTCGTGTCATCACATGAGGAGCAACAAGAGGATTTGATTTTTTCAACCTGGTAACTCATGTATGAGCCTGTAACGCCATTCGTGCTTTTATGTCTGCCATTTCAAGTCAAATAACCAGTTCTCCAAATATGTTCATCCTTTTTGTTCTGTTAAAATAGTTAGCAAATAATTATGTGCAAGTAAGGCTACTAGGAGACCCCTATATCCTAACTCAGAGTTTCTCAAAACCTTTAGACAATGTGACCGCTAGGTATTAGCATTCGAGGGAAATTAGACAAAATTTCCTATTTCATTTCAGATCATTTTTTAAAATGGAATGAGTTGAATTCCAATGAAGTTTCATCTGAATTTTGTTTCATTTTAAAAACCTATTTAAAAAAAAGAGGTCACAGGTCAGGCCTATGTCTGAAGCCGGGGTCTTGCCTAGGGTGTAGGCCAAGACCCAAAGCATGGGTCCCAGCCTCTGCCTGAGCACAACTCCAGCACCGAAGCCTAGGCCTGAAGCCTGGGTCTCACCTAAGCATAGGCCAAGTGGGATGCAGGGCTCTTGACCTAGGCCCTGACTTGATGCCAGGTCCTAGGACAAGACCTGAGCAAAACTCCAGGAGCAGGCCCAGGCCCACAAAATTTCCAGATGACTCCCCCCCCCCCCCCCCATACTTACCAAATTTGACGCTGCATACTGGCCCAATCTCAATGCCAAGGCCTTGATCTGGACAAAGGCCTGACACCAGGGCTCAGCCCAGAGGCTGGATCCTGACAGCTGGGCCTCAACTTAGGCCAAGGCCTGATGCTGTGGCCCAATGCTGGGACCTCGGGCCAGACCCAGGCCTGACTCCAGGGCCTGACCCAGAAACCAGTTCCTGACACTTGGGCCTTGGCCTAGGGCAGGGCCAGGGCCTGGGCCCAATGCCATAGCCCAGCATGGAGGCCATGACCTGAAGCCCAGACCTCAGAGCTCCTATTTGGAATCTTCTTTGCCAACTGAAGTGGTCTGTTTGGATTGTTGCCTTGCAAAGAAGAGTCAAAGAAAGAAGATGCCGAAGAGGAGCTCTGAAGCCTGGGCCCCAAGCTCGGGTCTGACCCTGGGCCAAGGCTCCAGTGTTGGGACCCAGCTTCCAGGCCAGGCTTCGGCATCAGAGCTTGGTCTGGGTCCTGGCCTAGATTATGGCTCCAGTGTCGGGACCTGTTCTTGGGCCTGAGTCCAGGCAAAGGACCCAGCATTGGGATCTGGCTTCTGGGCTAGGCTATGGCATTGGGCCTGGGTCTGGGCCCTGGCCTAGGCAGGCATCCAGACCTACCACATCTTAGGCCTATACAAAGCTGATTTTTCGGCCTGAGCCTAGGCATGTAGACCACCTGGCTTGGCCAGGGCCTAGGCCTCTTCTGCAGATCCCCCTGAACTAGGTAAATGGGGACTAGGGAGGACCTGCAGTTTTGCAGGTGGGAGAGATGGGTGGGGAATACATGAGGCCCTGTTTCTTTTTTCTTTTTTTCTTTTTCACTGTTTATTTCATGTTTTTTAAACTAAAGAAATGAAATAAACATTGCACAAAATGAAATTTGTGGGGGAAATGCCCTTCAAAAATGAAACGAAAAACAAAACAAAATTTCCCCCACTTTTAGCATTTGAAAATTCACAAGACCCCCAGAGAATGACCAAAACAAATTAGCAAGAGAATGGTCTCTCTTCAAAAATCACTCCACTATTACCCTTCCCACCCAGCTGATCCCCCTCTCACATCTTCCTCCTCCTCTAGAAAATTATTTTTCTCACCATCCATCCAGTCTCTCAACCTCTTCCCCTCTAGCTGATCTCACCTTTCTAACCCTTTTTTGCATCCTTGTCAGCTCATCTCCTCTCACCCCATAGCCCTTCTTATAACTCTCAACTGATCCTCTGTCATCCCCTCTTTCTTACTCCATTCCTCATTCTTTCCACACTTTCATTCCCATCCCTTCTCTCTCACCTTCCAGCCTCACTTCCAGCTCTCTGATCCTTCTTACATCCCCCCCCCCCTTCCCAGGGATCCTCTCTTATCCTCCAGCTCCTCTCTTATATCTCACAGTCAATCTTCTGTTATATCCCCCCTCTCATCCTCCATAGCCAATCTTCTCCCCTCCACATACGCTCTTTAGTTGATGCCCCCACATCCCCCTGGCCAGAGTCAATGGCAACATTTTGAGCCCCAGGTCAACAGTGGATGGCAAAGATAGGGAGAGAAGGCAGGCTGATGAAAGGGGCAATATTTTTCTCTTGGATAGGTTCAGTGATGGGTGAAGAGAGAGGAATAGTGGCAATCTCCATTGGTCCATGTGCACTCAGCCCTTCCCTCCCCTCCCCTCCCCTCATGGCTGGTTCCAAGCCGGATAGTGATTAGTAAGTCACAGCGGTGTTAGTAGTGAAAGTCAGCATGGAGCCTCTAAGCCAGTGCGAGATCACAGGCCCTGCAATGGCACCATTCTCTCCTTGAGCAGGGCTTTCTGTTACCACAGAAACTCATGTGAGAGTAGGGCCATTGTAGGGCCTATGCATGCTTGCATGTTCAAAGGCCACAAGTTGACTACCACTGCTAATTCTACTACAGCCTGAAGAGTGCTGCTGTTTGAAGCACTTGTTACAACAGCTGAAGATTTTATGACCTCATTTGGGAAGTCCTAGCCTAACACAAATAAATCATCCTGACACAGGGAACAGCATAATTCATTCCATTCCTCTGCCACCTCAGAAAGAAAGTCTAGAGATTTCTTCAGGAGAATTGGAGTCAGAACTGCCGTTAGGCTTTCCTGATCAAAAGAATGCCAAAATAATATGAAGGCTTTTGCGGGGATTCAGTATGACCCCAATACCCCATTCTGGGCAAGAATCTTTCACAACTTGCAACCCTAAGCTAGAGCGTTGGTAAAAGGAGAAACTGCCACCATTCCAGTGGATCAAGCTTATCGGTTTCCTGCCCTTCACTTCCCTGGGATTTGTGATAGCCTCTACTTGGGGAATGGCATTCCTGGATTATGCTCCAATGGAGGGGAGTGAAAAATCCTTTGTTATGGGATGGAAGCCAGACAGCAACACACTGCTATATTTGGTTCAGGCCAAATTAGAATCTTTTCTACCTCAAACAAAAAGATGTTCCTGTTGCAAGCTATGCAAAGCTTGAACTAAACCAATTGGAAAGTCAGCCCTATCGCACAGAAAAAAAGAGGAAGTGGAGTAGAATATTAGTTCAGCACTAACAAACATCTCGAATGTGAATATTTATGTATTTTTTTAATTAAAATAATTTCTATGCCACAAATCCATAGCTCTTGGCAGCTCATAATTAAACATACATAATTATTAAGGAAACATGTATAGCCTTTGCAACAGACATTCAAGCAGAATTTCGCATGGAAGGAACCTGTCAGCATCATATTCTAAGAATGCCAGGGTAAATAACTGTGTCTTCAGGAGTTTAACGAATGATTTAGTGCACTTGGCCCATATGGGGTTCCACAGGCAAAGAGTTCCAAATGGCAGGGCTCACAACCGAGAGCATCCTTTCTCAAGAATCAACCAAATGTGTGTTCTTAACTGAAGGGACATCAAGTAGTCCTCTCTGCACTGAAAGAAGCAAACGTGGGGGATTATAGACATGAAGCATCCGGTTAGTCCATCGTAAAGAGTCCATTTTTGACAATTTATGGATTAAGAGGGCTACCTTAGAAATGATCCTCTCCTTAATCAGAAACTAATTTAAGGTCTTAAGCACAAGTGAAATATGTCCAAATTTGCGTCAAACACTCATCAAACGTGCAGCCAAATTCTTGCCATGTCTGTAGCACACATAGATAGATCAAAGGTGTTCCCATTAACAAGGCATTGCAATAATCCAAAACTGGTAAAAGAAACGCTTGCCCTGTCGAACGGAAGTCATGGCTATTCAGCAGGAATGTCGATCTAACTAACTGGAGTTTAAAATACCCACAACGGACAACTGCCTCAGTTTGAGTTGACATGCATAGATTACTGTCAAGGATAACTCCCAGACTCTTCACTTGGGCAAGAACTGGAATGCAAATATTTTGAAACAAAAAGGAGGGAGGGAATGCTAATCTATCAGAACACTGTATAACTATGGTTTCCGTCTTACTGACATTTAGAGCCAGCATGTTATGGGCTAACCAACGTTTGACCGCTGACATACAGATAGAAACTAAATCAAAGGTTTTACTCCAAGATGGTAACACTGGTAGGAAAAGCTGTATGTCACTTTCGAATAATAGAAGGACTAGAGGGCATTCCATGAAGTTAGCAAGTAGAACATTTAAGACTAATCAGAGAAAATTCTTTTTCACTCAACGCACAATAAAGCTCTGGAATTTGTTGCCAGAGAATGTGGTTAGTGCAGTTAGTGTAGCTGGGTTCAAAAAAGGCTTGGATAAGTTCTTGGAGAAGTCCATTAACGGCTATTAATCAAGTTTACTTAGGGAATAGCCACTGCTATTAATTGCATCAGTAGCATGGGATCTTCTTAGTGTTTGGGTAATTGACAGGTTCTTGTGGCCTGGTTTGGCCTCTGTTGGAAACAGGATGCTGGGCTTGATGGACCCTTGGTCTGACCCAGCATGGCAATTTCTTATGTTCTTATGTTCTTATGTCATCAGCATACAAGCAAAAGCCCACACATAGGCCAGCCAGCAGCTTGCACAAAGGTGCCATATAGATGTTAAATAATGTGCTTGAGAGGGCTGAACACCAAAACTCTGTGTGGAGTACCATTTGTGTAGATAAGGTAAAGAGTGAAGCGTTCCTCTACAATTTCCTGCGCCCCCCTTCCACCCACTCAAACCAGAGATCCAATTCAACATCTCTTTTACCTGCCAGGAAAAAGAACCCATGTAACTGTGCTAAAGCTTTACACTGATCAGCAGCTACTCTACAAAAATCCATAGCACTCAGAGGGTCTCATCACTTAAAAGACAAATGACAAGAAGCAGCAAAACCGTTTCTCACAAATCACCCTTCATTCGTTATAGGCAAAATACAAGAAAGGCAGCTCTTAAAAGAATTGCTACCCCTGCTGTTTTATTCTCTGTGAGAGAACAGTTCCACTTTTCAGACTTCTCATGTCTGAGCAAAACTGCAAAGTCAAAATGAAAGTAGATAGGAGCAGAGGAAGTGCAGGCAGACAGACTCTTCATGCTAGTCTGTCAAAGAGGCTGCCCGTTCTTTCATGGACTTTAGGTTTGCTAACCCCTCACAGCAGGTCACAGTCATGTAGAGGAATGACTGAGGAGGGACAAACAGTTTCATAGATAAAAAAAAGGGGAACATGAAGTAGAATCCCTTTGAAGCTATTATGTGTGTCCTTGTCTACTGAACTATTGTAGATAAAATGGCTATAACTTACAGCTACTTCAAACACTACTGCTTTTCTAGTCAACCAGCAAGGTCTTCATAAGAGATTCAGAGCTGTATTTCAATCAGATATCTCAAAAACTACACATTTTAAAGGGCTTTAAAACCCTTTGAGAAATGTAAATGCAACAAGGCTGACCAGACATGCTTAAATCTTGACTAAAAGCAACCACCAGTATTTCTCAAGCAGCTCTATGAATTGGGGTTGGTGGGGGATCATTTTGGAATGGTTTTACCTCCTTTCTAACAATAGAACCCAATGTGCACTTCTGAATGGTGAGCGTTCCGCACCATTCTTGGTCATTTCTTTTAGAATCCTAAAGTTCACTCCCATCCTTGATTTTATATAGCATCACCAAAAGGATTTCTACATTAAATTTCGGTCTTCAAGAGGTGAATAATTTGTTAAAATTAATAAATATTAAACCTAATAAAAGGTTCTTTTGTTTTAGGTGACTGGTTCCAACATCCTTTTTTACAACCAGCTGATTTTAAAAACATAATTTAGGCTTTGATTTTAATGCAGTTGAACTAATATAATTGTTTATATAGAACATGACAGAAGATAAAGACCATATGGCCCATCCAGTCTTCCCAGTCACAACTCCTGCTCAGTTTTACAGTCGTTTTCTCTCCCTCCGAGGTGCTCTGAACTTGTACCATGTTTTCTTGAATTCTCACATTGTCCTCATCTCCACAGAGAGACAGTTCCATGTGTCCACCATATTTTCTATAAAGAAATATTTCCTTAGATTTCTCATGACTCTATCTCTTTTACCCTCATCCCATGACCCCCTTCGTCCAGATCTTCCTTCCATTGGAAGAGGCCCACCTCCTATACATGTATTCCTTGGAAGTATTTCATTGCCTCTGCCAATCTCCCCTTTCTATATTTTGCACCAGGAAATACATGTCTACATCTATAAGCCTGTCCCCATATTCTTCACCATGTAGATTGTTTATCATTTTAGTGACTGCCTTCTCGACCAACTCCATCCTGTTTATATACTCTTGAAGGTGCAGTCTCCAGAACTGTATAAGAACATAAGAAATTGCCATACTGGGTCAGACCAAGGGACCATCAAGCCCAGCATCCTGTTTCCAACAGAGGCCAAACCAGGCTACAAGAACCTGGAAAATACCCAAACACCAAGAAGATCCCATGCTACTGATGCAATTAATAGCAGTGGCTATTCCCTAAGTCAGTGGTTCTCAACCCTGTCCTGGGGACCCCCCCAGCCAGTCGGGTTTTCAGGATATCCACAATGAATATGCATGAGAGAAAATTTGCATGTTATGGAGGCTGTGTATGCATGGGATCTTCTTGGTGTTTGGGTATTTGCCAGGTTCTTGTAGCCTAAACAGGATGGAGTTTTTTTTAAATGTGGCAACAAGAATTGTACACAGTATTCAAGGGGCGGTCTCACCATGGAGTGATACAGAGGCATTATGATATTTTCTGTTTTATTAACCATTCCCTTCCTAATAATTCCTAACATTCTGTTTGCTTTTTTGACTGCTGCAGCACACTGAGCCGACGATTTCAAAGTATTATCCACTATGATGCCCAGATCTTTTTCCTGGGTGGTAGCTAGCTCCTAATATGAAACCTAACATCGTGTAACTACAGCAAGGGTTATTTTTCCCTATATGCAACACCTTGCACTTGTCCGCATTAAATTTCAACTGCCATTTGGATGCCCAATCTTCTAGTCTTGCAAGGTCCTCCTTTAATGTTTCACAATCCGCTTGTGATTTAACTACTCTAAATAATTTTGTATCATCCACAAATTTGATAACCTCACTCATCGTATTCCTTTCTAGATCATTTATATATATATTGAAAAGCACCAGTCCAAGAACAGATCCCTGAGGCACTCCACTGTTTACCATTTTCAACTGAGAAAATTGACCATTTAATCCTACTCTCTGCTTCCTGTCTTTTAACCAGTTTGTAATCCACGAAAGGCCATCGCCTCCTATCCCATGACTTTTTTGTTTTCTTAGAAGCCTCTCATGAGGGACTTTGTCAAACGCCTTCTGAAAATCCAAATACACTACATCTACCGGTTCACCTTTATCCACATGTTTATTAACCCCTTCAAAAAATGAAGCAGATTTGTTAGGCAAGACTTCCCTTTGGTAAATCCATGTTGACTGTGTTTCATTCAACCATGTCTTTCTATATGCTTTATGATTTTGATCTTTAGAATAGTTTCCACTATTTTTCCCAGCACTGGTCAGGCTCACTGGTCTATAGTTTCCCGGATCGCCCCTGGAGCCCTTTTTAAATATTGGAGTTACATTGACCACCCTCCAAACTTCAGGTACAATGGATGATTTTAATGATAGTTTTCAAATTTTAACTATTAGATCAGAAACTTCAGTTTTGAGCTCCTTCAGTACCCTAGGATGCATACCATTCAGTCCAGGTGATTTGCTACTCTTTAGTTTGTCAATCTGGCCTACTACTTCTTCCAGGTTCACAGTGATTTGATTCAGTTTGCTTGACTCATCACCCTTGAAAACCATCTCCAGAATTGGTGTCTCCCCAAAATCCTCATTAGTAAACATGGAAGCAAAGAATTCATTTAGTCTTTCTGCAATGGCCTTATCTTCCCTAAGATCCCCTTGAACCCCTCAGTCATCTAACGGTCCAACCGACTCCCTCACAAGTTTCTTGCTTCGGATACATTTTAAAATGTTTTTATTATAAGTTTTTGCCTCTATGGCCAACTTCATTTCAAATTCTCTCTTTGCCTGTCTTATCAATATTTTACACTTAACTTGACAATGCTTATGTTTTATCCTATTTTCTTCAGATGAATCCTTCTTCCAAATGAGGTCTTACTACAAATTTATTCAGAGATGATATCACCTCCATTTTCCCACTGGCAATTCTTTTCCCTAACCACCCAAGTATCCTTCTGGCTTTTGTTGTCATCTTGTCTTCCTGTCTGGCCATCTTAAGATCATTATATTATCACCTCCAGATCCTGCTCATGTTTTGTGCACTGAATAACTTCATCCCTAAACTGTACTTCTCCCTTGGGTTTTGCAAACCAAATGCATGACCCTCCATTTTTTTAGCAGTAACTCTAGGTGCATAAACAGTCTAGACTATTCCTATTTATTTCTTTTTTTATTTTGTAAAATGACTTACTCTCCTGTACATTATTATACTCCAGGCAATTTATAAGTTAACAGTAATAAAAGGTGATATCCCTCCTCATGTTTTCCATACCTTTCAGGATGTCTACCCTGTTGCAGATTTTGATATCCTCAGAAAAAAGTAATCATTTCCCTATAGCCCTTCTGCAATATTGATAACAAAAATATTCAACAGAACTAGACCAAGGACTAATACCTGCGACATACCACTAGTAGCCCCACTTTCCTTGGAGTAAACTCCGATTACCACTATCCTTTGTCACCTCTCACGCAACTAGTTTCTAACCCAGTCAGTCATTGTAGGGCCCATATCTAGAGTGTTCAGTTTGTTTATAAGTCACCTATGCGGAATCATGTCAAAGGCTTTGCTGAAATCCAAGTATACTACATCTTGTGCTCTCCCCTGTTCTCATTCTCTTGTCACCCTGTCAAAGAAATTGATTAGATTTGTCTGACAAAACCTACCTCTGGTAAAACCATGCTGCCTCGGATCCTAAAATCCATAGTGGAATCCAGAAATTTCACTACTTTTTCTTTTAGCAGAGATTCCATTAATTTGCTCACCCCAAAGGTCAGAATAACCGGCCTGTAGCTCCCAGATTCCTCATTACTTCCACTTTTGTGAAAAGCAACCACATCTCGCCAGTTGTTTGAAATCACTCCCATCTCTAAAGAAGCATTGAAAAGTCAGACAGCAGAGCTGCCAGAACATCCCCATGTTTCCTTAATACCCTCAAATGTATTTTTTCTGACCCCATCGCTTTATTTACTTTTAGTTTGCTAGCTCCTGACGAACAGTCTTCTGAAAACTGTTCCATTCCTATTTCTGAGACTTTTACACTATGCGCTCCTATTCATGCCCTTCCTTAGTGAATAATGAACAGAAACATTTGTTAAGCAATTCCACTTGCCTCTAGATAGTCACCTTTCAGTCTTACAATCCCACTTCTGCACTTCCTTGTACTACTTACATATTCAAAAAAGTTCTTGTCCCCCTGTTTTACTGTATTGGCTATTTTTTCTTCACTCTCCTGATTACTGTCCCAACTTCTCTTAGCTTTTCCAGATATTTTAGCCTGTCTTCCTCTTTCTGCCATTTCTTGTAATTAATAAACACTATCCTTATTTCTCTTATCTTTTCAGCTATATTTTTAGAAAACCACAGTGACTTCTTTTTCCTCTCATCTTTACTTAATTTCCTACAAAAAGATTTGTTGCCCTTATAATATCTCCTTTTGGTTTTGCACACTGCTCTTCTACTTCTCCTAGCTTATCTAATCCAGTTAATGACTCCTTAGAGTACTCCTCCATCTTAATATAGTGAGTTTTCCATTGCCTTTGAATGAACTACCACTGCCTGTGCTCTAATAAAGAACACCTCCATCCAGTGGTCACTGGATCCCAGGTGATCGTCCACAATGAAATCAGAAACAGTTTCCCCATTGTACTGCCTTGGCTCTTGGTTTTATGCTCTTCTGTAATTTTATTGTTCTTTATATTTTTTATTTTTCTTATTGTTTTTAGGGTCCTGTTTTGAATTTAAATTATGTGAACTACTTTTTTTTTTATATTTGATGCTGTTTTAAATTATGTTACTATATCTCATGTGATGATATTTTAACTCTATTGTACCTTGCCTTGAGCACAGGACAAGACAAGCCATAAAACTAATACATTAATTAATTTAATTTAATTCAATAAAACAAAAACAAGAGAAGAGATTTCAGTGAGGTGCAGGATTACTGCTTCATTGGGGCCTGGAAGAGAAATATTTTGGAAGTGTTAATACAAGAGAAGACAATAATCTCAGATCACAGCATGTCTTTAGGTTCCAATGGTCAAGCCACTCAACCTTTGTTATCATGTTTTTTTGTCATCAGAACCTCTAGCCTTTTGATTAATGTCTGGTCAACATTTGTCCTCTAATCTTACAAATTGCAACTGAGTGAGCTGGGGCTAAGGAGATTAAAGGATATCGCTAAGTAATGTCCTTAATGAAATATAACATGAAAAGGATTTGATCAACAGCAAGAAATAAAAAATGCAGAAAGATGAAGCAAATTTTCAAAAACATTCCCAAAATTAAATTAACATCATGCCCAACGCACTATAGGCTGACAAGAGCATTACGATCATCTAATGAGGCGTGGCCATGTGTGTACCAATGGTGAAAACTATGAGATTAACAGAAGCTCGCTTGAGAGCGTCTCATATACAGTTCCTAGTCTGTGAAATATATTACCTGTGCATCTAAGATTAGAAGATGACTATTTAAGATTCAGGAAAGCCTGACATTTTACACAAGCATTTCATTTTTCATGTTTTGTCTAGTGATTTCCTATTTAAGAAAATTTTATTATGTCCATACTCAGTTGAGAAACATATTTATTATTTGTACTGGCTATCCGAGTTTAGTATAATTTTTTTATTTTACATTCTTCTTCTGAAAGAATATTTATGTCAAGATGTGTTTTAATGTTTGTGTTTTGTCCTTATGGATTATAAAATCGGATACATAAATAAAATAAATATATCATTTAATTTGTCTTCCAGTTAATTAGACATGAGTTTAGCAACTCAAAGAGTTAATTCATTTGCTCTTCAATGCCCCACAATCTTAAACCTTAGTCTAAAGATCATAGGAGAGTTAACTAGAAGTACTCCATCAGCCCTGAATACCTCCTGGTGCAAATTAACTTTTAACAATAATTCACTAATGCCAGTGGAAGCCAATGAAACTCTGACTTTTTCTAACCAAGTTATAACCCAGCCTCGGGAAGTCAAGTACACTGAAATTATAGCCAGGTCATAGATACAATACAGACTAACAATCTGCTGTCATTCATTAGCTAGCTCCCCACTTTGTCACTTTGCATGAAGCTGCATGAGATTTTCACAGGAAGCTGCAACATTTTAGAAGTCTGCACTGCAATTTGCATATCCTTGTTCCCTTATAACAGGTGTATTTCCAGTGAATGAAATCACCCATATGTTCTCATACGTTTTGTCTTTTTGAAGGAAACCAGAAAAAGGAGAAGCCAAGATAATGCTTCATAATGTAGACATTAAACATATGTGATTTTACTTTTTATGCAAAAGTAAGACAATGTCAATCATTCTAAGACATGTAGGAGCCAAGCTGCATGAAGAATGGAAGACAAAAGAAATAGAGTTTAGAAGAGGCCAAATAGAGGTTTTATAGTGAGCTGTGTGACGATGTGTGAGCTATGAGGAGGAATGCTGGTTTTCTATGGTGCCAACCAATCAATACACTAAAAATATTCTTGGAGGGATCCACACATGTATCAACGTAACACAATTATCACCTCCTTATTATTTATTTATTTATTTATAACTTTTTCTATACCGAATGATTCTTTATTTGAATTGCTTCCTTTTTTCCTTTTAGCCCCCGTGAATACTTGAGATATATTTTTTCTTTTAATACAAGCTATTCTAAAAAGTTATTATAAACCCACAAAAAAATTTTGAAGGAGGGAGTGGAAGGTTTCATACATCATCATTTTGTCACTACCACTCGGTAATGTGCTCTGCCAGTATAATCATTAACCAACTTTCTCCGACCTTTTTCTTTTTCTTTTTTATATATTTCCAGCATGATAACCCATGTTAAAATCTTCAAAATAATCTTATCTACTTTCTTCTTCAAAAGTTACTTATGCAACCTTACTGATGCAGCCTTACAAGCGCCAGCATTCTACACACTTCAGTACTTTTCTATAGCATTCACCGACTTATCTGTGCAAGCAGCCGTTTCCCAACGGGGCCTCATTTCAGATCCGTAGATCTTTCCTCAGGGGATTTTCATATAACTCTGGAAGTCGGAAGTAGAAAGCAAAATGTACGGTGTTTCATTGTTTTCATCTCTGTCATCAACGTTGCTTGGAAGCATTTAAATTATTCATTCATCTCTGCTATAATCCTCATGGAACTATTACTGCTCTTTTTGCCATGCTATTTTAAATGCCCCATATTGCTGTCTTACTTATACTCCCCACCTGATTACAAATGCACCAATCCAATAATGCATCTATCCTTCATCATCACGTAAATGTCAAATCAAAGAACCCCAGTACAGTTCTTCATTGAGTCCGCTTGGTGTCTGAGTCTTAAGTGTAAAGATCCAAAATGCTTCTCGATAATTCAACATCTATACCCGGTTACTAGGGGTGTGCATTTGGATTGACCGCATTAGTAAAACGCAACTCATATTTTTTTTTTACTTAAAAAATTGATTCGACATAAACGATCGGATTTCCCACATATCGAACATAGATATGTTCGATATGTGGGAAATCGCGATTGTTGAGCCAAAATAAAAATATAAACCCCCTCACCCTCCTTAATCCCCCCCCCCCCCCCGACTTACCACAACTCCCTGGTGATGGAGCGAGGAGTGAGGACGCCATTTCTGCAATCCTTGGCGAGAAGCATGTGACGTCGGCGGCACGTCGAGTGACGCCGGCGTCACGTGATTCCCGGCAAGTTCGCGCCGGACGGCTCGTTCGGCCCAAAAAGAACTTTTGGCCAGCTTGAGGGGGTCAGGAGGCCAGCTTGGGGGGGTCAGGAGGCCCCCCCAAGCTGGCCAAAAGTTCTTTTTGGGCCGAACGAGCCGTCCGGCGCGAACGAGCCGGGAATCACGTGACGCCGCGTCACTCGACGTGCCACCGACGTCACATGCTTCTCGCCAAGGATTGCAGAAATGACGTCCTCACTCCTCGCTCGATCACCAGGGAGTTGTGGTAAGTCTGGGGGGGGATTAAGGAGGGTGAGGGGGTTTAAATTTTTTTTTTGCACATATGTACATATACCCAACTCATTGGATTTTTTTTATGTCCATATTGGCCGCAAGTGGGACCCCCTTTCGGACATAAAAAATATGAACATAAAATTTTGCTCTGCACATCCCTACCGGTTACCTCCTCGAGCTGAAGCCTTAACGTGGTCTAAGATTGTCCATTTTAATTGCGAAAAGTTATGTTGATATTGTATACAGTGTGACCAACCTTATGCACGCTGGGCCTATTTTAAAAGACCTGGTCACACGTGTAAATCCCTGGGATGCACGTATGTCCTGGGGCATTGGGGAGTGGGCAGACAGGGTGCTCAGGGGGTGGGGTGGGACTAGAGGCCCTCAGCTCAGTGGCCATTTGCCGCTGGGCCAGGGGATCACGTGCCGGCAGGGTGCTGGTGCACGCTACTTGCACCTGCCTCCTGGCAGGCACAACAGGTAAAATAAAAATTTGGGGGGGCATTAGGTTAGGGTTAGGGGCGGGAAGGATAGGGGAAGGGGTAGGAAGATCAGGCTAGGGAGTAGGGAACAGGGAAGGATGCTGGCATTGGCACACATATGTTGCACAATTGTGCACCCCCTTGCGTGCGCCGACCCCCAAATTTATAACATGCGTGCACATGCACACGCATATTATAAAATTGCGCGTCCATGTGTGCACACCGGGTAGCACGCGCACATGGACGCACATCTACAACTTTATAAAACCTACCCCTAAATGTTTGTCTGCTTTATGCATAGTGATTGTTCTGCTTCTACCTTTCTATCTTCAGATAAATAAGGGAATATTTCTCTAGAACACTGAAACACTGCTGATGTTTACATTACACTCTCTTCTCCAAATACACACTGTGAACAGTTTGTACAAATGTCTGGCAGATTTCTTATATGAAGGGAAGTAGCAGCTACTTCTACAGATGATACAGTATTACAGAAAAAAATAGAGGTGTGATTTTAAAGCAAACTCCTACATAAAATCAAACTGCTTATTATTTCAGACATTTCTCTCTTTTACATGCCACTGATCATGTTTATCTACAGGAAATATTCAGAAGTGAATAGTGGATAATATTGACCCTGAATTGAGGGAGTCAATTTTTAATATTTTTAATATTAATATTAAATTAAATGTATATTAATTAATATTAATATAAACAATTTTTGCAGATCAAGCATTAATTTTTTAAATTTTTATTTCTTTAATTTGAATGTGCTAAGCTGTGGGAATGGGAAGGACTTGTTTATGATTAGAGAACTGAGAATCAGAATATAAAGCAAAATTGAGAAGGCTCTGAGGAGGGCCTTCCCTGCACTCTCTGACTATCCCTGGTCCCTGTGCTGCTATGGACAAGTGTAGAAGGGTGGGCTTAAGAACAGAAATGAACATGAGTATTTCTGAAAATCCTGTGGCCCCCAGATCTTGGATTATTGCTGCTCTGGGGGCTGCAATGTTCATGGCAGTGCAGAATTGATGTATTTTGTGTCTGATGTGAGGCCACTCTGCAGGTCTTCTCATTCTAGCCCTAAACACAAGCTCATTCAGTTTTAATACATGCAGCCATTCCTGCAGAGAGGCCTCACATCAGACCCAGAATACGCCACTGCAGCCCAGAGAGCAGCGAGAATCCAAGACTTGGCGCCACAAGATTTTCAGAAATACTCATGTTCATTTCTGCCCTGAAGCCCATCCCTCCACACTTGTCCTTAGCAGCACAATCAGAGAGAACAGGAAAGCTCCTCCTCCCCTCCCAGAGCCTTCCCAATATTGCTTTTATATATCTGATTATTACAGCTGCTGTTTCCAGCCTTGGGTCACCCGAGGAACGGAAACAAGGCACATGGGTCTCTTACACATCATAATAAAGCACCCAGGTTTGTTTCGCCAGTCAAACTGTTCAGTTTGGCTGATTTCCTCCTTTCCCAGCCTCTGCCTCATACAGGGTCAGTGCATGCAGTGCAGTGGCAGTTAGACTATACCACTGAAGGTCTTCTGGGACCTTATCCCATTGGCACTTTTTTTTAAACTAAAAAAGTCCAATTTATTATAAAGCACCTAGAAATATGAACTTAATAAGTAATAAAACAATTGTTGCTGATATATCCTACTATTTGCATATGTCAGCATGCATAGGTTTGGCTTCCCATAATATCACAGCCAAGCCTGCTTGCAGTGACACTCTGAAACTGTAAGACACACCTGTTAATGCATAACGGTTGCACTGGGATATTTCTTACCAGAGAAAAGCAACTGACTTGACTAGTGTCCTCCAAGTCTGATTATTTTTTTTCCTTAGAAAATGCATTAGCCTTCCTTTCTTTTCTGAAGTGCACAGTAGGATCATATAAGGGCCAGCCTCCTGCCCTGGTATAACTATCATATTATTGCCAGGCACTTCCAGGTGACCCAAACTGGCCCCATTGTCGGTGACACGATGCTGGGCTTGATGGACCTTAATGCTATTCTAATATTTTGTGTTTTACATCATATGTGCATAAGCACGATGATTTGACACAAGTAATTCATGGGAACAGTTGATTCTATGATATCAAACAGCATAGAGAAAATGGAGTGAGACTGATCACTTGAATTCTAGGCGGGCTTTGCGACACATATATTGAGAATATAGGCTAAGTATGAGACAGCATACGGTCCGAAAGACCTAACTATGCATTCCCATCTCCAGCTGTTTGACACTGGGCATCCTCTGCACCAGCACAGACGAAGAGCAGCTGCTAACAGCTGGCTTGATCTACTAAGCATTTTCTGCCATTCTCTGACTATGGAGGGAAAAAAGGCTTGGTAAATAAGGCCCAGTGACGGTTGCCTTTGTCAGACTCAAGTGTATTTTGGATGGGAGAAAATGCACAGTTTACAGCAGTTTAATCTAAGAACATAGAGCCCCACTCAGCAGTAAATACCTGGCAGTTTAAGTAAACTAAAGGATGCTTAAAGTCTGAATTTACCAGTATGATTGAGCTATTCAGCCTGAAGCACCCTCAAGCCTGTTAAACTGCTGCATGTTTTGCTTAATGGGGCCCATAATCTGGCTATAATAGTGACATAGTTAAATAATGAGCAGATTTCCTTTCCTTACGATATGAATTCAAAATATTTAATGCTTTTTATTGCTTCTCTCTTTAAATTCAGAACCAAGAAGAGTTCAGGTGAAGCAAGAGATCATAAAGCTATTAGCCCTTGGTGTCACTCTTTTCTCTGCCCTTTTGGAAGCTTGCATGGTAGCAGGGTGCCAAACGTAAGCTGCCAGAGGAGCCACCCTAAAGGTGGTTGGATATGTGCATGTGTCTGAAATACTGAAAATGATAACGTATGTTCCAATTCTTTTTAGAAGAATGGTGCTATCTAAATCCAAAATTATTTTATTTATACAGTAGAGTACAATTTATCTGAAGATTTATTAAACAGAAACTCTCATTATCCAGAAAAATTAGTGATCCTTTGGCCATGCTCTATTATCCATAAAAATCTGGATTGTCCAGAAACTGGTTGGCTTCATATGATCTCTTATCTGGAAAAATTCAAATTATCCAAAACAATTTTATCAGAAAACTCTGATTACCCAGAACTTCCATTATTCGGAAAGGCCTTCATACCAATGTTTCCAGATAAACAGTGCTCTACTGTAGTAATAATAATTGTATTATTTGATCTTAAAACATTGCTAGTACTTTTGGCAAAATGAGAATTAGCTAACAAAGTTAACGTGCACCTCAATAGTTAATATCTGTCTGGGGTATAATTATTCATGTAATCAAATTACAAGTATTTTCCATTTTCAGAGTATATATTAGATTTAGAGGCCTATTTACTAAGGGGCAGATTTTTAAAATTATGCGCGGGGGGTACATTTGTGCGCGCTACCCGGTGCACACAAATGTACACCCGATTTTATAACATGCGTGCGCTACCCAAGCATTATCCCCAAGCCTTTTGATAACCCATAAAAATTGCAACTAGCAACATTTTTTACTGGGTGATGAGCCGCCTTGAAAATTCAGACAGTGCCTCTTGAAGTGCTTTGCTTATGGACTTGGCCGTAGAAGCAGCCCTGTGCTTTTCCCTTCTATCTGCGTAGCAGTATTCCAGACCATGAAAGTCAGGGCCCTCTTGGTTGTTGTCCGAATCCAATTCCCTTTTCCCCTTGCCGTCGAAGTGGGGAGAAATGTTGCAGTGCATTAAAAGCATCAGTGCTTATTGGTTAAGGTTAATAATCTCCATGCTATCTGCTAAAGGTAGTAACGGCCACACCAGCAAGTTACCCACATGCACACTTTCTTCATTTCCTTTAGGACTTGGCTGTAGAAGCAGTCCTGTATTTCTTCCCTTGTGTCTACATATCAATACCCCAGACTGTAGAAGTCGGGGCCCTCGGTTGTCATCTAAATTCAATTCCTCTTTTCCCTCCTGCCATCTAAGCAGGGAGCAATGCTGCAGTTCCATTAAAAGCATCAAGACATATCGGTTAAGGATAATAATCCCCAAGCCTTCTGCTAAGGGTAGTAACTGCCACACCAGCAAGTTAACCCTCTGCTCGCTTTTCTTCATTTCTATCCTCTAGCTGTCTAAGCGGGGAGCAATTTTGGAGTTGCATGAAAAGCATCAAGTAAGTAGTAATCTCCGAGCCTTATGCTAAGAGTGGAACTGCCGAAACCAGCAAGTTCCCCCCCCCCCCCCCCCGAAAACTTTTTTTATTTCCATCTTCTAGCCTTTACAGATCCACAATGTTTATCCCATGCCCCTTTGAATTCTTTGACTGTTTTCATCTTCATCACTTCCTCCAGAAGGGCATTCCAGGCATCCACCACCCTGTCCATGAAGAAATATTTCCTGTCATCAGTTCTGAGTCGTCCCCACTGGAGTTTCATTTTATGACCCCTAGTTCTATGTTCTTATGTTGTTATGTTCTATTGTTTTTTTCCAATGGAAAAGATTCAAAATGTGTACATCATTAAAACATTTTAGGTATCTGAAGGTCTGTATCATATCTCCCCTGCACCTCCTATCTTCCAGGGTATACATAATTTCCTTCAGCCTCTCCTCATAGGTCTTCTGATACAGACCCCACACCATTTTGTCGCCCTTCTCTGGACTTCCTCCATCCTGACTCTATTCTGTTTGAGACATGAGCTCTAAAACTGAACACAGTACTCCAGGTGAGGTCTCACCAAGGACATATACAAGGGCATTAATACCTCCTTTTTCTTACAGTGCTTATTCCTCCCTGTATGCAGCCCAGCATTCTTCTGGCTTTAGCTATCACCTTGACACATTGCTTCCCCTTCTTCAGATCACCAGACACTATTACCCCAAGATCCCTCTCTTGGTCCATGCACATCATCTTCCACCCTTCCCCCCCCCCCCCCCCCCCCCCATCACATACAACTCTTTTGGATTACCGCATCCCATATGCATGACTCTGTATTTCTTGGCATTGAATCTCAGCTGCCAAATCTTCAACCACTCTTCAAGCTTTCTTAAATCACATTTCATTCTCTCTACTCCGTCAGGCATGTCCAATTAGTTGCAGATTTTAGCATCATCCAAGACAAACTTTACCTTATATCCTTCCCCAATGTCGCTCACAAAGATATTGAATAGAACGAGTCCCAACACCGATCCCTGTGGCACTCCGCTTAACACTGATATCTCTTCAGAGTAGGTTCCATTTACCATTACACACTATCTCCTATCAGCCAACCAGTTTGTAATCCATGCTACCACCTTGGCACTCACTCCCAAGCTTAGCATTTTATTCACAAGCATCCTGCACAGGACTGTATCAAAAGCTTTGCTGAAATGCAGGTAGATCATATCGAGTGCTCTTCCTCGATCCAATTCTCTAGTCTCCCAATCAAAAAAAATCAATCTGATTTGTCTGACAGGACCTACTCCTGGTAAATCCTTGCTGTCTCATGTCCAGAAATCCACCAGATTATAGATAGTTCACTATCCTTTCCTTAAGCAGAGCTCCATTAATTTTCCCACAACCGAGGTGAGGCTAATTTGCCTGTAGTTTCCAGCTGCCTCTCTGCTACACTCTTGTGAAACAGGATCACCACTGCTTTTCTCCAATCCCATGGCACCAATCCTGTTTCCAGGATTAATTGAATAGGTCCTTCAGCAAACCTGCCAGTACATCTCTGGGCTCCTTCAGTATCCTGTGATGTATCTCATCCTGCCCCATGGCCTTGTAAACTTTTAATTTGTCTATCTCCTCCCATACATTCTCTGCTGTAAATGGAGTTTCATCTATCGCATCCTCATCTGCGGTCTTGTCAACCAACAACAGTCCTTCTCCAGGGTCTTCTTTAGTGAACTCTGAACTGAAGTATTTGTTTAATATTTCTGCCATTTCTTCATTTCTTTCCAACATTGTTCTTCATTACCTTTCAATTTTACTATACCACTTCTGGCCTCCTTTCTTTCCCTGATATATCTGAAAAATGTTTTGTCACCTCGCTTTACCTCTTGGCAATCCTTTCTTCTACTTTTCCTTTTGCTTCGCTTATTTCTTTCTTTATCTCCCTCAGTTTCACCAGGTATTCTTCCTTGTGTTCCCTTTTTTGGGATCCTTTATACTTCCTGAATGCTGTTCTTCTTGCCTTTAGGTTTTTCAGCCACCTCCATGTAGAACAGATCAGTTTCTTTTTTCTCTTACTCTTGTTTTGTTGCCTTTGTAATAACTCCATTTAATTTGGCCCACTGTTGTTGCACCTCACCCATTTTCTCCCAGTCTTCCAGTTCTTCCCCCAGGTATGTCCCCATTTTGACAAATCAGTTTTTTTGAAATTCAAAACTCAGGTCTTCGTGTGACTTTTCTGTATCCTTTTCGTAAGATCAAACCATACCATCTGATGATCACTGGTGCTCAGGTGATCCCACCCGAACATTATAAACATTATCACCATTACTGAGCACTAGATCGAGTATCACACTCTTCCTCGTGGGTTCCATTACCATTTGTTTGAGCAGAGCCCCTTGAAGGGTATCCACTATCTCTCTACTTCTTGAAGATTCCGCGGAAGGGATACTCCAGTCCACGTCTGGCAGATTAAAATCTTCATTGAGGGATATTTTGCCCTGCTTTCCCACCTTCTAGATGTCTTTGAGTTTTCTGCCCAGTTCTGTTCGAGTCAGCGGTCTGTAGAACACACCAGGAAAAATGGAAGCACCATCTTCTTTTTTTAGAATGGTCATTAATACTTTTCCTTTACCCCATGTTCCTTGCAATTCAGTTCCTTGGATATTGTTTTTGACATAAAGAGCTATTCCTCCCCCTATTCTCTCCTCTCTATCCTTTCTTAATAAGTTATAGCCCAGAATGGCTTTATCCCAGTCATGAGAATCAGTGAACTATGTCTCCATAATAGCAACTGGGGAACCTTTTAGGGAAGGGGGAGTCTCTTCCGAAGGGATGGACTCCACCTTAATCAGGGTGGAACCAGACTGCTGGCGCTAACCTTTAAAAAGGAGATAGAGCAGCTTTTAAACTAGAACTAGAACAAGGGGGAAAGCCGACAATCGCTCAGCAGTGCATGGTTCGGAGAGAGGTATTTTCAAAGGATACTAATGATGCATTAGAATTAGGGCATCCCGACAGTGAGGTTCCAATAATAAGAAAAGTAATCCAAGTGCCTGTAACTAAAAACTCACCTGAGCTAAAAAAAATTCTAACTTATCCCTATCAATTAAAAAGCAGAATGAAAATACAAACAAAAAACAAACTTTGAAATGTTTGTATGCTAATGCCAGAAGTCTAAGAAGTAAGATAGGAGAATGTATAGCAGTGAATGATAACATAGACTTAATTGGCATTTCAGAGATATGGTGGAAGAAGGACAACCAATGGGACAGTGCTAAACCTGGGTACAAATTATATCGCAATGAAAGAGAGGAGCATCCGGGAGGCGGTGTGGCGCTTTATGTCCGGGATGGCATAGAGTCCAACAGGATAAACATCCTGCATGAGACTAAATGCAAAATTGAATCTTTATGGGTAGAAATCCCTTGTGTGTCGGGGAAGACTATAGTGATAGGATTATACTACCGTCCACCTGGTCAAGATGGTGAGACGGACAGTAAAATGCTATCAGAAATTAAGGAAGCTAACCAAATTGGTAGTGCGGTAATAATAGGAGACTTCAATTACCCCAATATTGACTGGGTAAATGTATCATCGGGATTCGCTAGAGAGATAACGTTCCTGGATGGAATAAATGATAGCTTTATGGAGCAATTGGTTCAGGAACTGACGAGAGAGGGAGCAATTTTAGATCTAATTCTCAGTGGAGCACAGGATTTGGTGAGAGAGGTAACAATGGTGGGGCCGCTTGGCAATAGTGATCATAATATGATCAAATTTGAATTAATGACTGGAAGAGGAACAGTATGCAAATCCATAGCTCCCGTGCTAAACTTTCAAAAGGGAAACTTTGATAAAATGAGAAAAATTGTTAGAAAAAAACTGAAAGGAGCAGCTACAAAAGTAAAAAGTGTGCAAAAGGCGTGGTCATTGTTAAAAAATACCATTCTAGAAGCACAGTCCAGATGTATTCCACACTTTAAGAAAGGTGGAAAGAAGGCAAAACGATTACCGGCATGGTTAAAAGGGGAGGTGAAAGAAGCTATTTTAGCCAAAAGATCTTCATTCAAAAATTGGAAGAAGGATCCAACAGAAGAAAATAGGATAATGCATAAACGTTGGCAAGTTAAATGTAAAACATTGATAAGACAAGCTAAGAGAGAATTTGAAAAGAAGTTGGCCGTAGAGGCAAAAACTCACAGTAAAAACTTTTTTAAATATATCCGAAGCAGAAAGCCTGTGAGGGAGTCAGTTGGACTGTTAGATGATCGAGGGGTTAAAGGGGCAGTTAGAGAAGATAAGGCCATCGCGAAAAGATTAAATGATTTCTTTGTTTCGGTGTTTGTTGAAGAGGATGTTGGGGAGGTACCCGTACTGGAGAAGGTTTTCATGGGTAATGATTCAGATGGATTGAATCAAATCACGGTGAACCTAGAAGATGTTGTAGACCTGATTGACAAACTGAAAAGTAGTAAATCACCTGGACCGGATGGTATACACCCCAGAGTTCTGAAGGAACTAAAAAATGAAATTTCAGACCTATTAGTAAAAATTTGTAACCTATCAATAAAATCATCCATTGTACCTGAAGACTGGAGGATAGCTAATCTAACCCCAATATTTAAAAAGGGCCAGGGGTGATACGGGAAACTACAGACCGGTTAGCCTGACTTCAGTGCCAGGAAAAATAGTGGAAAGTGTTCTAAACATCAAAATCACAGAACATATAGAAAGACATGGTTTAATGGAACAAAGTCAGCATGGCTTTACGCAAGGCAAGTCTTGCCTCACAAATCTGCTTCACTTTTTTGAAGGAGTTAATAAACATGTGGATAAAGGTGATCTGGTAGATGTAGTATACTTGGAATTTCAGAAGATGTTTGACAAAGTTCCTCTTGAGAGGCTTCTAGGAAAAGTAAAAAGTCATGGGATAGGTGGCTATGTCCTTTCGTGGATTGCATACTGGCTAAAAGACAGGAAACAGAGAGTAGGATTAAATGGACAATTTTCAGGGATCTGTATTGGGACCCTTACTTTTCAATATATTTATAAATGATCTGGAAAGAAATACGATGAGTGAGATAATCAAATTTGCAGATGATACAAAATTGTTCAGAGTAGTTAAATCACAAGCAGATTGTGATAAATTGCAGGAAGACCTTGTGAGACTGGAAAATTGGGCATCAAAATGGCAGATGAAATTTAATGTGGATAAGTGCAAGGTGATGCATATAGGGAAAAATAACCCATGCTATAATTACACAATGTTAGGATCCATATTAGGTGCTACAACCCAAGAAAGAGATCTAGGCATCATAGTGGATAACATATTGAAATTGTCGGTTCAGTGTGCTGTGGCAGTCAAAAAAGCAAACAGAATGTTGGGAATTATTAGAAAGGGAATGGTGAATAAAACAGAAAATGTCATAATGCCTCTGTATCGCTCCAAGGTGAGACCGCACCTTGAATACTGTGTACAATTCTGGTCGCCGCAACTCAAAAAAGATATAATTGCACCGGAGAAGGTACAGAGAAGGGCTACCAAAATGATAAGGGGAATGGAACAGCTCCCCTATGAGGAAAGACTAAAGAGTTTAGGACTTTTCAGCTTAGAGAAGAGACGGCTGAGGGGGGATATGATAGAGGTGTTTAAAATCATGAGAGGTCTAGAACGGGTAGATGTGAATCGGTTATTTACTCTTTCGGATAATAGAAAGTCTAGGAGGCACTCCATGAAGTTAGCATGTGGCACATTTAAAACTAATCGGACAAAGTTCTTTTTTACTCAATGCACAATTAAACTCTGGAATTTGTTGCCGAGGATGTGGTTAGTGCATTTAGTATAGCTGTGTTTAAAAAAGGATTGGATAAGTTCTTGGAGGAGAAGTCCATTACCTGCTATTAATTAAGTTGACTTAGAAAATAGCCACTGCTATTACTAGCAACGGTAACATGGAATAGACTTAGTTTTTGGGTACTTGCCAGGTTCTTATGGCCTGGATTGGCCATTGTTGAAAACAGGATGCTGGGCTTGATGGACCCTTGGTCTGGCCCAGTATGGCATGTTCTTATATTCTTAAGTACAACTTCACCATTAGGCTTGCAGGTCTGGGATTTTATGACCCCGACCTCAAGCATTTGTAGTCACAGCTTTCCAGCTGCTCTTTGTAGTCACCCTGTCTGCTTTTTTGAACTGATTGATTTTGTTACTTGGTGATGAAATTGGGCCCTTGCTGCATAAAAATGCAAATCAAAATGCATTAAAGTTTGTTTCACTGATCTGCACAACATATTCTGCCCTTTCATCATGAAAGAACAATTATAGAAATATTCCACATGTAATTACTGTAAGAATAAAAAAACAAAACTGCATGCTTGTGGGAGAAGATTTTGTGTTCTAATGAGACCGAAGTGGAACTTTTTGATGTCAGCGCTCAATGATATGTGTGGCATAAAACAAACACAGCACATCACCCTGCAAAGCCAATCCTACAGTAAAATATGCTGGTGGCAGCATTATGTCGTAGTGATATTTGCAGCAGCAGGGACAAGAAGACTTGTAAAGACTGAGGGAAAGATGGATAGTGCAAAGTACACGCAGATGCTGGAGAAAAATCTGTTCCAGTCTGCCATTGACCTGAGACTGGGCAGAAGATTCACTTTTCAGTAGGACAATGATCCTAAGTGCAAAGCAAAAGCAACAATGAAGTGGCTCAGCAAGAAAAAAGTACATGTCCTCAAGTGGTCCAGTCAAAGCCCAGACCTGAATCAAACAGAAAATCTGTGGCAAGGCTTGAACACTGCAGATGTTCCTCAACCCACTTGAACGAGCTTGAGCTCTTCTGCCAATAATAATGGGCAAAATCTGCACCATCCTGCTGCGACATCTATCCTAAAGAACTCATGGCCATTATTGCTGCAAACTGGGCATCCACCAAATATTGAGTCAAGAGTGTGAAGTGAAGACTTATGCAATTAAGACTTTTGGGGGAGGGTGTTCTTAATTACTTTTGGAATATTTCTATAATTGTTCTTTCAAAATGAAAATGCAGAGTGTGTTGTGTAGAGCAGAGAAAGAAACTCCTACTTTAATGCATTTTGATTTGTATATTTTAGACAACAGAATGAGAAATTTACAAAGGTATTCGGACTTCAAGAAGAGGCTGAAGTCCATGCTATTTGCACAAGAATTTGGTATTTAGAATGTTCACTGGTTAGTGACCGTACATGAAGAAAAATGAAGCGCAGAGTGATATGATAGAGGTCTTTAAAATCATGAGAGGTCTTGAACGAGTAGATGTGAATTGGTTATTTACACTTTCAGATAATTGAACGACTAGGGGGCATTCCATGAAGTTAGCAAGTAGCACATTTAAGATTAATTGGAGAAAATGATTTTTCACTCATCGCACAATTAAGCTCTGGAATTTGTTGCCAGAGGATGTGGTTAGTGCAGTTAGTACAGCTGGGTTTAAAAATGGTTTGGATAAGTTCTTGGAGAAATCCATTAATTGCTATTAATCAAGTTAACTTGGGGAATGGCCTCTGCTATTCCTGACATCAGTAGCATGGGATCTTCTTGGTGTTTGGGGTTCTTGTGGCCTGGTTTGGCCTCTGTTGGAAACAGGATGCTGTGCTTGATGGACCCTTGGTCTGACCCAGCATGGCAATTTCTTATGTTCTTAACTTTATGCATATTTTTTGTTAGCTGCTTAGATTAGTAGATAGGTGGGTTATAAATGTTTTAAAATAAAGTAAATAAAAATTAAAAGGATAATTTTGTAATATCATGTATACGTTAGCTGACAAATATGCGCATAGGTTACACCAATTTTCAGAGCACATAAGCCGTCCTTGAAAATGATCTTGTCAGAACTATGCGTCTCCTATTTGGTGTGTGTAGTTTTCCTGAAAGAATTGTATTTACATACTTTTTTAAATCTAAGAGGTCCATATTCAGTATGCCATTTAATGGACAAGTTATCCGGCTAACTTGTCCTGTATATTCAAATACCAGGATAAATGTCCCGCTCAATATATTTGGCTAAAGTTATCTAGCTACATGTATGCTTGAATTTAGCCGGTTAGGTTTTTAAGTTGTCTGGCTGGATAACTCTCTACATATCCAGATATCCTCAAAAGAGATCAGGGCAAATAGTGAAGTAAAAATGTTTTAAAAAGTCATTTTGTGGGCCTAGGAAAACAAAAAAAGATTAACAAATCCAATCAAATCACTTCATCTTTCTCACAGAATTATCTCTTTATTGTCATCTATAGATATGATTTGTGGTATCTGAGTTTTTATAGAACCTTGTGTAAATGATTCCCTGTCAGCAGTCCATGCCACAAATGAAACAAGTCGGTTGGAGATTTTTAAAACGTCTCAACCATGCCTGCATACCCTGCTTAACATCTGCTGACAAGTCAGAGGGAAGCGTCAGATGATGTGTTCACGTTGCTGGCAGGGTGATCAGTACTACCGAAATACTGAGAGAGACAATATGTAGCATGTATGTGTATACATTTTCACATGTTATAGGTTACCATACTAAAGAAATAATTGCGACCAACATCTCTTCTCTTTTCTGTGCTGACTTCAGCTCGTAAGTCAAGTCATCATTTATTTATGGCATGCTTTTCCAATAAGAGAGTTCAAAGCATGTTACAGCAGATATTTCAGATACGATATGTAAATGGGACGACTGAATGCAGCAGAGGCACATTTCAGAGTGGTGGAGCTCCATGGGTAATTATAATGCAAAAAGATGTGGAGGATACATAGTTTGTAGAGCACTCCCGTTAGCAGTTAGAGCCGAAAGCTGTTTCGAAGAGCCAAGCTTTAACCAGTTGCCCGAAGGACAGGAGATCTGGAGCAAGTCTCATGCGAGATGGCAGGGTATTCCACATGGTTGGAGCAGATCCTGCAAAGGTCCTTTTTATAGTATTAATGAGGCGTATTGTTTTGGGGGATGGAACTGCTAGGCAAGCCTGTGAGCGGGCTATGGGGGGGGGGGTAAGAGGATTAATTAAGGTGACATCATCACCTGTAATCATCTCACAGTCTGAGGTAATATCACAGCAAAAGAGCAAATTTTCATCTTTATGTACCACATTCCACTTTATTGTGTAGAAAGAGGGCTTTGAACCAGTGCACGCCGCGGTATGTATAAGCTGGAGTTCATAACTGCTTCAAGGTAAAAGTCTACCATTTGTATGAAATACTGGATGCACCTGGTTATACCTAATACCTTCATAAGTATTTAAACATTTGCCCCCAGGAAGCAAGCAAACTATGCTGAAAGATGGTCCATGCCATAACTGGATGGCAGTTATTTTTCTGCATCCACCTGCCTTTTGATGACTACTTGAAGTGAACTCGTTTCAGTTTGGAAAAGTACTCAGTTATTTCAAATAGTGACATTTTGTTGTTTGCACATTTTTATAGCCCCCGTCCTGTTCTAGTCCTGGGCACAGAGGGAGGGCCATGGACCAAACAAGGCCCCATGACCATTCCAGGGTTCCGGCACAGGGGGGGAGGGGGGAGATAAGTTTTCAAGGCCCTTAAGGTTTTGTCTTTTTCTGGGATCTCTTCTGCATACCGGACTAGTAGTTGTTTGTGTGTATATGTTTTGTCCGTTTTAGTGTCTTGTATAAGTATTTTATATAATTTTTTTATGATTGTTTTATTGTAATCCACGCCAAACAGATTTATGGAGGTCGCGGAATCTAAGCCCTTTTAAATAAATAAACAGAAATCCCTCTTCACTCTCCAAGTTGTTTAAAATGAAATCTTCACAGACAAAACTGGTGGCAAAACACAAAGTCCAAAAGGTGCAGTGCAGCAATACTGCAAAAAAAATCCACAGCACCCAAAAAAAAAAAAAAAAATCACAGTCTCTTTCCCCTTCTCTCACAAACAGGTCAGCTCTTTGGGATAGGGACTCTTTCACTCTGGGCCCTCCCAGTACCTGCTTGGTCATTGTAATCCTTTTCTCGACTGTCCTTTCTTCTTTCTCAGATTTGGAGTCTCGGCTGAAGGCAGATGAATGAATTTGCCTCCGGTGACTTTCTGTTGCAGAAGTGGACCCTTAGGCTGACTTGGAGTGTGAGCAACCTGCAGGGGGGGGAGATCTCCAGATCCCCACCATCAGCAGGCGGAGCTGGCTGAAGCAGAGGCCCAACAGGAACTTCGCCAATACCAGCCCTTGTTCCCCTTAGATTGAGCCCTTGGGTGCCGGGGCCAGCTGGACTTGGGCACGGGCCTCTGTGGAGGTGAAGATCCATCATAGAGTAGGTGTGGCAGGCCAGCACAAGGGAGGCAAAGTCAGGTCAGACAGCAGTTGGGGAAGGCAGCGAGCAAACAGAGTCTGGTTCAGGCTGTGTTCAGAGGAAGGCAGAGCTCACTCTGTGTTGTGGATCAGGCAATGGTCGAGCTCTATCAATAACGATAAAGTGTTTAGTGAAAAAGAATTTTCTCCAATTAGTTTTAAATGTGCTACATGCTAACTTCATGGAGTGCCCACTAGTCCTTCTATTATCCGAAACAATAAATAACCGATTCACATTTACCCATTCTAGACCTCTTATGATTTTAAAAACCTCTATCATTTCCCCCCCTCAGCCGTCTCTTCTCCAAGATGAACAGCCCTAACCTCTTCAGCCTTTCCTCATAGGGGAGCAGGTCCATCCCCTTTATCATTTTGATTGCCCTTCTCTGTACCTTCTCCATCACAACTATATTTTTCTTGAGGTGCAGCAACCAGAATTGTACACAGTATTCAAGGTGTGGTCTCACCATGGAGCGATACAGAGGAATTATGACATCCTCCGTTTTATTCGCCATTCCCTTCCTAATAATTCCTAATATTCTGTTTGCTTTTTTGACTGCCGCAGCACACTGAGCCGACAATTTCAAAGTATTATCCACTATGATGCCTAGATCTTTTCCCTGGGTGGTAGCTCCTAATATGGAACCTAACATTGTGTAGATACAGGTTATTTTTCCCTATGTGCATCACCTTGCACTTATCCACATTAAATTTCATCAGCCATTTGCATGCCCAATTCTCCAGTCTCACAAGGTCCTGATGGAAAAACTCCATTTTGCAATAAGGAATTCACTAATGCAACCAACTATTCCAATCCTTCCCCTGTCAAAGACCTAACCAACTGTGAGGGGACAAGGGCCTAAGGAACTACCTGAGGGGCACATACTCTTTAACATATGTTTTACACTAATCACAGTGACTACAGGAAATGCAGACAAACTTTCTTGACCCACTGCAGCCTGATGTACCTGTACAGCTGACCTTAACCCTACCTCCACTAAATTCCCTTCCATACTACTTATCTTCCTCCTAAAAAAGAAATTCACAAATTCCTTGACATGAAGGCATACTCATCAGGGTCTCTTTCTTTGTTGACAAAGTTCCTCATGAGAGGCTTCTAGGAAAACTAAAAAGTCATGGGATAGGTGGCAATGTCCTTTTGTGGATTGCAAACTGGCTAAAAGACAGGAACAGAGAGTAGGATTAAATGGACAATTTTCTCAGTGGAAGGGAGTGGACAGTGGAGTGCCTCAGGGATCTGTATTGGGACCCTTACTTTTCAAAATATTTATAAATGATCTGGAAAGAAATACGACGAGTGAGATAATCAAATTTGCAGATGACACAAAATTGTTCAGAGTAGTTAAATCACAAGCAGATTGTGATAAATTGCAGGAAGACCTTGTGAGACTGGAAAATTGGGCATCCAAATGGCAGATGAAATTTAATGTGGATAAGTGCAAGGTGATGGATATAGGGAAAAATAACCCATGCTATAATTACACAATGTTGGGTTCCATATTAGGTGCTACAACCCAAGAAAGAGATCTAGGTGTCATAGTGGATAACACATTGAAATCGTCGGTACAGTGTGCTGCAGCAGTCAAAAAAGCAAACAGAATATTGGGAATTATTAGAAAGGGAATGGTGAATAAAACGGAAAATGTCATAATGCCTCTGTATCGCTCCATGGTGAGACCGCACCTTGAATACTGTGTACAAGTCTGGTCGCCGCATCTCAAAAAAGATATAATTGCGATGGAGAAGGTACAGAGAAGGGCTACCAAAATGATAAGGGGAATGGAACAACTCCCCTATGAGGAAAGACTAAAGAGGTTAGGACTTTTCAGCTTGGAGAAGAGACGACTGAGGGGGGATATGATAGAGGTGTTTAAAATCATGAGAGGTCTAGAACGGGTAGATGTGAATCGGTTATTTACTCTTTTGGATAGTAGAAAGACTAGGTGGCACTCCATGAAGTTAGCATGGGGCACATTTAAAACTAATCGGAGAAAGTTCTTTTTTACTCAACGCACAATTAAACTCTGGAATTTGTTGCCAGAGGATGTGGTTAGTGCAGTTAGTATAGCTGTGTTTAAAAAAGGATTGGATAAGTTCTTGGAGGAGAAGTCCATTACCTGGTATTAAGTTCACTTAGAGAATAGCCACTGCCATTAGCAATGGTAACATGGAATAGACTTGGTTTTTGGGTACTTGCCAGGTTCTTGTGGCCTGGATTGGCCACTGTTGGAGACAGGATGCTGGGCTTGATGGACCCTTGGTCTGACCCAGTATGGCATTTTCTTATGTTCTTCTTCCAACCCAAACGTTTATCAACCATCCTGATCAACTCCTTGGAAGCACTATCAGCTGATTTTATTTGGAAAGATAAATGCCTACTTCTTACAAGACACCAACAGCAGTTTTCCTCCACTCCCTAAATGCATTATCCATCAGTAATCTCTTCCATCTCCTCTCTAACCTCCCAGCATAACTTAAGTAACTCCTCCCCAAACCATCTGAAAGACTGGTTATTAATAGGGATGTGCAGAGCAAAATTTTATGTTCATATTTTTTATGTCCGAAAGGGGGTCCCACTTGCGGCCAATATGGACATAAAAAAAATCCAATGAGTTGGGTATATGTACATATGTGCAAAAAAAAAATTTAAACCCCCTCACCCTCCTTAATCCCCCCCCCAGACTTACCACAACTCCCTGGTGATCGAGCGAGGAGTGAGGACGTCATTTCTGCAATCCTTGGCGAGAAGCATGTGACGTCGGTGGCACGTCGAGTGACGCGGCGTCACGTGATTCCCGGCGAGTTCGCGCCGGACGGCTCGTTCGGCCCAAAAAGAACTTTTGGCCAGCTTGGGGGGGCCTCCTGACCCCCTCAAGCTGGCCAAAAGTTCTTTTTGGGCCGAACGAGCCGTCCGGCGCGAACTTGCCGGGAATCACGTGGCGCCGCGTCACTCAGACGCGGCGTCACGTGATTCCCGGCAAGTTCGCGCCGGACGGCTCGTTCGGCCCAAAAAGAACTTTTGGCCAGCTTGGGGGGGCCTCCTGACCCCCCCAAGCTGGCCAAAAGTTCTTTTTGGGCCGAACGAGCCGTCCGGCGCGAACTTTTGGCCAGCTTGGGGGGGCCTCCTGACCCCCTCAAGCTGGCCAAAAGTTCTTTTTGGGCCGAACAAGCCGTCCGGCGCGAACTTGCCGGGAATCACGTGACGTCGCGTCTGAGTGACGCGGCGCCACGTGATTCCCGGCTCGTTTGCGCCGGACGGCTCGTTCGGCCCAAAAAGAACTTTTGGCCAGCTTGGGGGGGCCTCCTGACCCCCCAAGCTGGCCAAAAGTTCTTTTTGGGCCGAACGAGCCGTCCGGCGCGAACGAGCCGGGAATCACGTGACGCCGGCGTCACTCGACGTGCCGCCGACGTCACATGCTTCTCGCCAAGGATTGCAGAAATGGCGTCCTCACTCCTCGCTCGATCACCAGGGAGTTGTGGTAAGTCTGGGGGGGGATTAAGGAGGGTGAGGGGGTTTAAATTTTTATTTTGGCTCAACAATCGCGATTTCCCACATATCGAACATATCTATGTTCGATATGTGGGAAATCCGATCGTTTATGTCGAATCAATTTTTTAAGTAAAAAAAAAATATGAGTTGCGTTTTACTAATGCGGTCAATCCGAATGCACACCCCTAGTTATTAACGCAATCCACTTTTTAGGAGTTATATCATGTAAAACCACAGTTATTCAATCATTCCAGCCCTGCAGCTGTCCCTCTAAATCACCCTCCAACACCCCTAACAACTTCTCCCCCAAACAAGAATTAAACACTTCAGCATCTACCCCAATACCCTCTCATACCCACTTTAACTTTAGTCCCCCTCCTTTATCCTTTAAAAAAAAAAAAAAAGAAAATTGCCTTATGGTCCGACCAAGGCATTAACTCACATTTCTTCCAACACAGATTATTAACTGTAATCAATCATTTTGATCCAATGACTAGGTCTAAAATATGCCCCGCTTCATCTATAGGTTTATTCACTAATTGACTAAGTCTACAATAATCTAGCAAAAACCTAAAAGTTAAAGCCTGTGCACGATACACATCTTTGTAATGAATATTAAAGTCCCCCACAATCAATAATGCAGAGAAATGCAGACTTACCTCTATTAACATCTCCTGAAGCTCCTGAGTTGAGCATATAGACAATGTTGAAGGGTCATAAACTACTAAAATACCAACTGGAATTTCCAAATCTAATTTCAACAATAAGCACTCACAATTAGGTCAACTCTACAAAAGATAAATACAACACTGGCTAGCCACCCCAAACCATATACCTCACTCCTCCACCCTGTTTCCCCTCCCTTTTCTAATGTAAAAATGAATACCCCACTGGCCACATTTGGGAAATAGAAATCGCATTGACCTCTGCCAGTCAGGTCTCAGAAAAAAGTAAAAAGTCCGAATCATTATGTTGTACAAAATCATGAATATAAACAGTTTTACCCTCCACCAATCTAACATTATTAAACAACTCAAACCTACCTCATAATCTAACTCATCTCCTAAATAACTTCCTCTCACACAATTGTTTCTTAAACATCTACCCTGTTCTATCCTCCCATCCTAACAACCCCCTAACTCATCATACCTTATCTCCCTGTAACAACTAACATCCCTCATCCCCCTCTCTCAACTCCAGGAATGCGTACTAGGGATGTGAATCGTTATTTGACGATTTAAAATATCGTCCGATATATTTTAAATCGTCAAAAAATCGTTAGGGCCACGATACAATACCAATTCCCCCGATTTATCGTTAAAAAATCGTAAATCGGGGGAAGGGGGAGGGCAGGAAAACCGAAACCGGCACACTAAAACCCCCTAAAACCCACCCCGACCCTTTAAATTAAATCCCCCACCAATGCTTTAAATTACCTGGGGATCCGGCGGTGGTCCAGAACGGCGGCGGTCCGGAACGGCCCCCTCAATAGAATCGTGTTGTCTTCAGCCGGCGCCATTTTTCAAAATGGCCGCCGCCATTTTGCAGCGGCCATTTTGAAAAATGGCGCCGGCTGAAGACAACACGATTCTATTGAGGGGGCCGTTCCGGACCGCCGCCGTTCTGGACCACCGCTGGATCCCCAGGTAATTTAAAGCATGGGGGGGGGTTCAGGAAGGTGGGGGATTTAATTTAAAGGGTCGGGGTGGGTTTTAGGGGGGTTTAGTGTGCCGGCTCACGATTTTAACGATTTTTCACGATAGTTTACACACCCAAACGGCAACAATACGATTCCCTCCCCCTCCCAGCCGAAATCGATCGTTAAGACGATCGAGGACACGATTCACATCTCTAATACATACAGGCTAAAGAGATGACTGAAAAATGAAAGTTATGTTTCGTTGGATGTCAGGCTGACAACATATTGTCAGATACTGAAATTGCTGATTTCTGTGAGAAGAAGCAAGAACAGTGGTTTCTCTGAACCAAAATGGAAAAATTATAGAATGCTATTTATTTATTTTAGTTGAAGTATTTTCCACTTTTCATGCACTTTAAAGTGGATTATATTCAGGTACTGAAGGTATTTCTCTGTCCCCAGTAGGCTCACAATCTAAGAGCTGGATTCATCATTCTTTGCAGAATGATGAATCCAGCAAAAAAGGGGGCGGGGAGCGAAGGGGGTGTGGGCCTGCGAAAGGCTGTAGCCGTTCGCACCACGGTGGTGCGATTTCGCCAGCCTCAGTGCAGCTGGCTGCAGCTTTTTGTGCAAATAGCACCACCACGGTGGTGCTATTCGCCGCACTACTGCCAGTGATAATGTTCCTCACATTATCGTGCCGCGGCTGACTCCTCCCCCTCCCCGCCCCAACTCCTCCTAATTAACATCCTATCGCACACAAAAAGCCCCTTTTCGCGTGCGATAGGGGTTTATCGTGTGTTAGGGCCTTATCGCGTGCAATAAGGCCCTAATGCACGCGATAAACATTTAGAAAATAACCCCCTAAGTTTGTACCTGAGGCTGTGTGCAATACACACAAGGAGGCCTTCTGTTCCCAGAACCACTGGCAATAGGGGCATTCTGATCCTATAAGATTTAAGCTCGAATTCCAGTGGTCATGTATACTGATCAAGAATGACAACAGACTCACTGTATATTATTATGGCTAGAACCAAGGGACTAAGGATACACCCTACACAAAAATGATCTCATCTCTGAGATGCCAGCTCCACAGAATGTGACTTGGCTGGTTACCAACTCCTAGAGTAAGTATCTTTTGAACAGGAATAGCATTTGCAAACCTTTCTCACTGCTGCATATAATTTCTGAAAGATCTCAAATGAAAGCTAATCTGAAATTATTCTGTTTACGAAACTGAAATCACTATAATCTGTGATTGGCTATAATTTGTAATTTGGTTTTGTATTACAATAATAAAACATTATTCTAAATGACTTTCTGGACTCCTAATTATATTTAGCATTTCCCCAACCTCTTGCTGTTATTCTGCTGAACAAATAGAGTTATCAAAGAGATGTGTAGGAAGAGAGAAGATAAGATAGGTAATGAGGAGCTGCAGAGTGAATGTATGTATAAGTGAGTAAGAGAAGCTTAAATAATGTGGAAGCAGATAAGGAGCCAATGTAGAAAATTGAGAAGATGGGTTATGTGGTTATAAGTTGTGAAGCCAGATTTTTGACTAGATTGCACTGGAGAAAGATAGTTCAGTGGGAGACCCACAAATAGCAAGTTGTGGTAGACTTTGCGGGAGTAGATCGCAGAGTGCATGAGTGTTTTGGCAGCATGCTTGGAAAGAAAATGATGGATTTTAGTGATGTTACAGAAGAAGAAATGATACTATTACATAATGTCTAAGTGCTACCCCTAATACCAAGTCAGGTATAACACTGTGGACACATAGAGGGTCCTACCAAGCACTATGCAGGCCAACTGGGTTTTCGCTAGTCTCTGGGCAAGTAACCCACCTGCAATCTTTCTCCAGAGGGTTTCTAGGGATACTGAAACCCCACACAACCCAAGGGTCACACAGTTCTTAGAAAGACACCTACAGACCAAATACAAAAAAATGCTGGAATCTCAGTCAGTCACAGGACAGACATGACATAAACTAAGGCCTAGATTCTTCAAAAAGCTATAAACATAGCAGAAATATGGCATGATAGCGTTCGTGTTAAAAAAAGGGGTGTAGTAAGGGAAATTTCAGATCTACCACATCGCGTAGCTGATTAGTGCAACTCACGATACCTTATTGTGTCTCACAAAGCATCAGCACATCGCGCGTCATTTTATGGGACACGTGTTGATTTACGTCTGGCACATTATTTTTTTTGTTTATATATGCCTGTTTCCTGCAGTTGCCTCTTTGAGAGTGTTTCAGGCTTTGGAGAGAGGAGAGGAGAGTTGCTGAGTTATTTATTGGGAGTAGGAACTTTGTTCATTCAATTACCTGAGTGCATTGTCTAGCTTTCTATTGTCATCTGTTTCCCTTTACCTTGGTCTCTTGTTTTTATTTGTGTGTGAACGTTTTTGTACATTTGTTCAGTTTATCTGTCTTTTTGTGTGGAGGAGTGAGGAGGATCGGTGGTGGTGAGGAGGAGTGAGGAGTGAAGATCTGGAGAGGATAGAGCATGAGAGATGTGGGGAGAGAGAAGACAGGCATCAGGAAAGGAGGGGGAGGAAGAAGGAGAGGAGGAGGGCAGAAGTGCTAGGAGGAGGAGTAGATACAAGGACAGGGACAGGAGTAGAGATAGGGAGGAGGGAAGGGATATGAGGAGGTGGGGAGGTGGGGAGGTGGGGTGGTGGGGAGGGGGAAGGGAATAGGCAGGCCATTACAGTGGGAGGAGAACAGCAGGGTAAGGATATACAGAGAGGGCAGAGGGGAGGGGAGTTGGTAGGGCAGGTGCAAGAGAGGGGCGAGGAAGGGAGGGGAATGAGGAGTGAGAGCAAGAGCAAGTAAAGTGACACTTCTCTAGAAGCGGAAGTGGCACTCCATTCATCAGGCAGCCAGGCAGTAGGACAGAATCATCTTCGGGCATTAAAGTTCAGTGTCGAGGACAACAACATGATCATCACTGGGATTCATGAGAACTATGCCATGCTGTTCTGCAACCCCTGTGGCCAAGACATCCAGGGCAGCCAAGGGCCAGATCTGATGCACTATTGCCCAGGCCATAACCCGGCACAATAGAGTCAAAAGGAGTGCAGAGCAGGTTGCCCACCGGGACTGGGACATCAAGGTCCAACTCAAAAACTGTTGCGATCCCGGGCCGCCCCCGGGATCGCCACTCACCCCGATGCGGTCCTTCTCCTGCCCCGACCCGGTTCCAGGCTCCCCCGAGCCGCGGTCGGGCCGTGCAGGCCCCGAGAACGGCGCTCCCACGCCGTGCTGGCTGCCGGCGTTCTCTCGCGGCTGGTCCCACCCCCTAGCCGCGCGCGCGCGCGGCAGGTTCCGGCTCTTAAAGGGGCCAGCATGGGAAACTGCAGCACTGCCCCAGGATGACGTCAGATGCCCTCAGGGTATTTAAACCCTGCAACGAGATCTTCTCCTTGCCTTGCAACGAGGTTCCCAGGTATTCCTGACTCCAGTTGCTGCGTTCCTGTATCGTCTTGGTCTCTTCCTGGCTTTTGACCACGGACTGGCTTACGGTGATTCTTTGGCTTCTGACCCCGGACTGGCTTACGGTGATTCTCTGGCTTCTGACCCCGGACTGGCTTACGGTGATCCCTTGGTTCCTGACTCTGGCCTGGCAAGCGACGATTCTCTGGTACACGACTCTGGACTGGCGGACGACGACCCTCCGGCACTCGATCTTGGACCCCGTCTGACTCGGCCCCCGCGGGCCCTCCTAAGTCCCAGCGGCCGGGTCCCTACGGGCTCCTCCTGGGGGGACTCCGGCTTCCAGGGTGAATCTCCTAAGTCCCAGCGGCCGAACTCCTACGAGCTCCTCTCGGGGGAGGATCGGCTTCCAGGGCGAAGATCTTCTCACCTCTACGCCAGCTCCACCGTCTCCTTCTTCCTCGCCAAAGCCCTTGGTCGCATAGGGCTTCCTTGGTTCTTCCTCCGGCCATCCACGACTCCGTCCTTGCCGCCTCCCGGTCGGGACCACTGCTGCCACCTCGCTCAGCAGTTCATCCTTTGGTTCCGATCGGCCCAAGGGTCCACGAAACCAACAAAAACAAGGTGGCCAGTCACAATAAATATCTGTGGAGGAGGAGCCCCTTGCCCCATTGTCATGACACCTATGGAGGAGCGCCTCATCGAATGGCTGGGACCAGATGTCTTTGAAGGGATGGATGAGCGGCTGGTCACCACACAGAGCTGGAGCTGGTAAGATCACCTCACCTGTAAATATCAAGGCTGCCACAGATGTCCACATATTTTGGCATAAGATGCTTACATTGATTTTTGTGAAGTACACATCTTATGCCAAACAGTACATATGTACTTCTTAGCATTCATACTTATCTCTTCTTCTTTGTTTCCACAACTCTTGTCCAGGAATCCAGCAGTCCCAGCCATCAAGCCCCAGGGATCAGCAGTGCAGCCCTACTTTCCATGCACACTTAACAATGGATGCAGAAACATAGGTCAGCAAAGAGGAGGAGGAGGAGCAACAGCAGCAACCTCAAGAACAGCTGCAGATGCTGGCACCCCTCAGCTCAGCAAGCCCTCTGAACATAAACCTCAACATCTCAGGTTTCATGGAAGACCCAAACCTGCAATGGGAGGCAGTGGAGCCATCACAACCTACCTCCAGCATACCATATGGCCAGCAGGAGGCAACAGGCACCCAGCAGAATCAGCCCACCAGCCCCATCATGCCACATTTGGAGGTCCAAACAGCAGCACCAACCACACCCAGCACAGCACCAGCAGCAACGGAGTGGTCTATGCATGAACCTGGAAAGAAGACCTGGAAAGAAGACATGGAGTTCACCTCCAACACATACAGGCAGAGCTAGTGCACTTGAGGAGGGCTCTCAGCACTTACACCCAGAATCTTTGCAATCAGACAGCATCCCACATTCAAGCTCTTAAGCATTGTGTCTACATCAATCTATAATATAACCAGTGTTTTGACACAAATCCTGCAAATAATGCCCAAGCCTCCACTTGTGTCTTCCCCAGCTTCCAAGGACTCCACACCACGCAGCATTCCATGACCAGAGAAATGACCCAGGGGTAGGACCCCCAAAGAGAAGCCACTCCCAATTGGAATGCCATGCCAAGGAAAAGGTCCATGAGGCTACAGTAGTGGATCCATATATTCACAGCTTACAAGACTTGTGAAAACAAGCCTGGCCAGTACTTTGTACAGAGTATCTGTTCTGGCTAAATGGAAGAAGCCAGCTGGGCCTGTCCTGACTATAGTGTTGCTGAGCTGGCTTGCTGATGGGGATGGTCTACAGTCTGCCTGTGTTGTCCTGCTGCCTACTTATAATGCCCACTTCTATGCTCTGCCCATACTCCAGCCCTCCTTGAAGTGGTCTCCAGTCACAGTCCTGCTGCTGTCTCTTTTCATCACATCTCCTGCTCCTGCTGCTGCTGTTTCATCTCATCCTGCCGCTGCCTCCATGCTGGTGTCTCATCTCATCTCATCCTGCTGCACCTCCATGCTGCTGTGTCTTCTCCTGTCCTCAACTGCCATGCTGCACTCTTCAGTCCTGTCCTGTTGCCTACTTCTTGAACTCTGCTGCCTTGGCCATTAGGCTGTCCCCTTTGAGTGCACTCTTTCAACAATGACTGTCTGGACCTTCTCTTGCTTCTTCATAGTTGTGCTAGTATCAATTCTAACATTAGAGCTGTACTGTAGCTATTGGGTTGCAACTTCCATTTTCTATGTTCTTTGCTGAAACAATTATTTTGGAAAAGGATAAGATGCTAATACTGTATATTAGGGATGTGAATCGTGTCCTCGATCGTCTTAACGATCGATTTCGGCTGGGAGGGGGAGGGAATCGTATTGTTGCCGTTTGGGGGGGTAAAATATCGTGAAAAATCGTGAAAAATCGTGAAAAATCAAAAAAACGTAAAATCGCAAAACCGGCACATTAAAACCCCCTAAAACCCACCCCCGACCCTTTAAATTAAATCCCCCACCCTCCCGAACCCCCCCCCCCCAAATGACTTAAATAACCTGCGGGTCCAGCGGCGGTCCGGAACGGCAGCGGTCCGGAACGGGCTCCTGCTACTGAATCTTGTTGTCTTCAGCCGGCGCCATTTTCCAAAATGGCGCCGAAAAATGGCGGCGGCCATAGACGAACACGATTGGACGGCAGGAGGTCCTTCCGGACCCCCGCTGGACTTTTGGCAAGTCTTGTGGGGGTCAGGAGCCCCCCCCAAGCTGGCCAAAAGTTCCTGGAGGTCCAGCGGGGGTCAGGGAGCGATTTCCCGCCGCGAATCGTTTTCGTACGGAAAATGGCGCCGGCAGGAGATCGACTGCAGGAGGTCGTTCAGCGAGGCGCCGGAACCCTCGCTGAACGACCTCCTGCAGTTGATCTCCTGCCGGCGCCATTTTCTGTACGAAAACGATTCGCGGCGGGAAATCGCTCCCTGACCCCCGCTGGACCTCCAGGAACTTTTGGCCAGCTTGGGGGGGGCCTCCTGACCCCCACAAGACTTGCCAAAAGTCCAGCGGGGGTCCGGAAGGACCTCCTGCCGTCCAATCGTGTTCGTCTATGGCCGCCGCCATTTTTCGGCGCCATTTTGGAAAATGGCGCCGGCTGAAGACAACAAGATTCAGTAGCAGGAGCCCGTTCCGGACCGCTGCCGTTCCGGACCGCCGCTGGACCCGCAGGTTATTTAAGTCATTGGGGGGGGGTTCGGGAGGGGGGGGGATTTAATTTAAAGGGTCGGGGGGGGGTTTTAGGGGGTTTTAGTGTGCCGGCTCACGATTCTAACGATTTATAACGATAAATCGTTAGAATCTCTATTGTATTGTGTTCCATAACGGTTTAAGACGATATTAAAATTATCGGACGATAATTTTAATCGTCCTAAAACGATTCACATCCCTACTGTATATGTCATGTTGCCATTTGTAACTATGTATGTATAGTTCTATACTAAATGTGTTGGTCATTTCAGTTGCGATGGCATGTGCTATTTGAACTCTTGTCCTTACAGAATGTGATTACCAAAGATGTTGACTTTCTTTGATTCTGTTGAATACAATTTTTTTGTAATAAATTAATCACAGGTTTTTAAACTTCACTTTCAGGTTGTGTCTTTTCATTGTGTGTTTTTTCCTTAAGGCTTCACAATGTTTGGGACCCACATGACCTTGCATGCTAGAATTATATTGGCCATTCTAACTAGGTACATTGCTTGCATGCAAGACTATATGGCCTAGGCTATACAACTGATGGCTCATTGTATGCTCCCAAGGAAGATAGCAAGAGCCAAACGGGAAACTCCTTACTATGGATCTTCACAAGTGGCTCTTGTTGCCTTCTCCAGAGATCATATTCTTAACTAATTCTTGGGTATATGGGCATGTATGTGAGATGGCTACTAGCTAGTTAGTATTCACCTATATATCCTAACCAGTGAAATAGGTGTAGAAAGACTTGGCTAGAGGTGCTGTTGCAATGTCTTCACGCTATTGATTACCAATAGGTCTTATAGCTACGCTAATGTTATAGTGCAGCTATAACAAATCTTTGGCCTCTCCCATTGTAAAGATAGCTCACCCCTAAACCAAACAATGACCCTTTTCTCTGGATCTAGCACCAGTGCTGTCATCACATAAGTCTTTACTCAGAAGCCCACTTGCAAAGAACATAACGCACTAGGGGGTAGATTTTCAAACCGCGCAAATTGGCGTACTTCTGCTGGCGCATCAGGCGCAAGCAAAAGTACGCGGGATTTTAGTAGATACGCGCGTAGCCGCTAAAATCCTAGATCGGCGCGCGCAAGGCTATCGATTCTGTATAGCCGGCGCGCGCCAAGCCGCGCAGCCTACCCCCGTTCCCTCCGAGGCCGCTCCGAAATCGGAGTGGCCTCGGAGGGAACTTTCTTTTGCCCTCCCCTCACCTTCCCCTCCCTTCCCCTACCTAACCCACCCGCCCGGCCCTATCTAAACCCCCCCCTTACCTTTGTCGGGGGATTTACGCCTCCCGGAGGGAGACGTAAATCCCTGCGTGCCAGCGGGCTGCTAGCGCGCCGGGACGTGACCTGGGGGCGGGTACGGAGGGCGTGGCCACGCCCCCGGACCACCCCGGGCCGTAACCACGCCCCCGGGCCCGCCCCCAAAATGCTTCCGACACGCCCCCAAAACGCCGCGCCGACCGGGCCCGCCCCCCGACACGCCCCCCTCGCCAAACCCCGGGACTTATGCGAGTCCCGGGGTCTGCGCGCAGGGCCCTGCTCGCCTAAATTGACACTCCCCCTTCATGGCATCCCCACAATCAGTAGAAGCATCTAAATCACACCCCCCCCCCTGCCAAAAAAAAACAAAAACAAAAACAACACAGTGCTTTTAACCATGTACACCCCCAAATACCAGTACAAATAGGCCCACTCCAGGTACTGGGTGGGAGAGCCTCAGGTGCCAGGGACAGGGGGTGCAGGTGGACACTACTGGCAGATATCTATTTGACAAGCAAAGTGGCATGGCATATCTGAGCTATGATACCGCCAATTTTCATACCCACTCTCGACGGAATGAATAAACAGTGTCAGGCCTTGGTGGAATTTTAAGCTATAAAGTGTTAAGACTTTTTGTCCACGTCCTATACTTTAACATATCTAAGGCAGCATCATAAAGAGTGGAAGCATAGGATTGTTTGTGTCAAAAGCCAGTGTGTGCTAAATGGGTGCACACACCAAGTATGCTCTGGTGTATGCATAAGTGTGGTAAGAAAGGGAACAATGAGCCCTACATCACACAGAAACACATATCTGTTTGGCCATTGTTTGGTACAGACTACCTCCAGCATTTAGAACCTCCACATGCCCAATGTGGATGTTCCTGGCCTGTTCTTCAACAACAATAATTGATGTCTCTGCCAAGCTTGTCCCTACCTGCTAATGAGGGAGTTAAGAGTCATGACTCCTCCCAGAAGATTATCTGCACCTGGCAGCATGACAAACATCTGTCAGAAACATAACAAAATTGTCAGGGTTACATACATGGTTCCCTCCAGCCCTCAGGTGTCTCTAAATTCTTGTCTTTCTTCAAAACAATGCTGAAAGTGCAGAAGCCATCACCTGATACCTCTGGGAGCACTTGGCCTATACATTTTGCACAGCAGCAGGCTTTAGATAGAGGCTAATGGTTGGCTCTTGAGGTCATCAGCTGACAACACCTTCTCTAGCCTACACAGAGCTGATGATTGAGAGTTTATCAGCATCTAGTGAGGCAGCCCACCACGTCGGGGATCGCTGGCAGCATTTCAGGACCACAAAGAACAGGCAGCAGCGAGGGTCAGAGAGCAACCAGGGTCAGGCAGCATTAGTGGTGAAGGCAGAGTCGGCGGTGCTCCTGTCCGCGAACACAGCTGAAGGAGATACGGCATCTGGGTGAGTCAGGACGCTCGTGGGGCACTCCTGCGAGCGGTATCACAAAAAATTTCTAGAACATTTGGGCTCCATGTCCTAGGCCTTGCTGGAGTTCCATCATACCTATGCCACTATCTCACTCACACGTAAGGGCTAGGACAGGGTCCAAGGTGTAGCCCCTGCAAGCAAGAAGGCACAAGCTAGGGCAAGCTATAGCCAATGGGTGGGCAGTCCTAAACGGATGCTATTGCAAGACATGGCTCTTTTAGTCTGACAATCACTCAGAATACATTAGGCCAGCCACATGTCTTTGGTGTAATTTTTATTTTGTGTCTATATACTATAGTCTATTGCTCCAGTGTCAAGATGTAGCCTAACTAGGCCTAACTGGTTTCTGTTACACACTGACCCAGACAGAGGACCTGTGAGTAAAAGAAAGATAGAAAGGAGACCAGCTGGAAACACTCTGCTGGGCTCTCTTTTATGGAAGGGGGAAGGAGTAGTTGAGGACTAACAGTCTGTGTGGTGTCCCCCATCTTTTGCGGGAGGACATGGGGACTCCTTGGGTAGATCTGGAACTATGTATATTGGGATACCATGGCGTAGAGCAAGATTATGGAATACAGAGCAGAGTAGCACTATCTCAGCAACTCTAGATGAGCATATATTAACACTTCCCCTGTTTTGTCCAAACACCAAAATCTACTTTTGAAAACTCTGAAGGTGCTTTCTAAGACACAACGGGTAGAACATAAAGCCTCATTGTACCTCATCTATGCCAGTGTGTTGGGAATAGTGACTGGTATGAGAAGCCAGGTTCTGCAACCACATTCTGAATCTCCTGTGGCAAAGAGAGAATGGCAAAAAAAACCCTCATTATACAGTCTCAAGCTAAGACAGCTTTGTAGAGAGCCAGCACATTCAAGGTGTCAATCCCTGATGAAGGAATAATTTTCTGAAACACTGCAGTGTCCTTAACAACGTGCATGGAGTAGCAAAGAAATCAGTGTTATGAGGAAGTTGCGGACAATACAGCACCTTGAAGTTAAGTGACTGTTGATTAACATATAAATACCAACAAAAAATAACAAAAGCACATCTCGAATAAGTGACCGATGATTATAAACATTCAAGCCTAATATCGGGTGTGTTATATTCAGAACTGATAAACCACCTGAGGTATATGATGGTCACTTTGAAATGATATATAAAAATATTCACATAATCTATATTTAGATATTGAAACAAAGATTCACAGAGTCTATTTTAGTGTAGATAACTCTATGGTGTGATCAAGATTATATGATTTTGTGTTTGTTTAGTTCTTGAAATTACTGGGTTTATTTGAAATTCTTGTAAAGAGAGAATGGCAGCATCAAGCACACCACCGTGACTTTGTGATATCGCTGCTAACCCATGGTGTGCTATAAGACAGTAGAAGCTATGCTCTAGCCTAGCGTGAGCCTTAAAAGACTCTTTCCAAACCCAAAGTCAATGCCGCCTTTGACTGTCACACTATATGAACACACTGGCACTTGCTTATGCTGTGTCAGATCTTTCTGAATGGAAAACTGCATCTGGGGTTCCTAGCAAATGTGCCATGTCACTCACAAACAAGCTATTGCGAGCATTTCTAGTACTCCTGTAACCCTGAAGTAGTTCATCACAGCTGCCACACATGTCATAGCTGATGAACATCAACCTGATGGTATGATAGTGCATGACCCTGCTGTTCTGCTGCAGATTCTCCAGAGATAAACTTTTGTCTGACTATGATAGGGCCTGAATGCACAGCCCTCAGCTTCTATAGAACCCATGTGATGGTCAAGACAAACTGTGGCTGACATCCTGGTTGACTGATTATTAACAGGCACACCTGACCTGGGAGTCCCTGCACTGTGCACAAAAATGTTTGGGTTTAACAAGTAACATTTCACCTGCTCCAAATGGGAGGATTTGAAAAGCCACTTGCTTAAAGTCAACCAGTAGAAAGTGAATAGTGCCTGGTCACATATAAAGCTTTGTGGTTATTGCCTTATTTGGGCAGGCCACATTAGCAGGCCTCTCCAGTATGGAGAGAGAAAGGCAGTGCCTGGCTCGAAGGCTGGTAGACCTAACTGTACAAGCCACGTGTCATGTAACTGATGTAGTCACATCCCGACAGCCCTCCCATCAGTGCCATTTGCTGTAAACATATAGCCACTAGAGAAAGAAACATTGTTCTTACCTACAAGCCAACCATCACTGTAGAGGCCATCCTCAAAGTTTACAAACAGGGCCGATTCCCTAAGTATAAAGGAATCGTGTGTAGCTCCCAAGTACCTGGCAACCATGTCGAGGATGTGCATTCGAGCATCACAGACCATTTGCAGACCACTCTGGAAGAGCTTTCTGTTACAGTAGATATCCTCCCTGCGAAGGGGGGGGGGGGGTGTTGGCTCTGTGAGTGCAGTCAATAGCTCCCAGTACATTTCAAAAGTTGGCAATGGCATAAAACCCTCTCTTCAGTTCCATCAAGTCCTGACTTTCACATGGGAATGTTATATAGTCATTAGTGCAGTTATGACTGGCCCAGACAGTGAGGAAAAAGAGGTTTGGGACATTCTCCCAACAACCCCCGATTGATGTTTGGAAGAAGCCAGATGCCACAAAATGCAGGATACACAATAGTTTGGTGAGGCCTGGTATAGCTTGAGACCTTTCCTTGACCAGATCTAGAGCCCTTCTGCGTTCTTGATATAATTTATTGATAGCCAGAGAGCTGAGGCGATACCTTTTAATCAAATGTCCCTCAGGCATGGCCAGAAATGTGGTGAGTGGATGAAAGATACGCTCCCTGTATTGCCACCGTGCCCTCCTGATTGGCAAGCCCTGTCGTGGGCCAGGACGCTCTACCATAAGAACATAAGAACATAAGAAAATGCCATACTGGGTCAGACCAAGGGTCCATCAAGCCCAGCATCCTGTTTCCAACAGTGGCCAATCCAGGCCATAAGAACCTGGCAAGTACCCAAAAACTAAGTCTATTCCATGTAACCATTGCTAATGGCAGTGGCTATTCTCTAAGTGAACTTAATAGCAGGTAATGGACTTCTCCTCCAAGAACTTATCCAATCCTTTTTTAAACACAGCTATACCAACTGCACGAACCACATTCTCTGGCAACAAATTCCAGAGTTTAATTGTGCGTTGAGTAAAAAAGAACTTTCTCCGATTAGTTTTAAATGTGCCCCATGCTAACTTCATGGAGTGTCCCCTAGTCTTTCTACTATCCGAAAGAGTAAATAACTGATTCACCTCTACCCGTTCTAGACCTCTCATGATTTTAAACACCTCTATCATATCCCCCCTCAGTCGTCTCTTCTCCAAGCTGAAAAGTCCTAACCTCTTTAGTCTTTCCTCATAGGGGAGTTGTTCCATTCCCCTTATCATTTTGGTAGCCCTTCTCTGAACCTTCTCCATCACAATTATATCTTTTTTGAGATGCGGCGACCAGAATTGTACACAGTATTCAAGGTGCGGTCTCACCATGGAGCGATACAGAGGCATTATGACATTTTCCGTTTATTCATCATTCCTTTTCTAATAATTCCCAACATTCTGTTTGCTTTTTTGACTGCCGCAGCACACTGAACCGACGATTTCAATGTGTTATCCACTATGACACCTAGATCTCTTTCTTGGGTTGTAGCACCTAATATGGAACCCAACATCGTGTAATTATAGCATGGGTTATTTTTCCCTATATGCATCACCTTGCACTTATCCACATTAAATTTCATCTGCCATTTGGATGCCCAATTTTCCAGTCTCACAAGGTCTTCCTGCAATTTATCACAATCTGCTTGTGATTTAACTACTCTGAACAATTTTGTGTCATCTGCAAATTTGATTATCTCACTCGTCGTATTTCTTTCCAGATCATTTATAAATATATTGAACAGTAAGGGTCCCAATACAGATCCCTGAGGCACTCCACTGTCCACTCCCTTCCACTGAGAAAATTGCCCATTTAATCCTACTCTCTGTTTCCTGTCTTTTAGCCAGTTTGCAATCCACGAAAGGACATCGCCACCTATCCCATGACTTTTTACTTTTCCTAGAAGCATCTCATGAGGAACTTTGTCAAACGCCTTCTGAAAATCCAAGTATACTATATCTACCGGTTCACCTTTATCCACATGTTTATTAACTCCTTCAAAAAAGTGAAGCAGATTTGTGAGGCAAGACTTGCCCTGGGTAAAGCCATGCTGACTTTGTTCCATTAAACCATGTCTTTCTATATGTTCTGTGATTTTGATGTTTAGAACACTTTCCACTATTTTTCCTGGCACTGAAGTCAGGCTAACCGGTCTGTAGTTTCCCGGATCGCCCCTGGAGCCCTTTTTAAATATTGGGGTTACATTTGCTATCCTCCAGTCTTCAGGTACAATGGATGATTTTAATGATAAGTTACAAATTTTTACTAATAGGTCTGAAATTTCATTTTTTAGTTCCTTCAGAACTCTGGGGTGTATTCCATCTGGTCCAGGTGATTTACTACTCTTCAGTTTGTCAATCAGGCCTACCACATCTTCTAGGTTCACCGTGATTTGATTCAGTCCATCTGAATCATTACCCATGAAAACCTTCTCCATTACGGGTACCTCCCCAACATCCTCTTCAGTAAACACCGAAGCAAAGAAATCATTTAATCTTTCCGCGATGGCCTTATCTTCTCTAAGTGCCCCTTTAACCCCTCGATCATCTAACGGTCCAACTGATTCCCTCACAGGCTTTCTGCTTCGGATATATTTAAAAAAGTTTTTTACTGTGAGTTTTTGCCTCTACAGCCAACTTCTTTTCAAATTCTCTCTTAGCCTGTCTTATCAATGTCTTACATTTAACTTGCCAATGTTTATGTTTTATCCTATTTTCTTCTGTTGGATCCTTCTTCCAATTTTTGAATGAAGATCTTTTGGCTAAAATAGCTTCTTTCACCTCCCCTTTTAACCATGCCAGTAATCGTTTTGCCTTCTTTCCACCTTTCTTAATGTGTGGAATACATCTGGACTGTGCTTCTAGAATGATATTTTTTAACAATGACCACGCCTCTTGGACATTTTTTACTTTTGTAGCTGCTCCTTTCAGTTTTTTTCTAACAATTTTTCTCATTTTATCAAAGTTTCCCTTTTGAAAGTTTAGCACGAGAGCCTTGGATTTGCACACTGTTCCTTTTCCAGTCATTAAATCAAATTTGATCATATTATGATCACTATTGCCAAGCGGCCCCACCACCGTTACCTCTCTCACCAAGTCCTGTGCTCCACTGAGAATTAGATCTAAAATTGCTCCCTCTCTCGTCGGTTCCTGAACCAATTGCTCCATAAAGCTATCATTTATTCCATCCAGGAACGTTATCTCTCTAGCGTGACCCGATGATACATTTACCCAGTCTATATTGGGGTAATTGAAGTCTCCCATTATTAATGCACTACCAATTTGGTTAGCTTCCCTAATTTCTCTTAGCATTTCACTGTCCATCTCACCATCTTGACCAGGTGGACGGTAGTATACCCCTATCACTGTAGTCTTCCCTGATACACAAGGGATTTCTACCCATAAAGATTCAATTTTGTATTTAGTCTCATGCAGGATGTTTATCCTGTTGGACTCTATGCCATCCCGGACATAAAGCGCCACACCTCCTCCCGACTGCTCCTCTCTGTCATTGCGATATAATTTGTACCCCGGTATAGCACTGTCCCATTGGTTATCCTCTTTCCACCATGTCTCTGAGATGCCAATTAAATCTATGTCATCATTTACTGCTATACATTCTAATTCTCCCATCTTACTTCTTAGACTTCTGGCATTAGCATACAAACATTTCAAAGTTTGTTTTTTGTTTGTATTTTTATTCTGCTTTTTAATTGATAGGGATAAGTTAGAATTTTTTAGCTCAGGTGAGTTTTTAGTTACAGGCACTTGGACTACTTTTCTAATTATTGGAACCTCACTGTCAGGATGCCCTAATTCTAATGCATCATTAGTATCCTTTAAAGATACATCTCTCCGAACCATGCGCTGCTGAGCGACTGTCGGCTTTCCCCTTTGTTCTAGTTTAAAAGCTGCTCTATCTCCTTTTTAAAGGTTAGCGCCAGCAGTCTGGTTCCACCTTGGTTAAGGTTGAGCCCATCCCTTCGGAAGAGACTCCCCCTTCCCAGCAGGGCTGGTGGATTTAGCTCCAGTGCAGGGACTTCCTTAGGAGGGGCTTCAATTTTCCTTGCTTGTTGTGGTTTTTGTGGTTCTTGTTGTTGTCACCACCTAGCTGCCTGAAGCAGCCAGTCCCGCTACAAGTAAACTTCCCACAAACATAGTAGCTTTAGGAAGAAAGGTCAAGTTAGAAAATCTGTTTTTTTTAGGCCTAGGAGGGCTTTGAATGTGTGTCCAATAGAAGGCCTCATTTTATCATATATGATAGCCACAAACCGCGATAACGGCTGCTGTGGCATGATAAAAAAAAAAAAAGTTCACCCTCTACCGCAAAAAAAGGTATTGTTATTTCCCACATTAAATCCCGCATGAAACGTGGTAGGAGTCCCTCATTTGCATAATTTTCTAGCTTTTGCATATTCATGATCATGTATGCATACTATCACGCTATCACACATCTAATGCATTAGACCCCTTTTAGCGCACCATACAGCCCTAACGCGATTTGATGATTGACCCTATAAAACATTTATTACCAAATTGCAAGAACAGTAAACTGAAAAAAAACTGTAATTTGCAAAAAGCCACAAGTAAAATAAGGATTAATGCAGTTAATGGTAAATGGACAATTTTCACTTATTTAGCCAATGTCTGGGGAGGTTCAGAAGAAGCTAGCCTCACAATGATGTAAAGAGCTGAGACAGGGCTCGATCCTTTGCACTCCCAGCCAAGACTAAGATTCCTGGCACATTCTGGGCTTGGGTCATTCTAGGGCTGCCCAAGGCACTGGCTTTCTGACCAATAGCAAGACAGTGTTGCAATATTACATCACCTTGTGGAAAGTGGGGAAGTATGCATTCTAAATCTCACTTTTCGGTTCATGGCAGTTTAACTTGTTCAATCCTAGCTGCCATAAACTGCAGAGCAAAGCAGAAGTTAGGTTGCCACCTGCCTGTCATTTCAATATTGCAAGGGAAAGGAGGTCTTACTAGGGAAACAAAAAGATCTCAGTGCAAAATAAGAAATCTCAACAGGCACAGACATGCTTTAGCAGTATTTTGGATGTATGTAGAGAAGGAAGGAGAGGCATCAAAGATGACTCCAAGGTTACAGGCTGAGAGGATGGAAGGATGAGGGTATCGTCCACACATAGACAGAGAAAAAGGGAAGAGGGGAAATGGGTTTGGGGGTAATTTAAGAAGTTCCATCTTGGCCATGTTAGGTTAAGGTGGTGCTGGGACATACAGGTGGCAATGTCAGAAAAGCAGGCATAGATTTGGGACTGGATCCTTGGAGAAATTTCTGGTGTTGAGAGGTAGATCTGGAACTCATTAGCATAAAAATGGGAGGAGATCAAACCATCAAAGGGACAAGTGTAGAGGGAAAAGAGAAGCAGGCCCAGGACAGAGCCTTGTGATAGCAGAACAGCGGTGGAGGAAGAATTACCATGGCAGGAAAGAGTTCCAAAATCAACTTGAGTCCACTTGAGTACTTTCATCAACTCTAGAATCCTCTCCAAACTCAGAGTGTCTCCTGAGTCCCTCTATGCATTCTTTTGGCCTTCTGCACTTCTTTGGACTTAGAATGACTTTGTTGTATAGACCTGGTTTTGTTTTTTTCACAGTTTATTCTAGTTCTGATTATCAGTTATTCCTAGGTTAAAATGCCAGTCCTAACCCACCTTCCATTCCCACAGTATTAAAGAAAATTAATTCAGTTACATAATTCATATTTTATCATTTTTGTATATAATATTTGTTTACCATAAATTTGCAGGTCTGTCTAATAAAAGATAGGTTTGGCTACCTAGATTATACAGAAAAACTGTCTTACTTTGGATGCATTAAAATGGAAATATTATTATGATGTTAATATATTGGATCCTACTATAGATTTGTATATACTTGTACATGAGCATCAGCCTCTGAGGGCATGCCTCAGGAACTGACAGTCATCTTAGCTTTTCCTCCACTCACTTGAAGCACTGCTATAATGCTGGTGTTAAGCTGTATCTGTGTCATTCATATACCAAGAAAGGAACACTATAGTTTACAAAACAAAGCTGAATGAACTCATCTAAGTGGGGTTTTTTATAGGATACCAGTTGGTTTCTCTGAACAAAGGCTGTCAATCAAACTCCACTTTCTCAAAGGAAAGATGTTTTCCTCAGTATTGATGAGAGAACACTGCTGTATAATCGGTCTTCTTATTTCATGTAACAGATGTAAAATAGATCAGAATTCCAAGATGTATTTTTAAGGTGTGAGAATATTTTCCAGCAAAAAAGCAAGCAACAAATCTTCCTGTTTTGAAATAACACATTTAGATATTAGTTAACCGATGCTTACTAAAAGAACACACTGGCTTCAGATTTGCACAAAATCTTTACGTTGGCCAGTAGTTCCAGAGGGTGGCATCTGTGTGTTTCTCAAAACTCCAGTGCAATGCCCTCAATGGACTGAACTTAGTCCACTGGGATGATGACATTTATAATGCTTTTGCATTATTAGGAAAGACTTGGGAAGGACTAGTCTAGTGGTTAGAGCAGTAGGCTACAAACCAGGGTTCAAATCCTGCTACCACTCCTTTTGACCTTGGGCAAGTCATTTTATCCTCCCTAGCCTCAGGTACAAATTTACTGGGTCATTTATCATTTCGCGTTAGGGCTCTAACACGCACGATAAATACCGCATCGCAAAATGTGTATGCAAATTTAAAATTAATATTCGAGTGGGAGGAGTTTGGGCGGAGTAAATGAAAAATGAGGGTCTGCTAGCACGGTGTGCAATAGAGTAACGCACACTGTCGTGAGATTTAACGAGATTTTTGCGGTTCGGTGAAAAAATAATTTATCGTGGGCAATAACGCAGATCACTGGTATTATCACAGCGATTATCGCACGCGATAAAAAGAGGAATGATAACGGACACACCTACCAGGCTTTCCTGGACCAATAAAAACACCTGTTCTTACCTGGTCTAGCTTCCTAAAGCCATAATGTTTGTGGCAAGTTTAATTGTTGGGGGATACCTGATGCTTCGGGAGGTTTGCCACAGACAACAAGCGGAACAACAACAACCTCAAGAACAGGTAAGGCCAGTTCCAAGCCCTTCTAGGGAAGCCCCTGTACTGCAGGCAAAGCCACGGGCCCCACAGGGTCGGGGCCCAGGGCAGCGCCTGGCAAGCAGGGGGACCACAGTGCAGGAGATACAGGGAGGGCATCTTCCCTCCGTGAACATCCTTGCTGGGCATGCCAGAGGACTATGTGGTTTGCGGGTATCGCCTCAGCTCTCAGGCTATCCTGGAATCATATGATGAAATCCGAGGGGATTTGGATCCGGTCTCCGCAAGGTCCCTCGCTGTGCCTGGCCTCACCAAACTGTTGGCCACCCTGCATTTCATGGCAAGCGGCTCCTTCCAAACGACAGTAGGGGTAGAAGGGGGGAATGTCCCAACCCACTTTTTCCTGCTGTCTGAACCAGGTCATCACAGCAATCTCTGACCACATTAATCACTACATAGAGTTTCCTCAGGACAGGCAGGACTTGATGGACTTGAAGAGAAGCCTTTATGCCTTTGCAAACTTTCCCAATGTTTTGGGAGCCATTGACTGCACTCACGTGGCCATCATTCCACCCCGTGAAAGGGAGGAGATGTACCGCAACAGAAAGCTTTTCCACTCCATCAACGTGCAAGTGGTCTGTGATGTTGCGGTCCGATCCGCGAGGCTCGCATACTGGCCCTTACCTCGAGGATCTTTTCCAGCGGGGAACAAAGCGGAGTTAGAACATGGGCGTCCCCGTGGGGGAGACGCCATTGCTGGCCTGCTTCTAGGCGCGCGCGCGCCACTGCCCCGCGGTTTTCTAGGCAGTTTCCCGACAGAGGGTGGCTCCGCCCCTGGTCTGACGTCAGACAGCGCGGCCTACTTAGGGTCACCGCGGACACCTGTTCAGCACTTTGCAACAGGGTTCCCTCGGTCCCCCGTTGCCTTGTGCCCCAGAGTCCGCCAGCGCACTGACTACTCCGTTCCTGCCTGCCTGCCTGCCGTACTGGTACTCGCCTTGCTCTCTTGTAAGGGTTCCTGCCTGTCTACAGCCCAAGCCGGGTTCCTGCCCGTCTACCGCCCAAGCCGGGTTCCTGCCTGTCTACAGCCCAAGCCGGATTATGAATTTTGTGTCTCCATTCAAATAAAGAATTTTTGGACAACATCTGGTGTCTAATCCACTATTTGCCTACATGGCGTTCTTAGATCACCTACCCTCTTGCTTCATCAGTTCTCCAAGTCCAAGGCAGAGATCCTTCCACAGCATCGACCAAACAATTGCGCCATAGACCTCCTGCCGGGTACGACGCCCCCTCGAGGTCGTGTGTACCCTTTGTCCCTGCCTGAAACAAAGGCTATGTCGGAGTACATAGCAGAGAATCTCGCTAAAGGCTTTATCCAGCCGTCGAAGTCCCCCGCCGGGGTGAGGGTCTTCTTTGTCGGAAAAAAGAACAGCACCCTGAGGCCGTGTATTGACTACCGCGGCCTCAACGCCATCACTAAGCGGGATCGCTACCCGCTCCCGCTGATTCCTGAATTACTCAATAGGCTCCAAGGAGCCAAAGTGTTTACCAAGTTGGACCTGCGCGGGGCCTATAACCTTGTACGGATTCGCCCCGGCGATGAATGGAAGACCACATTTAACACCAGGGACGGGCATTACGAATACCTCGTAATGCCCTTCGGTCTTTGTAATGCCCCCGCGGTCTTCCAGAATTTAATGAATGATGTGTTACGCGACCTGCTGCACAGCTGTGTTGTAGTCTACCTCGATGACGTCTTGATCTTTTCGCGAGACCTGCCCACACACCGACAACATGTCCGCCAAGTTCTGCAGATCCTGCGGCAGCATCACCTCTACGCAAAATTGGAGAAATGCTCTTTCGAGCAGTCATCCCTGCCCTTTCTGGGGTACATTGTGTGGGCCGATGGATTTCTAATGGATCCCAATAAAGTTTCAGCAATTCTAAACTGGCCACGCCCGAAGGGCCTGAAGGCATTACAGCGCTTTTTAGGATTCGCAAACTTCTAACGACACTTCATTCCCAACTATTCACGCATTGTGGCCCCACTAACTATCCTTACCCACAGAGGGGCCAATGCAACGGACTGGCCTGCCTCTGCCTGCCAAGCCTTCGAGGAACTTAAACAGGCGTTCCTTCAAGACACTTGCCTCCGCCACCCTGATCCAAATCGGCCATTTATCGTGGAAGTGGACGCCTCCAATATCGCAGCCGGGGCTGTTTTGAGTCAACATATGGATACGGGACAACTCCTTCCCTGTTCATACTTCTCTCGGAAGTTCACTCCGGCAGAATGTAATTACAGCATAAGTGATAAGGAACTGCTGGCGGTGAAACTAGTCCTAGAAGAATGGAGGCAGTGGTTGGAGGGAGCCAACCACCCTATCACCATTTATACCGACCACAAGAATCTCGCCTATCTCAGTCAGGCTCAGCGCCTAAATCCCAGGCAGGCCCGTTGGTCCCTGTTTTTTGACCGATTTAATTTCACATTATGATACCGCCCTGGCTCCAAAAACGTCCGGGCTGATGCACTGTCTCGAGCCACCGAGGTCGAAGAGATATCTGAGAAGCCCTGGTACATCCTAGATCCACAGAAGGTGTGCCTTGCCTCCTCCACAGTGGCCCCCGAGGAGAGAACCTGGGAACCAGCCCGTAACATCTTGGACAAGGAGCTGATTATAATCTTTCACCCGGACCACCCAGGTAAACCCGGGCCTGCTAAGAGGGGGCGTAAAGGAGGGGGTACTGTTGCGGTCCGGTCCGCGAGGCTCGCGTACCGGCCCTTACCTTGAGGATCTTTTCCAGCGGGGAACGAAGCGGAGTCGGAACCTGGGCGTCCCCGCGGGGGAGACGCCATTGCTGGCCTGCCTCTAGGTGCGCGTGCACGGCTGCCCCGCGCTTTTCTAGGCAGTTTCCCGCCTGAGGGTGGCTCCGCCCCTGGTCTGACGTCAGACGCCGCGGCCTACTTAGGGTCACTGCGGACACATGTTCAGCGCCTTGCAACAGGGTTCCCTCGGTCCCCTGTTGCCTTGTTCCCCAGAGTCCGCTAGCGCCCAGGCTACTCCGTTCCTGCCTGCCTGCCTGCCGTACTGGTACTCGCCTTGCTCTCTTGTACGGGTTCCTGCCTGTCTACAGCCCAAGCCGGGTCTCTGCCTGTCTACAGCCCAAGCCGGGTTCCTGCCTATCTACCGCCCAAACCGGGTTCCTGCCTGCCTACAGCACAAGCCGGGTTCCTGCCTGTCTACAGCCCAAGCCGGGTTCCTGCCTGTCTACAGCCTAAGCCGGGTTCCTGCCTGCCTCGTCCAAGCCTGGTACTCACCTGCTTCCACTCCATTGGCTGTCGTACCTATCCTAGGTCCAGCTCCGAGCCTCGCCTAAGTCCCAGCGGTCGAGCCCCTACAGGCTCCTCCCGGGGGGGCTCCGACTTCCAGGGTGAATCTCCTACGTCCCAGCGGCTGGACTCCCAAGGGCTCCTCCCAGGGGAGTACCAGCTTCCAGGGTGAAACCATCTCCACCTGTCCGCCAGAGGTCTGCCTCCCGGCCTGTTCAGTCGAGACCAGTGACGTCCTTCCCAAGTCTCCTGTAGGCCGGCCCAAGGGTCCACTAGTCCATTGATCACAACATGTGATGCTCAAATACGCATCCTCGACGTCGTGGCCAGGTACCCGGGAGCCGCACATGATTCCTTTATACTTAGGCAATCGGGCTTCTTTGAAAATTTTGAGGACAGCCTATACGGTGATGGTTGGCTTGTAGGTAAGAGAGATGTTTCTTTCTATATTCCATATCTGGCTCTGTGTTTTTCTGGCAAATGGAGCAGAAATGGGGCGTGGCTGGAAGGGGGGAGGGGGGAGGGAGAAAAAGCATCACTGCCATGATAAGTGGCTTGCACAGTTACCTGGCTTTTTTGCTCCATGCTGTAGAGGCCTACAAATCTTGTGATGGCAAACAATGCACCGGCCCTAGAACTCGGTGTGTGAGCTGACCCTATACACGTTCAACATGTTCCTTTTCAAAATGGCCCTGTTCCTATCCTCCCATTGGGAGCTATTAAAATCCCACTGGCTAATGTCGAGCTTGATGTGTCCACACTGCTGGTACTGCACGATCACATGTGGCCGGTTAGTGAAGTGTCATGCAGATTGTCTCCCACACTTTGTCTTGACCCTCATACACCTCAACCAGAAGCAGTGTCCTGTGTATGTTGGTGGCGTGGCATATTCCCTGGGTCTGGGCTCACAAGTTGCTTTCTATGGAGGACATACTGCAGAGCCAGCAGGGACATTCACAATCACACCATGATGAACCGTTTTTGCAGCTAACACAGGTGTGCCAGCTTTTATGTATTGCCTCAAAGGTGGCATCTTGCTACACACCAGTAGCCTTAGCTTGATTGTGAGAACCTGCCACTCAATTGTTTGAATACCCAGATATGATTTAGGAGTCCTGAAGAGGTGAGCTACTTTGGGCTACTGCTATCCTGCACATATACAGGCCCAGAACAATGTGATATGCACTTAGGCTAGGCAAATCACCCTTTAAGGCTCAGGGAAAGGTACAGGCTACCTTATACAGTCTGATAGGATGCAGTGGTTTGGCAGCCAAATCTGGAAGTGACAATACTATGATTGATGGCTTTAACCTGTCATTGCTGCAGAAGATTCTGGGTATAGTTGCAGGCCCTGGCTTGCCATTCCTAACCACACCAGCAGAGAGGAGGTACAACAAGGCTTTATGTGCTACCCACTGTGTCATCGAATGCACCTTCGGAGTTCTCAAAAGCTGCTTTCGCTGTTTGGACAAGAGAGGTGGAGCTTTAATGTATGCCCCACCCAAAGTTGCAGATACAGTGCTGCTTTGCTGTGTCTTCCATATTGTCACTCTATGCCATGGAATACGAATGGACATAGATCCAGATCTCCCCCCAGATCCCCCATGTATCCCCGCACCAGCCCAGGACAGCTCGCTGAGTGGCAGACGGCTTCGCCAAAACCTTATACAGCGCTACTTTGCCTGATAGGCTTCACCTACCACATCTCCTTCCAGGGAAGGTAGGCCATAAGAACATAAGAACATGAAATACTGGATCAGACCAAGGGTCCATCAAGCCCAGCATTCTGTTTCCAACAGTGGCCAATCCAGGTCATAAGAACCTGGCAATTACCCAAACACTAAGTCTATTCCATGTTACCATTGCTAGTAAAAACAGTGGCTATTTTCTAAGTCAACTCAATTATAGCAGGTAATGGACTTCTCCTCCAAGAATTTATCCAATCCTTTTTTAAACACAGCTATACTAACTGCACTAACCACATCCTCTGGCAACAAATTCCAGAGTTTAATTGTGCATTGAGTGAAAAAGAACTTTCTCCGATTAGCTTTAAATGTGCCACATGCTAACTTCATGGAGTGCCCCCTAATCTATCTGAAAGAGTAAATAACCAATTTACATCTACCTGTTCTAGACCTCTCATGATTTTAAACAGCTCTATCATATCCCCCCTCAGCCGTCTCTTCTCCAAGCTGAAAAGTCCTAACCTCTTTAGTCTTTCCTCATAGGGGAGCTGTTCCATTCCCCTTATCATTTTGGTCGCCCTTCTCTGTACCTTCTCCATCACAATTATATCTTTTTTGAGATGCGGCGACCAGAATTGTACACAGTATTCAAGGTGCAGTCTCTCCATGGAGCGATACAGAGGCATTATGACATTTTCCATTTTATTCACCATTCTCTTTCTAATAATTCCCAACATTCTGTTTGCTTTTTTGACTGCCGCAGCACACTGAACCGATTTCAATGTGTTATCTACTATGTCGCCTAGATCTCTTTCTTGGGTGGTAGCACCTAATATGGAACCTAACATTGTGTAACTATAGCATGGGTTATTTTTCCCTATATGCATCACCTTGCACTTATCCACATTAAATTTCATCTGCCATTTGGATGCCCAATTTTCCAGTCTCACAAGGTCTTCCTGCAATTTATCACAATCTGCTTATGATTTAACTACTCTGAACAATTTTGTATCATCTGCAAATTTGATTACTTCACTCGTCGTATTTCTTTCCAGATCATTTATAAATATATTGAACAGTAAGGGTCCCAATACAGATCCCTGAGGCACTCCACTGCCCACTCCCTTCCACTGAGAAAATTGTCCATTTAATCCTACTCTCTGTTTTCTGTCTTTTAGCCAGTTTGTAATCCACGAAAGGACATCGCCACCTATCCCATGACTTTTTACTTTTCCTAGAAGCCTCTCATGAGGAACTTTGTCAAACGCCTTCTGAAAATCCAAGTATACTACATCCACTGGTTCACCTATATCTACATGTTTATTAACTCCTTCAAAAAAGTGAAGCAGATTTGTGAGGAAAGACTTGCCTTGGGTAAAGCCATGCTGACTTTGTTCCATTAAACCATGTCTTTCTATATGTTCTGTGATTTTGATGCTTAGAACACTTTCTACTATTTTTCCTGGCACTGAAGTCAGGTTAACCAGTCTGTAGTTTCCCGGATCGCCCCTGGAGCCAGTAGACAGTGTAGGCTGCTACTCTCCTCGCTATCATCTTTCTTTCTCTCACTGTTTCTTTGTGTAGGTCAGTGTGAACAGAAAACACGTATGCTACTCAGGATTTGTCTTGTCAATAAAGCAGTAGACTGTACTTGAAAAACATTTGTGAAAGTAAAAATTTCTTCAAAGATATATGGCTGCAATAATGTGTTCTGCCCGATAGTGACACTAAACGATGCATGACAGTTTGTGGCCTAGCTACTGCTGTGTGGCTTGCTGGCCTTCCCCAATGGGCCCCATCCTAGCAGTCCCATGTGGATGACATAGTGCCACAAGTGTGATGCCACTCCAGCTGCTCCTCAAGCGTGGAGAGCTATAGCTCTAGAAATGCTGTACATCTCAAATAGCTCTGAAGCTAGGCACAGCCTAAAGGTCCAGCTAGACAGTTTAAAGTTTCACTGACAGATTTCTCATTTTACTGCCTCATTCTGTAGCTGAGAATCGTGTGCATGTGAAATAATACACCTGTAGTGGGTACATGGGTGTGCCAAGACACAGCTAACACCACTGCCTCAACAGTTTCAGAGCCAATGCAGACTAGGTTTTCCAAATGGATCCAGATTTACAGGACATGTTGATCCAGTCCTGTTATTACTTCCATGCATGCAGGCATTGATAGTCTCGGTTTTGCTCAGTAAAGCTATAGGGAAATCAGATGGAATCCCAGCATGTAATGGGTTCCAAACCAAGACAGGATTTACCTGTCCTGAAAATTTGAGACAGTAGCCAACTGTACTGCAGACATCAGAGTGCTCTATTAGTGCACCTTCCCTTACAGCCTTGGGTAAAGCGCCTGTGCTACCTGGTGCCATTCCCACAATGTGCACACATTCTTCCAAGCTAGCATTCCTCTTGGTGGTTGCATGCACCCTGACACAGATGCACCATACTACACCTAGCTATGCAATGTATAAATGATAATGTGCAGAAGGTGAGAGCCTTGCCCATTATGATGTCATGTTGTAACCGTCTCTTCAATGTAGGTTCCGTTACCTTTTCAGGTCTTGCTCTGTGAAGGCAGGATTGGAAATCAGATGGTGACCTCTGAGATGTCACCATCACAGTATAGTTCCTAAGCTCTCTTGGAGCACCCACATCTCTCCTGAGCAAAGTTTGATGTCATAGAAGCCAACGGTAAAGTGTGTTTGAACCTCCTGGCTTCAGCTCAGCTGTCACAGGTAGCCTTACTCAGATATGGAGATGTCAGGGTGCTGCAAGGCCGTTGGCTGCCATGGCTCAATGATAGGCATTTGATGCAGCTGTATGGACGTATGTATGTACCCAGAACATATACATAGTATTTTGCTTTTAGCTAGAGCTAGTATCTCTTACTGTGCTGGTGCGATCTGTGACCACCCTTAAAGCACATAGGCTGATCGCTCCTGCGCCAAACAGCTTGTAGATAGTTCCATTTCCAATGTCACTCCAGAAATTTCTGTACTTTCATGCTTGCAGGCCCTTGCTGATTGACATGCCTGTCACAACTTGGGGATGAATCAGGAAGAGCTGCTAAACCTCCAGATTGTGCCTCATGTGGTGTAAGTCACTTTTGCAGTTAGTGGGTTAGTGGTAAGCAAGGCAGGTGTGCTCCAACACTGTCAATGATCTGCTCTGTGCATATCATTATGGCTAGAGAAACTGTTGTCAACTGATGACTTCATGAACCTACAAGTTGCCTCCATTCTACTCGGGACACAGTGGTGAATGTATAGGCCTACCTCTCCCCAGTGGCATAGCCACGGGTGGGCCTGGGTGGGCAGCTGCCCACCCAATATAGACCCAGGCCCACCCAACTGACACCGGAACTGCAAGGCTGTCGCGGGATCCCATCCCCGCGACAGTGAAGAGGAAAACCCATGCCTGGTGCGCCATCATGGCACGCACACGTGGGGAAGCGGTCCTGCAACCATATGGCCGACCAATCTTCCTGTTTGGGGGGAGAAGAGAGCGGAAGTGCCGCTTCCTCCCCCCAGAGCAGGAAGATCAGCTGGCCTCTACTGCTGCCATCGGCCTCCTGCATACGGCCGACCGATCTTCCTGTTTGGGGCAGGAGAGCAGAAGCGCCGTGCACAGCTTCCGAACCCCCCCCCCCCCCCCCAGCAGGAAGATCGGTCGGCCGTACGGCCCGAAGATAGCAGGAGGCCGGTGGCAGCAGGAAAGGCCAGCTGATCTTCCTGCTCTGGGGGGAGGAAGCGGAAACTGTGCACAGGCTTGAATGTGTATGTGTGGATGAGAATGGGAGCCTTGGTGTGTGTGTGGGTGAAAATCGGAGCCTGGGTGTGTATGGGAGTGAGAATGGAGTCTTCAATGTGTGTGGGTGAGAATGGAAGCTTGAATATGTGGGTGAACATGGAAACTTGAATGTGTGTATATATGGGTGAGAATGGGAGCCTGGGTTTGTATGTGTGGGTGAGAATGGGAGCCTGGGTTTGTGTGTGTGGGTGAGAATGGAAGCCTGGGTTTGTGTGTGTGTGTGAGAATGGGAGTCTGGGTTTGTGTGTGTGGGTGAGAATGGAAGCTTGAATATGTGGGTAAGAATGGGTGCTTGAATGTGTGTATGTGTGGGTGAGAATGGGACCTTAAATGTGTGTATGTATGGGTGAGAATGGGAGCTTGAATATGTGTAGGTGTGGGTGAGAATGGGAGTATGGGTTTGTGTGGGTGGGTGAGAATGGGTGCCTGGATGTGCATCTGTGTGTGCATAAGAATATAAGCCTGGGGAGGGGTGATAAAGTGAGAGCTTGTATGTATGTCTGCAGAGAATGTGAGCTTGGGGGGGGAGAGCATACAAGAGTGAGAGCTTGAGTGTGTGAGGGAGTCTATGAGAGACTCCCTCACACACTATATATCTATATATATGTGTGTGTGTGTGTGTGTGTGTAAGGGAAGAAGACAGTAGTAGAAGAGACACTGAAGAGGAATTAGGAAATGAGCGACAAGCGAAAAAATGGGAAAAAGAGACCAGGACCAACTGATTAAAAAAATACAAATATCAGACAACAAAGGTAAAAAAAAATATATATATATATATAGAGAGAGAGAGAGAGAGAGAGAGAGAGAGAGAGAGATTTTAGCAATTTAAATATGTCATCTTTGGGAATGTGCATTCTTATATTTTTGTATTTTGCTCTTTCTTAAGTGTTCCACTGTTCAGATATTTAAGTTTCTTAGGAGGGAGGGTTATTTTTTGCTGAGATGACACCAGAATTTGAATTTTTTTTTTCATGTTACTTGTAATGTGAATTGCCCTAGCTCTGCACTGCACCTGTTCTGATGATTAATTATATTTTATTGTATTTATGAAGATTTCTGGGTTTCTGCAAAGATGGTTCATGAAAGAATACATTAATTTTTGTTTTATTATATGATTGGATTTGATTGTTTTCTATACTTGAAATAATTGAAGTAAATTATTTTAAAGTTTCATACATGACACATAATGGCTGTTGCAAACTACTTAGAAAGCCATTCTAGGGTGCAGTATATGGCATTATCAGTATGAAAACAACTAGTAGACCTGTATGCCTTGTGCCCACCCATGTTAACCTTGTGCCCACCCAAAAAAATAAATTCTGGCTACGCCACTGGTGTGTGGGTGAGAATGGGAGTCTGGGTTTGTGTGTGTGGGTAAGAATGAAAGCTTGAATATGCGCGTAAGAATGGGTACTTGAATGTGTGTATGTGTGGGTGAGAATGGGACCTTAAATGTTTATGTGTGGGTGAAATTGGGACCTTAAATGTGTGTATGTATGGGTGAGAATAGGACCTTAAATGTGTGTATGTATGGGTGAGAATGGGAGCTTGAATATGTGTATGTGTGGGTGAGAATGGGAGCTTGAATATGTGTGGGTGAGAATGGGAGTATGGGTTTGTGTGTGTGGGTGAGAATGAGTGCCTGGAGTGCGTCTGTGTGTGCATAAGAATATAAGCTTGGGGAGGGGTGAGAAAGTGAGAGCTTGTATGTATGTCTGCAGAGAATATGAGCTTGGGGGGGGAACAGCATACGAGAGTGAGAGCTTGAGTGTGTGAGGGAGTCTGTGAGAGAAAGCATGTATGTATATATGTGTGTGTGTGTGTGTGTGTGTGTGTGTGGAAGGGAAGAAGACAGTAGTAGAAGAGACACTGAAGAGGAATTAGGAAATGAGCGACAAGGGAAAAAAATGGGAAAAAGAGACCAGGAACAACTGATTAAAAAAATACAAAGATCAGACAACAAAGGTAAAAAAATATATATATATATTTTGAGATATTAGCAATTTAAATATGTCATCTTTAGGAATGTGCATTCTTATATTTTTGTATTTTGCTCTTTCTTAAGTATTCCACTGTTCAGACATTTTAGTTTCTCAGGCTTTCTATTTTGGCTTTATCTGCATGTTTCTGTTTCTAATTTATAGTCTCTTATTTCTACATTAGGTAAGGGTTGGTCTCAGTTTTGCCTGTGTGTGTGACGGAAATGCAGTATTTCTAGCATATAGTTTTTCTGTAGTAGTAGTCCATCTTGTTCTGTTATTCCAGTAGGTGATGTATTTATGTTCTAGGGCAGTGATAGCCAACCTTTTGAGCTCAGTGTATCAAAATTCATAAAAAAAAAACCGAGCATAACTCGGGTGGTGTGTCACTTCTAGAAAAATCCATAATTTTATGATATATGTAGCTCTAATTAATAACAAAAAGTTATAATTTTAATATATGTACTGTATTTATTAATAAAGCAAAAACAAATAATTCTTTACCTTACCTGCTTAATGACTTTTTTGTTGCTGAATTTCATTGGCTAAATCTTCAATTAAAACACTCTCCCCCCCCCCCCCCCCCACACACAAACTCTTACTCCCCTGGATTTCTCATATACACTTCATGCTCTCAATCTCACTGGCTCCCTCACATACACACAAACACACACACCCAGGCAGGCTCCCAGTCATTCTCACAAACACACACACACACACACACACACACACACACACTGAACCCCAGGCAGGCTCCCGTTCATTTTCACACCACTCCCGCTCCATCCTCCAGGCAGGCACCAATTCATTCTCACACACACAGATCCCCAGACAGGCACCCATGCATTCACACGCATACACCCCCAGGCAGAGTCCCATTCATACACATGCACACAGTGAAGGCAGACCCCCCTCTCTTTTGCCAGCAACCTCAGAGCCTCTCTCATTCCTCTGCTGCCACTGTCACTGCTGCCACATGGCTATTGGGGAGGCGCTGATTGCTGCTACTGACACTGAAGCCCATTCTGCTGCCTCCTCTGTGCAGGCTCCGTGGGCTTCCACTTTCTCCATGCTGATCTCGTACATTGTGAGATCTGTAGAGAAAGTGCTATTCTTGCACCTTCCCAAAGATTACATGTGCCAGTCACTAAAAAGTAATTTATTTTCTTTTTTACTTTTGCTGTCTGATCTTAGTTTTCTAATTGGTTGGTCACAGGCTTTTTTTTCCCCACCTTCCCTTTCTTATTTTTTTCCACCTTCCCTTTCTTATTTTTTTGCCAGTTCCTTTTATATTGTCTTTTTTTCTGTTTCTTTTCTCTCCATCTTCTTCCCTCAAACACACAGTCAGGTTTTCATTCTCACATGCATTTCTCTCTCTCACACAAACACACAGGCTCTCACTCTCACATGCTCTCTCTCATACAATCATTCATACACAGTCTCTCACTGGCACATACTGTCTGACTCTCACACACAGGCTCTCTCTCACTCCCACATGCTGTCTTGCTCAAGTACATGCTGTCTCTGCAAACTTTCAGGTCCTCACTCTCACACACAATCTCTCCACTCATCTCATACACGCGCGCGCACACACACACCCTCTACAGACCCTCAGCCTCTCTCTCACCTCTGGGCCTCCTCTTCGCGGGTCGCCGCAGGATGGGCTCTGCAGCGGCCCTGCTACCGGGCCTCTTCCTCTTCTCAGGCCGCTGCGACTTGGGATTTGCAGCGGCCGGTAAGCGTTGCTCCTCTTTTGCACGCGCTGATGCTTCTCCTCCTTCCTGCCCACGCGGCTCCGGCAACGTTTACTTCCAGGGCCGCACAGGCAGGAAGGAGGAGGAGCATCAGTGCGTTTAAACGCGATCTTTTTCTTCAGGCCGTGGTGACGTGAGCCACACCACGGCCCTGCCTATCTTCCTGTCGCTGCGCCGCATGAACCTCCCTGCGCCCGGGGGCATTGGGGGGGGGGAGGTACTAAAAAAGTTATTTTAAAGGGTTGGCGCAGCCGATAAAAAAAAGCCTTGGAGCAGCCGATAAAAAAAATAATAATTTCCCGATAGTCCACGAAATGCTGCGCGTGTCAGCAAAAACGTCTCGGCGTGTCACCTCTGACACGCGTGTCATAGGTTAGCCATCACTGTTCTAGGGCCTGGTGTAGTATTTGCATTGCTGCTTTTTCATAAGGTTGCTGTATGAATCCTGAGAGTCAGTGCTGTGACTGTATGGCAAGGTTCCAGATGCCTCTTTCTTTGCAAGAGTTTGTTACTTCATGGGTTTCAAACAACTAATTAAAGAACCGACCCACAAAGCAGGTCATACGCTGGACCTCATCTTCATCAACCAGGATCTTTCCACCTCCTCCCTCCCCACATGCCTCACTATTCCCTGGTCGGACCATAAACTGATCAACACCGTACTAAAAATAAACATACCTACCCCTTCAAAAAAGCAAAATAACACTATCCAATTCAGGAAAATATGCAGCCAGGAGACAATAAACAATAGCCTAACTACTGAACTCAACAATCTGGACCTCACTAACGCGGACTCAGCCATATTATCCTGGAACTTCATCACCAAAAAAGTGGCCGACTCTTCATGCCCAACCATCACCAAAACTGCCCTAGCTAATAAAGACAACAGAAAACCATGGTATACACCAAAACTAAAATCCTTAAAACAGGAGCTCAGAAAAAAAGAACTACTTTGGTGTAAAAATCCAACATCTTCCAACCTCTCGACATACAAGTCCACGATGCACCTATACAGAACATCCATCCTGCAAGCAAAAAAAGATTTTTACTCACAAAAAATACACCACTTCATCTTTGACCCCAGAGCACTTTTCTCACTGATCTCGTCCCTCACGAAACCTCCATCGACAGCCATTTCAGATGATAAAGCGGCAAGCAAAGCAGAAGAACTGGCAATTTACTTCAAGAACAAGATCCCAAACCTACTAACGCAGTCCAAGAACAACAACAGTTACACGCCAGTTTCACCACATATAACCTTCCCATCACAAAAGACATGCCTGAGAGAATTCGAAATGACTGCCTCTTTAGAAATAGAAAACATCCTAAAAAAAATGAAACCCTCCTCACATCCTCAGGATACCATTCCCATCAATCTCCTCATCTCATGCGCTAAAACCATATCCAAACCCATTGCACAAATCATCAATTGCTCCCTATCTCAAGGACTAGTCCCTGACTCCCTCAAAATGGCAATTATAAAGCCGCTCCTGAAAAAACCTAATCTATCACCAGATATCCCATCCAACTTTCGCCCAATAGCTAATCTACCTTTCATTGCTAAAATTTTAGAAAGAGTAGCAAACAAACAACTCACAGAATATCTAAACGATAACAACATTCTCTCTCCAGCCCAGTTTGGTTTCCGTCAGTCCAGAAGCACAGAAACCCTCCTAATCTCCTTAACGGATTCCATATTACTGAATCTTGAAAAAAGATGCCCTTGTCTACTCATCCTCTTAGACCTATCAGCAGCATTTGATACGGTCAATCATAATACATTATTAGATCGTCTGTCAGACATTGGAATTAGAGATACAGCTCTCAACTGGTTCAAATCGTTCCTCAATAACAGACAATATAAAGTCAAGGTCAACAAGGAAGAATCTCAACCAATCACCTGCGACCTGGGAGTCCCACAGGGATCGTCCCTCTCACCAACCTTATTCAATATTTACCTCCTTCCACTTTGCCAACTCTTGCTCAACCTAAATCTCATCCACTACCTATACGCAGACGATGTACAGATTCTAATCCCTATCACTGAATCTCTCCAAAAAACTCTAGATTTCTGGAATACATGCCAACAAGCCATCAACAACTTACTCACAAGTCTAAATCTTATTCTTAATCAAAACAAAACAGAATACCTACTCATTTCTCCAGATGGAACTCACTCACTTCCCGGCTCCAACCTCACCACTCAACTGACACTGTCACCACAAGTCAGAAATCTAGGAGTTATACTTGACAACCAAATGAATTACAGAGCTCTCATCAATAATATAGTAAAAGACGGATTCTTCAAATTACAAGTCTTAAAAAGACTTAGACCACTCCTCCATTTTCAGGATTTCCGATTGGTTCTACAAGCAATCATACTCACGAAAATAGATTATTGCAACTCTCTTCTAGTAGGCCTCCCCGCAAACGCCTTAAAACCATTACAGATGTTGCAAAACGCCTCGGCAAGGATCCTAACCAAGACAAACAAAAGAGACCACATCTCACCCATCTTAAAAAGCCTACACTGGCTTCCCGTCAATTTCAGAATACTCTTCAAAGTGCTTTCATCAATACACAAAGCAATACACAACCTGGCCCCACTGAAGCTCAAAATCCCTCTCCAACTCCACACCTCTACTAGACCAGTGAGACAAGCCTACAGAAACAATCTCCAGATACCACGAATGAAATCAACGTTAAGCAAAAGAGCATTCTCCACAGCTGGTCCCAAACTCTGGAATACGCTCCCGCCGGAACTCAAATCAGTGCAATGCCACATTATCTTCAAAAAAAGACTTAAGACTTGGCTCTTCCACCAAGCCTTTCCATAACATCAGTCTGCTGAACTATCTCTGCCAAGGTCCCCTTTAGGTCATTTCCAATCGAATTATAAAGAGAACTATTTATAAAGAGAACTATTTAAGATCCTCAGTTATTTTCAATAACCTACAAGAGAACTACACAAGAACCAGACAATAACCTACAAGAGAACTACACAAGAACAAGATCCTCAGTTATTTTCAATAACCTACAAGAGAACTACACAAGAACCAGACAAGTACCAGACAAGTACAACCCTAAAAATTCTTTGAACCCTCTATGAATACCCTAAGAACACCACAAAGAATTCTCTAAAGAATTATGCAATTCAACTTCAACTCCTTGGCAGTCCAAAACCCTGCCTACTTAGGCAATGTATATTATATCTCTTGTTATTAACCCCATATATTTATTTCCAAGTTATTTATACCTGTTCTTTGTAAGACATTTACTTGTCACTGTTATTGTTCAAAATGTAAACCGAATTGATCAGTAATTCTGTTACTGGAAAGTCGGTATAGAAAAGTTCAAAATAAAATAAATAAATAAATAAAATAGCAGTGGAGGGTTATTTTTTGCTGAGATGACACCAGAATTTGAATTTTTTTTTTCATGTTAGCTGTAATGTGAATTGCCCTAGCTCTGCGCTGCACCTGTTCTGATGATTAATTATATTTTATTGTATTTATGAAGATTTCTGGGTTTCTGCAAAGATGGTTCCTGAAAGAATACATTAATTTTTGTTTTATTATACTTGAAATAATTGAAGTAAATTATTTTAAAGTTTCATACATGACACATAATGGCTGTTGCAAACTACTTAGAAAGCCATTCTAGGGTGCAGTATATGGCATTATTTATCAGTAAGAAAACAACTAGTAGACCTGCATGCCTTGTGCCCACCCATGTTAACCTTGTGCCCACCCAAAAAATCAATTCTGGCTATGCCAGTGCTTCTCCCAGAGGTCTCATATGGTTGCCATGATGGCTGATGGCCTTTCTGTGTTGGTCTAATGCCAGACACCCATTTAGTGCCACCTAAGCCCTTGAGAGGCCCATGTCACTACCTCAGATCTCTGGGAGAAGTAGGCCTATACATTCACCACTGTGTCCCGTGTAGAATGGAGGCAGCTTGTAGGTTCATGAAGTCATCAGTTGACAACAGTTTCTCTAGCCATAATGCTATGCACAGAGCAGATCATTGACAGTGCTGGAGCACACCTGCCTTGCTTACCACTAACCCACTAACTGCAAAAGTGACTTACAGCACATGAGGCACAATCTGGAGGTTTAGCAGCTCTTCCTGATTCACTCCCAAGTCATGACAGGCATGTCAATCAGCAAGGGCCTGCAAGCATGAAAGTACAGAAATTTCTGAAGTGACATTGGAAATGGAACTATCTACAAGCACACACCTTTTGGACAGCAGTGATCGAGTGCTTGCCCTCTTGAGATTGGCACCTCTGACAGTTGAGCATATGGCCTCACGCCTTATACTCAAAAATGTCCCCAAGTACACTCACAGTTTATAACTAGTGTTGAGAGAGGGGCGGAGGTGTGAAAGTTGCCAGCGTGACACATCAGATATCCAGTCTTGCGTGTACATATTAGTTGACATTTGCCAGTCATGCACACCGTTCCCCCCTCCCCCCCCCCATACACACACACACACACATACAGGGACGCTTTTCCACCTAGTCCTTGGAGTGGGCCTAATAGTCCAGTTATTAGGGGCTGTGCAGGCTACCCAGATCTTAAGTAGTCCCAGAGGCTTGCAACTTTAGGGAGGGAGGTAGTGGGTGTTAAGAAACTCTCCTCTGAATGTGGGGATGTTGTCATGGATGGAACGTGGAGTGGCAAGGACCACGTTAATGCCAGTGGTTTGCATGATGATGGTTTAGAGCAGCATGTAGTGAGGTAGCCAGTGCAGGGGTGTGTGTGTGAGTGTGAGGGGTTGGCTTGGTTGCCAGGTGCCTGATGCCTGGCGGAGGTTCGATTTGAGAGTCCCTTTTTGCAGTCACAGGTCTGCTTAGCCTCCTCTCAGTTGATCATATCATGCACAGGTGCCATACTGGCTGCCACCCCAGGCCGCATCATTTGCCCCTCAGTCTGTCCTCTGTAGACACTGGCAGGATAGGGCTACCTTCATTCTGGCATATTTAGGTCAATAGGTTTCCTGTGCGTACATAGCATTTGTGCACCCATATGCCCTGTTAATTTTAGGGGACAGGGTTGGCTTAGCGCTTTAGGTGCTTCACTTGTACTCTAAGCTATCTTTCCTTTCCACACCCTGTGTACATGCTGAATGTTGGAACAGAGTATCAGTTGTTGTGTGACAACTAGGGAGAAGGAGTGAGGGAGTAGTGTCTTGTCCAGAATGTCCACAAGTGAAGAGCAGAGGGCCTAGAGGGCTGCTGCTGCTGCTGCTTGGGACTGTGTAGACTTCCACAGACAGTCTGCTGTCCCTGTAGTGGGCTGCCTTCAGGATCTGAATGCTACCTGTAAGGTCCTCCTTACCCTACACATATTATACAGATCCCCAAGCCATGCCAGTACAGGGGTGCCAGCTAGTCTGTGGAAGTCTGCCTGGTCCCCAGCAGCAGCAGTAGCCCTCTAGGCCCTCTGCTCTTCACTTGTGGACATTCTGGACAAGACACTACTCCCTCACTCCTTCTCCCTAGTTGTCACACAGTAGCTGACTCTGTTCCAACACTCAGCAAGTAGTTGTCATATTTGGTTTAGTGTGAAAGCTACAAATGCTGGTTTACAGAGAGGATGGCATTCTGCCCAGGGGCTCTGACCTGGGTGGGGGGGGGGGGGGCTAATCTCACTGAGGTCTATACTGGGGGTTACCTGAAAGGCTTACCCTATATAAACACACACAATTACTGGAATTATACTTGGGGGCTTAAACCCAGGAGCTTATTCCCTACACAAACAGCCACACACAAACTTTGATTCAGTACATTACGGTTCCAGATATTTAGGAATGTAAGTTTATTTGAGCAATAGGAGGATAGAAGAAATAAACTCAGATCTTACAGAAGAAATAATGGTATATAATAACAATTACTACATATATTAGAGATGTGAATCGGAACCAGAATTGGTTCGGTTCCGGTTCCGATTCAAATCTTATAATTTTTATCGTCCAGCCCGATTGGTTTTTTGTTTATCGGCTGCGCCCGATCTGATAAACAAAAAACCCACCCTGACCCTTTAAAACTGACCCCCTTAGCCTCCCCCACCCTCCCGACCCCCCAAAAAAAGTTTTAAAATTACCTGGTGGTCCAGTGGGGGCGCCGGGAGCGATCTCCCGCTCTCGGGCCGTCGGCTGCGCTAATAAAAATGACGCCGATGGCCCTTTGCCCTTACCATTTGACAGGGTATCCATGCCATTGGCCGGCCCCTGTCACATGGTAGGGGCACACGAATGCACACCCCTTTTAATTGTCAAGGAGAAAATTCACGCATATTTTCCCTTTGAAATGTATCCTACCAAAGTTACCCACACAAAATTACAGCTACTAATTTGCATGCAGATTTTTTTTCCATGCAAATTTATATCTGCGCTTTTGAAAATGCAAAACTATACTTCGAAGTACAAATTCCTCCCCAACTCTACTGCCAGGAATACTTCTGCTCACTGCAAGTAAACTTGCGCATATGCAGGCCACGTGCATGTAGATTTACCCGCATATTAGACGGGCAATTTTAGAACAGGCTACTTCCATGGGCAAAGAATTTCTGTTCTACTCACAGAAATGCCCCTTAAAAAGTTCCTTCATTGGGGGCAATTTCCAAAGGGGTTCTCCACAGGTAAATGGGAGTTAACCCATGGAGAAGGCTCCTTTGAAAACTCCCCCTCCTCCGCCTGCGGGGAAAAGGGAACAGTGTTGGAAGCAGGGGCCGGGCCAGACTCAAACCAGAAAAGCATGTGCGGGAGGTTTCCTTTGCAATCTGGCTTGCAGGCCCATGGGTATATTTGGGTCTAATGGTCAACAAGGTCTGACATTTCTTCCTATGGACACTTCAAAATATTTTTATATGTGGAAAAAGATGAAATTTAAAAGAACAAGCATCACAGCAATCTCAAATGTAACACGCACCTGACTAAACTCTCTGTAATTTCTAGAGCAAAATTATAAAATATGCCCACCTGTGCGTTCTTGAACCTAACTCAGAATTCATTGTGCAACATATATTGTCAGAAGGCAAAAGCTGATATGATAGTGTCAGCCAAGGGACCGGCTCAAAACACAGTAGGAAAAAAAATTGATTATGCTGGTGTCATAGTAGCATGTTAAGACTGTCTCAATAGACTTAACCATCATTAAAGAGACACAATTGCTGCCTCTGTCAAATAGCTAATCATTAGAGCTTGTAGTTACTTCAAAGAAATGTCAGCAGCGGGAAAAAAAAAGAATAAATATGTCATCTTTAACCAACAAAGTCTGTTTCTCACTAAAGTGTAAATTATCATGTCATCCTTGTCCATCACAATATGTAAAAACTGTAAAATATTCTGCAAGAGGCTGCAGGACACACTGCCTCAATCAGATGCTCAATGATAAAAATAGAACATATTAGGGCCAATACATAGTATATACAGCAGCTGCGCTGAAGCTGGTGTACTGGAACCAGCAGGAAGTCAGTGAAGAGGCGCACATGCATGTGGTCATGCCTCTAGAAAACTGGAATGGCAGGAGAGGTCAGCCAGGCCAGTGAGAAACCAAAAATAGAACTTATTTTTTGACAATTGCCAATTTTTTGACAATTTGCCTACTGCTGAAACAAGTTTCAGCAGTAGGCAAAATATAGAAATAGCTTCACATCAACTGCAATGGAACAGACTTTTGCCGATAGTGAGGCACATGACATTTCCTTAGGTCATTTCATAGTCCAAGACATCCTCAATAAAAGAGTTTTTAATTAATTGTTCCTGAAGCTCGTAGGCTAGGACTAGGTCTTAATAAAAGGCCATTCATAGAAAGGAGTTGATGAGTCCTTCAGAAGAGCCCAGCGAAGGGATGGGTACCTTAAGAAGACTTGGGAAAATATCCAATAGGTAGAGAGAAACCCCCAGGCATGAGTAGCAGTTCTGGCAAGATAGGATGCTATTAAAGAAAATCATGGTCCTTTAGCCCTGTTCTCTATCTGAGTGAGATAATCCAGGGTGTTACCTGGGGAGAAGATCTGCAGGGCCACATCTTTAGTCACGCAGTCCTAACTTCTCTAGCAGTCTGATCACAGAGGCCTCATCAGGATGTCCGAAAAGTAGTAGCACCACCTTAAGCCTCTACATCTAGACAACAGCAAAACCTTTTCAGGCTGCTCAGTCTGTTTCCTAATTAGCAGGCCAATACAGTAAAGTGCAGCCGCGGTTACCCTGCTTCTAACCCGCCTTCTACTCACAATTTGGCCGCGTTAGTCCAACCCGCGATTCACTATCCCCTTTAATCCATTCTTACCGCCTCTTTAAATCAACGAGTAACCCCTTCCACCCGCGGCATGTATATGAGATGTAAATGATCGGATTAGCTTTTCCCCCCATTCAGTAACGCACACCCCGACTATCACCTTTTTAACCTGCAGTTTAGCCACGCGTTTAACCTGCTAATTTACCGCCCACCCCTACCCCTGCATTAGAGGCAGGGGTAAGGGTAGGCGGCAAACGTTCCCCCAGCCCTCGCTCACCTGCCCTGGCCGCGTCCATGGGTGCCGGTCTCCGGGGCAGCCCAGTCCTCTCTACCCTCCTCCCGAAGCAACGAAAAGCGAAAAAAAGCGAAATTTGGGCACTCAAGCAGCCGGCGGCGATCCCCTCGTGACCCGACACACAAAGTTAAACTTACTTTTCCCGCAGCCCTCCCCCGGAGACGGACTGCAGCCCCCCTGCCTCCCGGGAGCTGCCCCCTGCCTCCCGGGGTCAGCCGGCGGCGAAAGCGGCCCTCGCCACCGGCAAAGACGGATGCCTGCACGGGCCCTCTCCCACGATCGCTCCCGGGCGGCTTCCTTACCAAAGCGCGGCCTCTCCTCCGCAGCTTCTCCGCCCTTCCGCCGTGACGTCCATTCGGGCCCCCAAGCCAGCAAAGCGCACAAACGGGCGTGCGTGCGTGACGTCACGGCGTACGCCCGTTCGGCGCTTTGCTGGTTTGGGGGCCCGAATGGACGTCACAGCGGAAGGGCGGAGAAGCTGCGGAGGAGAGGCCGCGCTTTGGTAAGGAAGCCGCCCGGGAGTGATCGTGAGAGAGGGCCCGTGCAGGCATCTGTCTTCGCCAGCGGCGGGGGCCGCTTTCGCCGCCAGCTGCCCCCGGGAGGCAGGGGGGCCACGGTTCGTCTCCGGGGGAGGGCTGCGGGAAAAGTAAGTTTAACTTTGCATGTCGGGTCGCGAGGGGATTTCAAATGTCATTTCAAATGTCATTTGAAATGACATTTGAAATGACAGGTACCAGAGCACCCAGGATACTGTATAGGCACTGTATAAAGCGCCTATACAGTAAAATGGGTTGCGCGGGCCTAACGCCTCACGGACGCTTCTTGGACGCGGCTTGCATTTGCAAGCTATTTAAATACAGTGTCGAGCGGTAGGTGAGCCGGACTGTGCGTGCGGCAAACGCGGGTGCGCCCGGCACTAACGCAGCTCTTCCTACCGCTCCTTACTGTATCGGCCCGATGGGAAGTATTTGGACTGGATGCAGCCAATTGCCAGGGGAAGGCAGAGGTCTGATCCCTAATTAGGGATCTTTCCACCTGATCAGTATCGGTCTTTCAAAATGTTATAGTTTTTCACCCAGCTGTGAAAACATTTGACTGCTCACTGGAGATCCTGGCCTGAATTACTAGAGAGGACTGTAATCTAATGTAAGAGCTTTGTATACTGTTAGCCACCCAAATCATCTTACTGCTGGGTGCCATCTTAAAAATGGCATTGAGGTTTCTGTAGTCTAACAGCTAAGCCAGTGAAATAATCAATTATTTACACAGTTTTATATGGCAGCCAGAGCAATAGTGTCACTTTGAACTGCAGCCACCTTAAAAAAGTATAGTGGATTACTTCAGATTTCACCATATTAGAACTACAAAATCTAACTTAATTCATAAAAAATAAAGAAAAATCAATATCTGTGTGGCAACCCTTTGGCACACACAGTCTAACTCATGAATCCTTCAAACTGATCAAACTAGTGGTCAAAACATGTACATATTGCAAAGTATGTGATTCATGTACTTAGAGGATAACTTTCAAGCATGCATATATGCCCACTTGTAGATCTCTGATAGTATTTTATAATCTGTGCATAGGATATATGCGCGTATTATAAAATACATATATCTTTACCCCGCAGCATACACACATATGCATGTTTATATGAGAATACAAGCAATGTATTAAAAGTGAGTATTTTTCTTTCCTATTTTTAAAATACACACGTATATTTTACATGCGAAAATAAAGTAGGATTTACTTGCATAAAATCCAATTTACACATGTAAATCAGCATATTTTAAAACATACACACTGAACAGTTTACCAATTAATCCACCAGTTCATCGGTTCTTCTCCAGATCATCGAGACACTCCTGGTTCTTCAGACTGAACTCCCCCCCAATCACCCAGATCTCTCACCCAGACAGCACTGTACAATAAACAAGTCTAATATCAATTACAGCAGATAATATATGGTAAAAGTAAAAGAGACCACATCACGGAAAACCTGATGGAATTACACTGGCTACCCATTGAGCAAAGAATACAGTATAAAACCCTTTGTACAATACATAAGCTAATACATAATGAAAATGCTGATTGGCTGAATACAGCCCTCCATTTACACGTTCCCAACAGAAACCTGAGATCAGCTAATAAAGCATTACTGTCCATCCCCTCAATCAAAACAGCCAAACTAACCCAAGTAAGGGAAAGAGCGCTCTCCTTAGCAGGTCCTATGCTATGGAACTCCATGCCTGTCGAGATCCGCTTGCAAAGAGACATCAAAACCTTCAGAAAACATTTAAAAACATGGTTATTCAAACAGGCATACAACAAAGAGAAAGGAGAGTAGAACACTGGGGAAAAAGAAAAGGGATTGGCAGCACACTCTAAACACACTACCCAAATCAACACGGGTACACATTCTATTTTAATCATTAGAATAAGATGACATAGTTTCTCTTTTATTCCCGCTCAAAATAAACGGACATAGCATAACACATCTAATTATGAGTTTTTTTATTACTAATTTGTTACCGTAAAGTCTTGGCACATGTATGATAGAATTCATAATCGTTTCCAATATTAATATTTGTGCCTTATTGTAAACCGTTACGATGGTACCTAACTTAGTGACGGCATAGAAAAGTTTTTAAATAAATAAATAAATAAATAAATAGATTAGCGGGCATAAAATTACACAAGTAAGTTGCCAGATGTACTTGCCTGTCTTTTAAAAGAGCAACCTATGTGTGTAACTGTTGGCCCCGCCCCAGAATGCCTCTAGCCCGCCCCTTTTTATGCAATATACATCTACTGCAAAGCGTGACGTATGCGTGCACTTTTGACTTTTATAAAATGCTGATTATGTGAGTAGAGGCTTCTTAAGTGCAGATATGCTAATTTTTACATGTATACCTCTCTGAAAATTCCTCAAACGTGGATCTATTAAAATGCACTAAGTATTGCATGTGATAGGACAAGGGGTGTGTTTTATGGTAATAGGAAGTTTATTGCAATTATACCAATGTGAAGTGCTTAGTGTAAATTGTGATAACTTTTCTATATTTTGTAATAAGTGCCAGAATTGTTGTAGTTCCCACATACAACCACTGGGGGGGGGGGGAGAAAGAGAGAGAGAGAGAAAAGCCATAATGTACTCACGCTAGATAGATATTTACATCTCTATGGGAGGCCCACCTAGTAACTCGAGGTAAGGTTTAGGTATTAGTGTAGGGGTTAGGGGCCACTTTGACATTCAAAGTGAGACGTATGAACAGAACAATGCTCTCTTGTGAAGATTTGATGACCTTCGGAGTGAGGAAATTCACCCAAAGATGAGATTTGTGCAATGCTCTCTCAACCTAGCTTGATGTAGTCTACTAATACGTAAACCTCACCTCGAGTTACTAGGTGGGCCTCCCATAGAGATATAAATATCTATCTAGCGTGAGGGCATTATGGCTTTTCTCTCTCTCTCTCTCTCTCTCTCTCTCTCTCTCTCTCTCTCGCTCTCTCACTCATAGCTTGGGTGACTCCCATCAGTATGTACAACAAAACCCTATTGCATGGCATTATACAAATAAACAAGGTATAAAAACTGTGAGCTTGGCCAACATCCTCTCATTTGCATCATACCAAACATTATGGTGCTTTTGCATGCAAAAACACCATATAGCACTTTGATAAATGACCCCCTTAGTTTGTACTTGTATATAGTTTGTTTTTTGTTTTTTTGTTTGCTTATTTGGAGGGAAGTTTGAGGTTTATTCAAATATTTGTTTATTTATTTATTTATTTATTTATTTATTTTAAATGACTTCTATGCTACATGCTCAAAAAAATATCACAGCAGTTTACAGGTATAAAATCACATGCATAAATTAAAATATAAAATGTTTTATTTCTAAGTTGGATTCTGTCTGACCCTTTTTCAGTAATAACAGCTGGCTGTAGTCCATAGTTCTGTTTTCTGGAACTTATTAGAGATTTTTACCACTCATTTCCGAATTCACACTGGAAATGAGAGGAAGTAAACAGTAGAGGAAGTAAATAGTTTTCACACTCTGTTTAGTAATATCCATGTACAACATATTACCTATTATGCTATCTTGTTTCCATTCATAATACTGATATGTTCCTTTTTTAGTGCAGTTGGAGGTAGTGGTGGAATAAAAACAATTAACTTATCTACAACTAGGATTTAGAAGAGAAAAAGGAACATGAGATTATGTACTTAAGTTATGAATGAAATCTAAAAGGATAAATCAAAAGAAGAATGATCTATTTGCTTGCTTTATTGATTATGCAAAACCTTTTGATCGAGTGTATCATAATACACTGGAGAAAATAATGTGTGGCTGGCACTAATATACCAAAATGTGAAGCTAAGCTAATCACTAATTTATATTGAGTTAAACTTTTACAGTCAGAACAATGGAAGGAAAAACAAGGTGGAAATACAAAGAGGAACATGACAAGGATGCATACTTTTTGCAATTTTATTTAATTAATATAGTGAATTTCTAATTACAGAGGCTCTGGAAAAATAGGATGGACTGAATTTCAATGGTAGACACCTAACAAGCATTCAATATGCCGATTTCATAGTACTAATGGTTTCTAGAAAGATCATTACAAGAGATGAGAAATAGATTATGTGTAGCCTATAAAATCTACGGAATGAGCTTGATCACCAAGAAGACAAAAATTGTTAATCAGCAAACTTTTTTCTGGTTACAAATATTTCAAGGACAGAAATTGAAACAAGTCATAGAATATAATATCTAAGTAGCTTGATCATGGAAGATGGAAAATAGTCAACAAAACAGATTTGAGAATGTTAAAATTATTCTTGGGATTGCATGGAGTTCCTTAGTAAGAACTTCAAATTTAAAAGTGTATAGAAATAATGCATGCATTTGAAAAGCAGTGCAACAGAAAATCCTGAAGGATAGTTGTAAGAACTTGATTTAAAATGAAAGGGTGCATGAGATGATGGAAAGTGGAAGATCATTAACAGAAAAATAAGATCTGGTCAAAAGCAAAATTAGATTTGCTGGTCATGTAGTCAGAAGCTGTAATGCCAAACTAGCTTACTGCTGGAAGACTTGATAAAGGGAAAAGAGACTGAGGAAAACAGAAAGCAATTTGGGATGATGACATAAAAAATGGTCATGATCAGGAACATGGATGACATTTAGAAGAGAATGGAGCATAGAGAGAACTGGTATATCATAGTTGGCAATCTTAATATCCAAATTAGCACGTCATGATGATGCAAAATGGGATTAAGATTTCAAGCTAATGATGCTGACTTACATTTTTGAAGGACTCTTAGATGGTAACTTTCAAACCAGTGTGCCGGCGCACATGTGAGCGCGAGTGTCAGCCCACGCCCAGGGATGCGGATATTTTATAACATACGTGTGCATATGCATGCATGTTATGAAAGAGGATGGCCGTGAATACATGTGCACCAAATTTTAAGTGGATGTGCGCCTGTTTGCACAAATGCCACTTTTACCGCGTAAGTGGGGGGAATTTAAAAAGGACATGCACCGACGCAATTGCCACTAAAACAGTCCATTCCCAATTCACCCAGTTAAGAGAAAGGTCTACCAACCCCCCCTCCCCCCTGTATTTTAATAGACTTCCTTCACCCCCAATTAGCCCCAACCCCTAAATCCCCTGCTGATCTGCCTAGTGTTGCGCTGGAGGTGGACTCTTGGGCCGAGGTGAGGTTGGCACTACCCGTAGGAGGGATCCTACAGGTCCCCACCGTCGGCAGGCAGAGAGGGCTGACGGATGGAGGCTGGCTGACTCTTCACCAATACCAGTCCTCGTTCCCCACAGGTTGAGCCTTTGGGTGCTGGGGCCGGTTGGACTTAGGTGGCCTCTGGTCAGTGGTCATCAATGGGTGGATCGAGGTCAGCCCAAAGGCAGCAACCAGTGTAGGTAACAGTCTATACTGGACGAGGCAGAGTCCCGGAGGCCCGGGCGCCAATAGGAACACAGTCTGACAGAGGGTGCCCGAGCAAGAGCAGTCCGAAGCCTGAATGAACCATGTCCAGGACAAAGGCTTTAAGCAAGCTGGATTCAGGACTGGTGGCAGGCTGGAAGCAGTGGCAAGCAATGCTGAGGTCTGGACGAGGAGATAGTCAAAGGATGGTCAGACAAAGCAGAAGTCCAGGGCTAGAGAGAAGCAACGGCATGGTCAGGCGATACAGAGGTCTGGGGTTGGAGAGAGGCAACTGAGTAGACAGGCGATGCAGAGGTCCGGGGTTGGAGAGAGGCAAAGGAGTAGTCAGGTGATGCAGAGGTCCGGGATTGGAGAGAGTCAATGGAGTAGTCAGGTGATGCAGAGGTCAAACCAGGTTAGCAATCCGAAGGAGAGACGAAGGAACAGGATCTCAGGAACAAGGAAACAGGAACGAAGGCAATCAGGATCAGGAACCAGGAACAGAAGAAGCAACGAGCACTCGACTAATGAGGGGACCTGTTGCAAAAGCAATTTGGGAGAGCGGAGCCCGACCTTATAAATCAGAGCTTAGACGACGTCATCATCTGGGGCTGCGGCCAGGTTCCAGCCGCGAGCCCTATTAAAGGATCAGCTGTACGCGAGCGCACCTAGGGAGGGGCGCAGCGTTGGTCAGGACAGCAACTCTCCATGGGCCACGCATAGAGGCCCGACGAGGAGCATCAGGAACTGTAGCAGAGCCGGAGGCCCCAGGGGCGGCCCGAGGACGGAGCCAGCGGCCAAAAGCCGCCAGAGATGAGGGACCAGGTGCTGGATCACTTTGAGAAAGGTGACGGGGCCGAGCCGCGAGTCTGCCGCAGCCTGCGCGCATAGCACCTAGTTTTCTTTATTTTGTAACTTGCATGGGATGCATAGCAGGAGTAAAGTTATGCGGCAGTGGGCATCAGCGTGCACTGGAGTATTACACGCACATCTCAGATTCATGCCTCAGAATACTCACGCCCCATTCAGACCAGGCCCACACCCCTGCCCCTTTTTTGAAAAATTCTGAGATGCACGCGCTGCGGCATTTACACGCATATCCAGGCGGCTTTTAAACTCTGCTCGGCGTGCACAAGCCTGACATATTCATGCATCCCCTAATTAATGCGCGTGTCAGGCTTTTAAAATTCACCTTTTAATTTTCAAAATGTCAGAAATCTGATTTCAGATCCTGAATTGCTATTCTTGAAAACCCTAAATAAAGTGGAATAACATTATTTGGATGGACTCATGATAAGGTGAGAGTGGGGTTTAGGGGTTTGATCATGGAGAGGAGACTGGTGGTGGTAAAATGTTTTGGAGATATGTTATTAATCTCTAATTGAAGAGTCTGAGATTTGTACAATATAAGATATTGTAATATGCAAGTTTTAAAATGTTAATATCTATTACTTTTGGACTCTGTGATGACGGACCTTTTAATTAAAAAAAAATTGTTAAAGCTGAAGCAGCACCAAACACCATCATAAATGGAAAAAGAAATTTCATTTGCTTCAGTGGTTAATAATCAGCAGGAAAGAAACTTCATTAAGAGCTGTGGAACTAGTGATCCATTTTCTGGATGATAATCAGAAAATAGTGGAACTAGTGATCCATTTTCTGGATGATAATCAGAAAATAGTGGAATGCAAAGCTTAAGATTTATAAAGGGAGAAAACTATAGCTTGAAAGTCTGAAGATTAGTACTATTCAGTGAATTCTCTTCATCTGTTGATACTGTTGGTTGGACAAACATAAGAATTTATCCAAAGACATTGTTATAGATGAGCTTTCAGTACCACACAGGCATGTGGTGACATTTAAAGTAAGGGATTCAATAAATGCAGAACATTCCCCTCTCAAACCTCTCCCCCCCCCCCCCCCTTCCACAGCATAACCACATTCCTTTCCCCTTCCACACACCCCACTCACTGGTATAATTATCTAGTGGAGGAGTACCCTAGTGATTCGAGCAGCAGGCTACAATCTAGGAAAACCAGTGTTCAAATCCCACTGTTGCACCTTGGGTAAGTCACTTTTCTCTCCATTGCCCCAGGTACAAAATTAGATTATAAGCCCTCTGGGGATAGGAAAATACCTACAATACCTGAATATAATCTGCTTTGATGAATACTTTGAAGTGCCGAAAATCAGAATATAAAAAATCTAAATAAATACCATTCCTCTACCCCCTCTATGTCAAAGAGTGAAATTTAACATCCCAAAGAGCGATACTGAAGGCCAGAGTGAGATTTTTTTGTGGTGGCTTTTCTGTTCTCTAAGTCTGGAAAGATTTGAGTATTATATTGCTTTGCAAATGAAAGCATCAACACAAAATGATATTTATCTGTAGGTGGGTCACCAGTTGTGTCCCCGTCCATGATTTGGTGTACAAGAAGCTTTAGAAGGGGGAGATTCTGGGATCTCTTTGGTTGAGAGGGTCATAGAGAAAACTTTACATTGTGCTGGCAGTATTGCTAACTGGCATTGGAGGGCAGTTGGCATAGTTCTGAGCAATTGTTTGTATTGTGTGCTACTGGGATGTTTTAACTTGAATGTAATAATGATGGATTTTCCTTTAGGCAGATTAAAGTTTCTGATTGGTGGGGGATTGGCCTAAAAGGGTATAAAACTAAGGTCAATCTGGTGTTCTTGGTTGGATTTGGGGAAGAAGAGAGGGACCTCTGGGAAATAGGGAGCATGCAGTGCCAACCCATGGTCAAGTGGTTCTGGGGCCCTCTCCAGTAATGGAGTGAGCCTTGAAGGGGCTCTTCCACGCATGGGGAGAGGTCCATGGCCAGGAGCAGGAGATGAGGGTTTTCCTCCTTCCAATCAAACAGCCAGAAGATGGAGATGAGAGAGGAGGAGAATGGGATGTTCGAAAGGAAATATTCCCTTCAAAGGACTACCATGTAAGGATACCAGGCAAGCCTACACAATGCAGGATAGGGGAACCAGGACCAGGAAGAAGAGGTGTCTAGTGCTCAGGAAGCTGTGAGTAGAAGACGGGAAAGGAGAAGATAGGGTATGGATTAAAGGACCCCAGGAGTTAGGGATGTAAGCCCCATTTCCCACAAAGGAGTTTAGTTGCAATGGTGGTGAAACTGGAGGGGGTGTTTTACATGTTCCCTCGTGAAGAAGAGATGTGTTACAATATTGGGTATTGCATAAGGTTATAGGAGAAAAGGATATAAGCTCTGCATTCTGAAGGAGTGTGGTACGGAAGGGAAAGGAGGGGAAAGGAGATTATTGAAAGGGAAGAAGGTATTCCAGACTTTGGGATGCAAATTATTACCCTTGTTTATTGAATGTTTAACTTGGCTGAGTACCTCATGAACTTTGAATAATCCAATATGCTCTTTATATCATCAATGTAATATGTATGTATAGTTGCTGGCTGAATATCCCAGAAAAAATAAAGTTGAGTGTTTGCTTGGAGTGGCATGAAATCTGTAGGACTTCAAGGATGGCCAGCACTTAAAGATCAATTGAGGGACAGGGTTAATGGAGGGGAAGGTACTGGATGACTCCCTGACCAGTCCAAGAAGAGTAACCCTACCCATCTACATTACCCCACTTCTGAACCCACCAAATAAATTAGAGAGACTCTTACTCTAAATGGGACAGATACTCTCGTTAGTTTATGTGCCTGAGGTAGAGGACCATAGCTTCCTTTAGTTTCATTCAAATTGCAATTCTTTAATCCCACATGAAAAGTCCTAAGTCTGTTCTTCCCCAACATCATCCTAGGTCCTCCCCTTCCCCCACTCCATCCTAGGCCCTTTCCAAAGAACAAAGTTTAATAAAAATGGACATTCAAAGTAGCCTTCTAAGGTATAAATATTGCTTACAACAAAATGGATATTATATGTACATGCGCTGCTGTGGTGCCAACCAAAAAAACCTGCAAAAAGCAAAGTTGACTCTTGGAACCCATATGGCATTACGCCTATTGTAAATTGTGTTCATATGGGCTTGGCTCTCAGAAAGCCATGAGTAAATTGAATCACAATTACAATATCATGAGGTTCCTATACTAAAATAGTACTAACTGCCAACATCAAACAGTAACAATCCTACCTATGGAAAGGCAACATTGAAATATTACACCAGACCCTAACACACCAATACATTACCTATTAGGAAAAAGAATGAACCTAGCTACTATAGATCCCTACACTGAAACTGCACACTAGCAGAATACCTCACCTTGATCACACATGCAGAACACAGTCAGACCCTCACCAAATACAGAATAAAGAGACCAGAAAATATAAAGAGAAACATACAGACAAAAACTGAATAGGAAATTACGACATGCTACACTGTATGCAGTGCAACGAGAAAACAGAGGCATCACCATTCCTAATAAAACATCAAGAAAAAAATCAAGAGCAATTATAATAAAAAGGATAAATATTTAAAAACAGCTGACAAACACCCAATAATTGAAAGTTCATATAAAATTTTTAAAAATTTTCCAAACACCAAGAAAATATTACAGAATAGCACGTTCATCAAATATAACACCCAATAATCAAAACCAATAAGGATTTTAAAAAACTATATATTTCCTGCCCTCCATATCTGGGAACTTTTGATTTCCACTCACTCAGAGTTTATTGTGAATTTGTAGAGGGAGAAAGGGGCACACAAACTTTCTCCTCTCTCGCTCTCATTCGCTCACACATGCATGCTGTCTCACATGTCAAGGTTGTTCTCACAGTCTCTCAATCGTCTTCATTTTTTCAGCCGTGGGTGGCCAGGCCAGATCCTCTCTCTCATGCAGAGACTGCTCTCTCTCCTCTGTTTCTTCAACTGCCAGTGTAATAGGCTCCACTGGGGCTGCTCTCAGTGCTTCATTTCTTTGGTTGTGGGGAGCCATGCCGGTGCTTCACTCTTCTGCTGGGCACCTGGACCTGTCCTGGGGAAGAATAGCAGGACAGCAATGTGCAGGAACCAGTAGAAACAGCATTTCCCTTATTCCTGCTTGTATGCCATCCCCGCAGCCTATTCAAAACACATGGGGCTGGTATTTTATCTATGCTGATCTCGTGCATCGCAAGACCAGCATAGAGGAAGGAAGTGCCAGCCGTGCAAGTTTTGAATAGGCTGTAGGGCCGGCGCACAAGGAGGAGCGACTAGTTTGTTCTCCTGGATCCAGGTCACGCATGGACTGAGGTGCAGCGTGCGCTCCTTAGAGGTAAAGGGAACATTTAATTGGTTTTCAGCAGGGGCCAATAATCAAATGAAAAAAAAATGATGTCAGTTAGGGCAGAGACTACCTTGAAGATCCTGACTGTATGCCCCTGGATAGGTCCCTTCTTCACATCAAGTCAACGACAAGGAAACATATGGATCTTGTATAGCAGAATTAACTTTTAGGGGTATTCAGAAGGTTTCACATGATGAGTAGTTTCTCTTTAATTGGCAGAAGCTTACTTGCTGGCAGTTTCTTAAAATTTATGAACAGGAACAGTAATGAAGTAATATTTCATCAGAACTGTGAGTGGAAGGTATTCAAAATAATTTTAATGAGCATTGAACCCAATGTCTTGGTTTAGGCCATTATTTGTAGAGTCTAATAGGTGAATGTACTGCAATTCCTATATCCTTCCTTTCTGTGAGGTCTTAAAGTTGCCATTAAGGACAAACGTAGATAAATCAGACATAGTGTCCCAATTGGGAGAAGTGCTGATCCAGGGGATGGTGGTGTTCAGGCTGGATATAGTGCATCGATGGGAGACGTGCTGATCCAGAAGGATGTGGTGTTCAGGATGGATATAGTGCATTGATGGGAGACGTGCTGATCCAGAAGGATGTGGTGTTCAGGATGGATATAGTGCATCGATGGGAGAAGTGTTGATCCAGGGGGACGGTGGTGTTCAGGCTGGATATAGTGCATCGATGGGAGAAGTGCTGATCCAGGGGGATGGTGGTGTTCAGGCTGGATATAGTGCATTGATGGGAGAAGTGTTGATCCAGGGGGACGGTGGTGTTCAGGCTGGATATAGTGCATTGGTGGGAGAAGTGTTGATCCAGGGGGATGGTGGTGTTCAGGATGGATATAGTGCATCGATGGGAGAAGTGTTGATCCAGGGGGACCGTGGTGTTCAGGCTGGATATAGTGCATTGATGGGAGAAGTGCTGATCCAAAGGGACGGTGCTATTCAGGCTGGATATAGTGCATCGATGGGAGAAGTGCTGATCCAGGGGGACGGTGGTGTTCAGGCTGGATATAGTGCATCGATGGGAGAAGTGCTGATCCAGGGGGATGGTGGTGTTCAGGCTGGATATAGTGCATCGATGGGAGAAGTGCTGATCCAGGGGGATGGTGGTGTTCAGGCTGGATATAGTGCATCGATGGGAGAAGTGCTGATCCAGGGGGATGGTGGTGTTCAGGCTGGATATAGTGCATTGATGGGAGAAGTGCTGATCCAAAGGGACGGTGCTATTCAGGCTGGATATAGTGCATTGATGGGAGAAGTGCTGATCCAGAGGGACGGTGCTATTCAGGCTGGATATAGTGCATTGATGGGAGAAGTGCTGATCCAGGGGGATAGTGGTGTTCAGGCTGGATATAGTGCATTGATGGGAGAAGTGCTGATCCAAAGGGACGGTGCTATTCAGGCTGGATATATTGCATCGATGGGAGAAGTGCTGATCCAGAGGGATGGTGCTATTCAGGCTGGATATAGTGCATTGATGGGAGAAGTGCTGATCCAAAGGGGCGGTGGTGTTCAGGCTGGATATAGTACATTGATGGGAGACGTGCTGATCCAAAGGGGCGGTGGTGTTCAGGCTGGATATAGTGCATCGATGGGAGAAGTGCTGATCCAGGGGAACGGTGGTGTTCAGGCTGGATATAGTACATTGATGGGAGAAGTGCTGATGCAGAGGGACGGTGCTATTCAGGCTGCATATAGTGCATTGATGGGAGAAGGTCTGATCCAGAGGGACGGTGTTGTTCAGGCTGGATATAGTGCATTGATGGGAGAATTGTTGACCCAGAGGGACGGTGGTGTTCAGGCTGGATTTAGTGCAACGATGGGAGAAGTACTGATCCAGGGGGATGAGGGTGATCAGGCTGGATAAGGTGCATTGACGGTAGGGGGACTCTTTGGTCTCTCCCACACAATCACTTGTTGGGACATTCGTTACAGTGAATGAGGTTCACTAGATTGCTGGATTTTAAAGTGAATCATTTGTGTACTTCTGAGGGTTGGGGTATGCTGTGAAGATATAGTTTATGTGCATATATGTATGACAGATTTTCATTTCTTCTTATCACAAGGTAGAGCATCTCTTTGGCCCATTGCCTGGTTAGATAATAACATTCTGAGTTCAGAGGTTGAATGTAGGCTAGGATAAGTAGTTCAGTGGGGATGTTTCTCAGTATTTGAACCACTGTTTGCTTTTCAGTGTGATCTAGTTATTCCTCTATTTCAAAGGTACCTACTGCTTGTTAAGATGTAGGAGAAAAAAAAAATTTATAAAAATTGTTTGGAGTCTTATGTGCCAGCTATATTTAGTAACATTTGCAACTGCACTGACTTATTGTGGCTTGTTCCAAAAGCAAATGCAAAATTCTTTAAAATATTCCTAAACATAAAACCAGAAGGTTATCTAGCAAAAGACTTTCCCTGCTACTTTTTTTTTTTTTTTTTGAGCTGGCAGTTTCCTCCTGCTTCTTTTTACTTCCAGCTCCATCGGAATTAGGGTGGGGATCTGGTACCATTTTCCCTATTTCATATCCCCAGCATACATAGGTGCCTATTCCAATCTGAGCTAATGTGTTTGAGCCCAGTAAACAGCATTAACACAGAAAATATGGAAATAGCATGCAAAACTTACAAGTTCCTGGCTCTCAAATCCAGCACAATGCAGGTATGCAAATGATCTGATTTGCTTACAAATGCATACAAAGTAGCCTATTGGCTGTTATGTTCGGTGTGTCTTTAACTGAATAGTGGGCCCTTGGGTCGAGGCGAGTGAAGACTCAGCCCACAAGCAGATATACAACAGAGAGACAAGGTTATTATACAGCAACAATCTTGAAGAGCAAACAGACGAGGCTGGAATCAGCTGATCAGTCCCATAGAACTCCGCAGCGCGGAGTTCTGGCTTATGCTGGCTGTCCCGGTAATGGTCCGCAGCGCGGGGTAGGCCGGAAGCCATTGGTAGAATGCATAATACACTATGGATCCGGTAGTGGTTCGCAAGCGGGGGTAACCCAAGAATCCGAGAAGGTCGAGGCAGAGATGGCAAAGTCCCGAGGATGACTGGAGCAGGATCAGCAGGAGTAGATGAGAATGATGCAGGAACTCACTGAAATGAGAAGAGAGAGAGATGGCTCTCTGAGGAGCGGATAGCCCTAAGTGCAGCAAGGCCCCCAAGGAGCAGATACCAAGGTCACCCAGTAGTCTGTGAGGAAGTCCCAAGGTAGCAGAACTAGCAGGACAAGATTCCTTGCTAACTCATAGCTCAGATGGTCAGCTGGGTTTAAGTATCGTGAGCGGATGATGTCATGCAATGGGGACGCCCCCAAGGTTCCTGCCATGACGTAGTTAAAAGGATGGCAGGCGTGCGCGCGTGCCTAAGTAACCCCAGATGAAAGATGGCTGCCGGGAGCACCCACGCTGTCCCGGGTCTGCCATGAGGGCCAGCATGTGGAAGCGGAGGCCGCCATTCTGCCCAGACTTGGAGCTGTGTAGAGAAAGGAGGTGAGAAGCATAGGTCGCAGCTGCCTGTGACCAATGAGCGCAACAGTATCCCCCTTCTTAGGGCCCCTCCCAGGGGTTTTCGGCTTCCTGGTATGAGCAAGGTGGAAGCGATGTAACATCTCTTTGTCCAGTTTGTTGGCAGCAGGCTCCCAGCTGTTCTCCTCTGGTCCGTACCCTTCCCAGGAGATGAGGTACTACCAGTGTTTCCCTTTTTTACGCACATCCAGGATATCATCTACCTTGTAGGTGATGTCATCTTCAGCATTGAGGGGTTGTGGATCAAGAGTCTTCTGAGAAAACTTGGATAGGATAAGTGGTTTCAAAAGTGAATCGTGAAAGGCATTATGTATTTTCATTGAAGGTGGTAACCTCAAGCTGTAAGTCAAAGGACCCAAACGTCGGAGGACGGTAAAGGGTCCAATGTATTGCGGAGCGAAATGAACTGAGGGTAGCTTGAGTTGAATATATCTGGTACTGAGCCATACCTTATCTCCTGGCTTAAATTGGGGAGCTGCTTGATGATGGAGATCATAGAATTTCTTTGCTCGTTGTCCAGCTTTATGAAGAAGTTCCTTGGTCTGGATCCAGAGTTGTTGAATTTCGTCAGCCGTAGCTTGTTCAGCAGGAAAAGTACCAGTCAATGGTAAAGGAAGTGGTGGAAGTGGTTGACGACCATACACAATCTGAAATGGTGAGGTCATCCTTGGGGCCTGCTCCAACCTTTGCCCATTCCAGATGAGCCGTGGACACATATTGCAACCAATTTTGTACTCGACCTGCCCTTTTCTAATGGTAACAATACAATATGGGTTACTGTGGACCGGTTCTCGAAGATGGTGTACTTTGTTGCTCTCCCAGGACTACCATCTGCTCCAGAGTTAGCCAAGCTCTTCGTTCGACACATTTTTCGTTTACATGGGATGCCGAAACATATAGTATCTGACAGAGGAGTCCAGTTCTCAGCCAAGTTCTGGAGGGCACTGTGTCGAAAGTTCGATATCTCTCTGGATTTGACGTCTGCATACCACCCTCAATCCAATGGACAAACAGAAAGAATGAACAGGACTCTTAAGCAATTCATTCGTGCCTATGTCAACTCGAGGCAAAATCATTGGGCAGAGTTACTACCCTCGGCCGAATTCGCCTTGAATTCACATCCGGCATCCGCTACAGGATCCTCACCATTTCAGATTGTGTATAGTCGTCAACCACTTCCACCACTTCCTTTACCATTGACTGGTACTTTTCCTTCTCGGACCTTCTCCCATCAATGCACTATATCCAGCCTTTACTCAACACAATGTACCCAAGGAATGGAACAGACTCTTGGGGAAAGGCACACTTCTCAAGCTTGGCATACAAATGGTTATCCCGGAGCCACTGTAAAACAGTAACAACATCTGCTTGGTGGGTTTGCACATCACGGGAAAAAATGAGGATGTCATCAAGATAAACGACCACACATTGATACAGAAGGCCCCGTAGAATGGTTCATCATATTTTGAAATACGGCCGAGGCATTACAGAGGCCAAAAGGCATTACCAAATATTCGAAGTGGCCATCGCAAGTATTAAAGGCCATTTTCTACTCGTCTCCATGGTGGATCCGAACAAGATTGTAGGCGCCCTTTAGATCCAATTTTGTGAAAATCTTCGCCCCCTGAAGCCTATCAAATCATTCTGAATTAGGGATACCAGTCCTTGATGGTGATCTCATTCAGACCTCTGTAGTCAATGCAAGGGTGAAGGGATCCATCCTTCTTGCCAACGAAAAAGAATCCAGCTCCTGCTGGAGATTTGGAGGGTCTAATAAATCCCTTTTGTAAGTTCTCCTGGATGTAAGCTGACATAGCCTCTGTTTCGACTAGGGAGAGTGGATATATTCTTCCCCTAGGTGGTTCAGAATTAGGCTTTAAATTGATTGCACAGTCATAGGATCTCTGTGGTGGAAGTACGTCAGCAGCCTGCTTAGAAAATACGTCTTGAAAGGAAGCGTATTGTGGTAGTAGACCAGGAGGAGCGGATGTAGTAGCAATACATGGCAGTGGTGTTATTTTTTTTTTTAACATCTGTTATGGCAGTCAGGGCCCCATTGAGAAAGCTCCATATTAGATCAATCAAATTGAGGAGAGTGTAGCCAGGGTATGCCTAGCACAATAGGGTGGATGGCTTTTTCGAGAACCAGGAAGGTGATGGTTTCAGTATGTAAGGATCCCGTGCAGAGGCAAAACGGCTAAGTGGTAACCTCTGCAGGCAAGGGTTCGCCATGAATGAACGAGAGTAGGAATGGCGTGGATACTGGCTCAGTTGGCAGTTGTAAATGTTCAACTAACCTCTTGAGAATGAAGTTCCCACCAGCACCTGAATCGATTAGGGCTTGGGTGGTGAATTCGAGAGGCCCAGAGATGATGGAAACAGGAAGAGAAGGAGCAGTTAGACCTAGGAAGCATCCTCCAGCAGATCCTAGGTCTGCATGTTTCCTGGACAGGTAGGGCAGGTTTGAACTGCATGGCTGGTCTTCCCGCAATACATGCACAGGCCCATCTACTTACGAAAGCACCTCTCTTTTGCTGTTAGATGGCTACGGCCTAATTGCATAGGTGCATCTTCTTCTTCTGGGCTAGGTGTAATCTGGACTGGAGTGGGCAGTAAATTCCGGGAACGGACGTCACTGGATACAGGTTTCTTCGAAGGTTTCACCTCAGTTGAGTGTTCGCATATTACGGTGGTCAATTCACCCAGCCAGGTCCATCAATGAGCTTAGAGTGTCTGGTAACTCCCGAGCAGCAAGTTCATCCTTAATGTGGGAATTAAGTCCTCATAGAAAAATAGCTCTTAGGCAACCTGAGTGCCATAGGAGTTCAGAAGACAGAGTCTTAAATTCAATTACGGAGTCTAGGAGTGGTCTGGTTCCCTGTTGTAGATCCAGGAACACTGATATGGCAATAGACTGGCGAGTGGGGTCATCAAAAACTGACTTAAAGAGAGCCAGAAACCCAGGCAAGTCATTTAATATAGAGTCATTGCGCTCCCAAAGGGGTGATGCCCATCCAACAAGGATAAAATGTAGGTAATCTTGGTAGCAGCTGTAGGAAAATAAACTGGTTGCAAAGAAAAATGCATTCAGCATTGATTGAGGAAACCCCAAAACAACAGGGAGTCTCCCGTGAAACGTGTGGGGACTGGCAGAGGAACTGGGGGGCTGGGCTGGGCAGACCACCGGGGGAGTTGCAATCATGCTGGAATTAGAAGTGTACATCAGTCTGGAATTCAGCTGGTTGAAGGCTGTAGTCAAAGTGTCAAGAGACCTCTGTTGCTCGGTGATCCGTTGGGCCAGGCCAGGAATGACCTGCAAGGCTGAGAGCTGAGCCGGGTCTATGGAGTTAGCAATCTGTTATGTTCGGTGTGTCTTTAACTGAATAGTGGGGCCTTGGGTCGAGGCGCGTGAAGAATCCGCCCACAGGGAGGAGCCTTGTGGGCCCTTGCCTTGACAGGCAAGGTCTCAGTAGATATACAACAGAGAGACAACTTTATTATACAGCAAAAATCTTGAAGAGCAAGCAGACGAGGCTGGAATCAGCTGATCAGTCCCGTAGAACTCCGCAGCCCGGAGAGTCCCAGTGTATACCTTATCTAGGCTGGCTTGTGCTGGCTGTCCCGGTAATGGTCCGCAGTGCGGGGTAGGCTGGAAGCCGTTAGTGGAATGCACAAGACACAATGGATCCAGTAGGGTCCGCAAATGGGGTAACCCGAGAATCCGTGCCACAAAGGTAGAGTACTCACACCGAGAAGGTTGAGGCAGGGGTGGCAAAGCCCCAAGGATGACTGGAGCAGGATCAGCAGGAGTAGATGAGTACGATGCAGGAACTCACTGAAATGAGAAGAGAGATGGCTCTCCTAGGAGCGGATAGCCCTGAGTGCAGCAAGGCCCCCGAGGAGCGGGTACTTAGGTCACCCAGTAGTCAGTGAGGAAGTCCCAAGGTAGCAGAACTAGCAGGATGAGATTCCTTGCTAACTCGTAGCTCGGATGGTCATCTAGGTTTAAGTATCATGAGCGGGTGATGTCATGCGGTGGGGACGCTCCCGAGGTTCTTGCCATGATGTAGTTAAAAGGATGGCAGGCGCGCACGTGCCTAAGTAACCCCGGATGAAAGATGGCTGCTGGGAGCGCCCACGCCGTCCTGGGCACGCCATGAGAGCCGTCGTGTGGAAGCGGAGGCCGCCATTCTGCCCAGACTTGGAGCTGAGCAGAGAAAGGAGGTGAGCAGCATAGGTCACAGCTGCCTGCGACCGATGGGTGCAACATTGGCATGAAAATGAGTAGCACAACTTGCATGCTGTACAGGTCCTGGAAAGTTAGCTACATCTCAAGAGGTGTCTCTAAATTTCCTCCAGAAGCATCAGAATGGTAACACACATTCTGTTGCTGCCAAGGTCAGAATTTATTTATTTATTTATTTATTTATTTATTTATTTTTTATTTTTATATACCGATGTTCCTGTAAAGAATACATATCGCACCGGTTTACAAGGAACTGAACAGACGCCTCCAGGGCGGAAATACATTAAAACAGTCGCCTCAAGGCAGAATACATTAACACAAGTATACAGGAAAACTATTAAAAGAGAACTTTCATAAACTCAATTAAATGTAACTGTGAAACATAAATCAGGAACATATGTACAGAGGTAGGTATATCGTCTGTCGCTTCACCAGATTTTAGCTCTCAGGGAAAGCTTGAGTGAATAGCCAAGTCTTTAGCTTCTTTTTGAATGTCGGAAGGCATGGTTCTTGGCGGAGGTCCGGTGGGAGCAGGTTCCAAAGATGGGGACCTGCAGTGGACAGAGCTCGTTTCCTCAATGAGGTTTTTGTTGGCTGGGTGTGAAGCATGTTCTGGTATGCACTTCTGATCGGTTATTGGAGACGTGTTGCTGTAGTTGGAAGGATAGGTTGAGGGGGGAGATGTTGTGAAGAGCCTTGTGAATCATCATGAGGGATTTAAATTGTATCCTAAATTTTATGGGCAGCCAGTGAAGATTTTGGAGGATAGGGGTGATGTGATCCCATTTTTTGGTGTTAGTGAGAATTCTGGCTGTCGCGTTCTGGACCATCTGAAGTGGTTTGATGGTGTTGGCTGGCAGGCCCAGGAGGAGTGAGTTGCAATAGTCCAGTTTAGGGAGGATGATCGATTGTAGTACCAAGCGGAAGTCTTGGAAGTGTAGAAGAGGTTTTAATTTTTTTAAGACTTGCAATTTGAAGAAGCAGTCTTTGGTAGTATTGTTTATGAACTTGGTGAAGTTGAGTTGGTTGTCCAGAAGTACACCAAGATCTCTTACTTGTGGTGTGTGGTCGATTGATGTGAAGGAGAGTTGGGTGGAACTAGTTGGGTTGAATAGAGAGCACTTGTCTGGAGCTATTATGAGGATTTCAGTTTTGCTAGTATTTAGCACGAGGTTGAGGCTTGTTAGCATGTTTTTGATTTCCGAAAGGCAGCTGTTCCAGTAAGACCACGTTTTGTGGAGGGATTCCATTATCGGGATGAGGATCTGAATGTCATCCGCGTATAGGAAGTGTGTTAGCTTGAGGTTAGATAGTAGATGGCAGAGTGGAAGGAGATAAATATTGAATAGTGTTGGTGAAAGGGATGATCCTTGAGGTACCCCCAGCTTTGATCTGATAGGGAGTGATTCTTTGTTGTTAAACCTGACCTTGTATTGTCTGTTTTCAAGGAAAGATTTGAACCAGTTGAGCGCTGAACCTGTTATACCAATATCTGCTAGACGCTGAATGAGGCAGGTATGGTTCACAATGTCGAACGCTGAGGAGAGGTCCAGTAAGACGAGAAGGAAAGGTTGACCATTTTCCAGGTTGATGAGGATGTTATCAGAAAGCGAGGCTAGTAGAGATTCAGTGTTCAGTGACTTTCGAAATCCGAATTGATTGGAGGTTAGAATGACATTCTCTTCTAGGAATTCGGATAGTTGTCTGTTTACTACCTTCTCCATGATTTTTGCAATCATTGGGAGGTTGGCAATTGGTCTGAAGTTAGCTGGGTCAGTGGGTGGAAGGTTAGGTTTTTTAAGGAGAGGCTTGAGAATAGCAAGCTTGAGTTGGTCAGGGACTTGACCTTGGGAGAGCGAGCAGTTTATGATGTCTGCTATCGGTTTAGCGATGATGTTAGGAATGGAGAACAGTAGATTGGATGGGATGTGGTCAAGTGGGTGGGATGAGGGCTTCATCTTCCTAAGGATGTTTTCAATTTCTAAGGCGGACGTCTGCTCAAGGGAAGCCATCGAAGCTGTAGTTGCTTTATATTGCATGTGGGTTGGGTGAGAGTGTTGTGTGCTGGTAGTGGGAGGGTAGTTCGGTTGAGGAGAGGGCACCTTGAGAGGAGCGAGGAGGGTGTCTATTTTTTTCTCAAAGTAGACCGCCAGTTCGTTGGCTTTGTTGGATGCTTGTGTGTCTGGTATAAGAGGGGTAGTTGGTTTAGTGAGGGCTGACACATAGGAAAACAGAGCTCTAGAATCGAAGATAAAGTGGTGGATCTTTTTTGAGAAGAATTCTTTCTTGGTTATATTGATGATGTTTCTGTAAGAGTTTAGGCAAGATTTATAAGCCAAGAGGGTAATAGTGGACGGGTTTTTTCGCCACCTGTGTTCCTTACATCTTAGCTCTTGTTTGAGCGACTTCAACTCCGGCGTGAACTCCGGCGTGAATTTAAAGGGAACTCATAGTCCCACGAAAGCCCCAAGCCCTCCTCCAACCAGAATATTACAAAAATCCCTGGGAGTCTAGTGGGACTTCTTCTCCCAACCCTACACCTGCACCTGGACCCAAAAAATGTCCTTCATCCCTTCCCTGGACTCTCCTTCCAAACCCCTGGATTCCCCCAAAGCTTACTTTAAATCCTAATGGTCTAGTGGGAACAGGAGCAAGCCCTTCCTGCTCCTGCGCCACCAGCACCATTTTCAAAAATGGTGCCAACTAAGCCCAGGTGTTCCTTTGCCCCTCTCCCATTCTGGATGCAGCAGCACCTGTGGCCCTTTCTAGCACACACCACTCAGCCTGAGCAGCAACTCCCTGTCAGTCCCATTCCCTCAAAGGCTCAGAGGCTTGCAGCCCGGGGGCAAGTCTAATTCACAGTGCTCTGAATGCTTTAGGCTTGCGAGCCCTCTGTCTCTTTAAGGAGGTGGGTTTGATCTGATGCTGCCACTCAGACCAAGTGGTGCTTGTGAGAAAGCACTGCCAGGGCAGAGAAGGAGATACCCCTTTCAGCCCAGTGACCCTAGGCAGTGTCCTACTTTGCCTGGTGGAAAATTCAGGCCTGGGTTTTGTCAGCCATCTGATTCTGTGTTTCTAGAGAATAAACACAGCATGGTAGTATGAGCTTGAGTTCTGCTGTGATCTTGAAGCCTGAAAATCACTAATCAGGATAAACGTGGAAGAGAGTAGACACAACCTTTTATTCCCAAAGAAGTGCTAAAGGGAAACCCCAGCACAGCACCATAAGGACAAACAGCCCAGCTGATACTGTGAGCAATCAAGATTACACAGTCCCTTTAACGCTAAAAGGCTGGATTTCATAGAAGGAATTAGTTCAGAGCCCCATCTTGTGGCACAGTCTAGCTTTGCCTTTCATTGTACAACAAATTCTCCCTTAAATTATTTCTTTCTTTTTCTATTGAATTTATTTGAATATGGTTCTTAAATAGAAGGAAAATGAAACTGATCACTTAGGCAAAGGAATTTGAACAGCCGTTCTCATCTAACCTTTCTAGCTAGTGGCTTTTGGTTTACAGTATTTGCTTATTCAAGGGAATATCTACGATGCAATGTGACACGTTCTTTCAGCTGGAATGCGCATAAGAAGAAAAATGCTTTTGGATTCCAGTTGGGCTTTCTCTGGAATACTTTCTTTCAGATGAAGTTTTTGCATGGAAAAAAATAGTAATGGAATTCAGTAGAAACAAAACTCACGTTTATAGTTGACATAGGGATAGGGTAAGAAGAAAATCTTAACAGTCATTTTTACTTAGTTAAAACAACATTGCCCACTGCATTGCATGCGGATCTGTAGTTACTGCACGTCCAATTAAAGCAGAAGTCCATAAAAGGATGGAGGGTTTAGAAAACTCGATTAGATCATTAAATCTTAGAGTTAATAATTTCCCAATTATTAAGAAACTGAATCCAATAGAGTTATTTAGAAATTATTTAATGCAGTTTCTGGGAATTCCTGATAAATGTCTCCAGGTAATAGTAAGAGCTTTCTATGTGGGAATTAAAAAAAAGAACCCAGGGCAAGAACAATTGATAACTGACGATAAAGATAAAGTTAATATATCTCTCGAGATAAAAACAGCTAAGGATAGTTCCTTAGATATATCAGACTTGCTACAAAAGTCTCAAGAAGAAATTGAAGTCAAACTAAGAGGAACATTACTAATCTAATGCGTTTTTGTTACAGATAAAGATACAATAATGAAATTTTTCTTTGGCAATCGCTTAAAAACTTTTTATGGACAAAGAGTCTGAATTTTTCCAGATTGTGCAAAATCCACACAATTGCGAAGGAAAAAATTCCTTTTATTGAGGAAAGATATATTGAATAAGGGAGGGTCTTTTATATTGAGATACCCTTGTCGATGCTTTGTTAAACTTGAAGGAAAGAATTATGTATTTACAGACCCAGAGGATCTCAGAAGTCTTCTTGCTTCATAGTTTTGGGTTTATTGAATGTATAGGGACATATTAATGCAAATTTTCCTTCAAACATAAAGTGTTTCTATTGAAATCTATCCGTTTGAAATAGTAGACTATCACTTTGATTAACCTAAAACTTAAATAATTGACTGTTTCTTTAGTAGGGATATTTACCCTAGGTTTCAAAATATGTATGTTTGATTTATGATTATATTTTATAAATCAATCAGTCATTATTGTATTTTCAAGTATAATTTTTATTTGTTGTACTTATGTGTTAAAACAATAAATAAAGATTTCAAAAAAAAAAAAAAAAGCATTATGGCCTCAATTCTGCAGAATTTAGGAGTAAAACCACTGGACAAATATCTGAAGATACTCAGCCCACAACATTTTCCCTCATGATGCAAACAAGATATTCAGCTAATATGTAGCTCTTCCACAAAGAGATTGCTCCTATAAATGCATATTTGTACATCTCTGATCCTCACAGAATAGAGATCTTAAGGTGGCCATATGAGGGGGTTTTGTTCACTAAAAGAAGCCATATTGGACAATTGTGTTTTCCCATTTGATCTTTTCCTAACAAATTAATCTCAATATGCAACCATATATTAGCTGAGTACAGTGTTACAATTGGGACCAGGTTAAGCATGGGGATAATGCTTTTTTCACTTGGTGCTGATTTGTGTTTACATTCATTTTTGTTATTTTGTTGTTCCAGATATATCCGAACGATGTACCTGGGTATTCAGAGCCAGAGACAGAAGGAACACCAGCGCCGCTTTTATTGGGCTATGATGTACGAATATGCAGATGTCAACATGTTGCGCCTCCTGGAGACATTCCTGGAGAGCGCCCCTCAACTGGTGCTACAACTCTGCATAATGATCCAAAAGAACCGTGCAGACACGCTGCCATGTGAGTAAGATGCAAGAGCTGATTCATTTCTGACTTTTGAGATATGCCATATTGAGGGGCCACATCACATCTCTACCCCATAAGCCACTGTTTGTTGAAAAGGAGATCTCAGCCTCACTATTGTACAGATACATTTACCAAATTTTCGCTTGCTTTCCCCTTCATTAGATGCTATGGATGTGCATTCATTTAAAATGAAATAGACAATGTCAATGATATTGCCTATTTTGTTTCAAATCATTGGAACCACAAAACTAAAGAAAAAGTGATGAAATGCCATTATTTTCTGAATTTCGTGTTAGGGCGCACTAACCTGGATTTAGTATGCTTTAAGTCCAGTCAGTGCACACTAACAGAATGTTGGAATCTGTGGGAGGGAGCGCTAGGGAACGCTCCCGATTCCAGAGGGATGTGTGCCCATGGACCACAATGTGACTGTAGAGAGGAGCTCCGTGGAAACGCTGCGGCAGGCAAGACGTGTCCCGACATGGGAGGAGAGGGCTGACCACCGCCCTAACCTCTGCTGAACCTGCATGCACCGGTAGAGACCCAACAACACAATGCTGGTCTCTGGGGTAGCCTTCCGGCCACTCGATAGCCCATTTGGACCTGCCACTGGGTAGCGGCAGATGCAGCAGGATGGACAGAGGTCGAGGACAGGCGATGGTACTGGAACCTGGAACAAGAGAAGACCTCAGCCTTAGACTAGGCTGATGGCTTGAAGAAGACGAGGAAGCTCGGAGGCTCAGATGAAATGAGGACACGTGGAGGTTGGGACTCAGACGAGACGAGGACACTTGAAGACTCAGACAAAATGAGGACGCTTGAAGACTCAGACGAGACAAGGACTTGAGGTGGCTTGGAACTCAGATGCAAGGTGCTCAGGCATAGGTAGAGATCAGAAGTGGATTCTAGAGAGTCAGGCGAGGATTCCAGATACTCCGATGAGGATTTGGAACTGTGGAAGACTCAGACGAGGATAAGGACTCAGGATACACAGACGAAGACAGAGGCTTAGGAACTAGGAGGAATCTGGGCAGTGCTCGAAGACAGATCCTGCTGGAAGAGGGCTTCAGCTACCAAACTCAGACACCAGATAGAAACGAATTTACTCCCAGGAAGTTCAGCTGAAGACGAGGTCTGGGGCGAGCGAGCTGAACCCATAACTTAAGGATTGACGGTACTTCAGGATTGGAACCTGACAGAGGGCATCAGAAGCAAGACTTGGAACATCAGGGTTGGAATGTAGGACATCGGATATGAATGGACACTGGTACCTCAGGACATCAGGACATCTATGGCATCTGGACATCAGGGGACTTCTAGAGAGGAGGACCACAGGGACGACTGGAACATGATGGACGAAGACATCAGGAGACTGGGACGTCTGGACATCCGAAGACAAGGGGACATCAGGACATCTGCAGATAGGGAGACGTTAGGACACCTGAAGATGAGAAGACATCTGCAGACACAGTGACATCAGGACATCTGAAGACACAGAGACATCGGGACATCTGAAGACAAGAGGACAGGATCCGACAAGAGACAAGAACATGGAATGAAGACAACAACGGAGGTTCAAGAACCATGGACGAAGACAAGGAGGACCAATGAAGAACAGAGTGCCTTGAAGAAGTGAAGAGGTATCACGGAGGACTCCTGGAGTGAAGAGCTGGAACTGAAGATCCAGGAGAGGTCCGACTCCATGTCCAACTCCTTGCGAAGGTGAAGACTGACTGAAGGCTGAGCCCTTTTGTAGGGCTAAAGAGGAAACGCCTGGATGACATCACAAGGAGGAGCCAGAAGGACTGGCATTTTAAATAAGCTGAAGAGGCGCGACCCCGCACCTAAGGAAGAAGGCAGGACCTCGGACAGCGGCCATGCTGTGAAGAGAAGCTGAAGCAGGCCCGAGGCATCGGAGGCAGGTTCTGCCACGAAGAAGAAAGACTGAAGATGATGGTGGCTTCCAGGCCATGTGAAAAGGAGCTCTGGAGCAACCCAGTTGATGGCGGCATGTGGGCCGCAGAAGAGGAGCTTCAGGGTGGCCTCCAGGCCACAGAAAAGGAAGGCTTCAGCGGCGGCCTCCAGGCCATGGGAAAAAGGAGCTTCGGTTGCGGCCTAGCCACACAGAAGAACGCAGGAGCAGCCCCAGGTCATGAAGAAGGAAGCAGCGGCGCTTGACGCGGCTTCCGGGCCGCGGAGAGGATATTGGCGTCTGCGGCGTCCAAGCTGCATGAAGAGCTGGTCAGCGGCGGCTCCCTGCCACAGGCAGGGGCGGTGAAGGAGGCAATGACAGTGGCCTCCAGGCCGTGAGGAGAGCGTCGGAAGGCTGGCAGAAGAAAGGTTAAGAGGCTGCTCGCGGCTAGGTCCATGGGCAGCATCGCAACACAGAACAGTGCACACTAAATAGGAAATTAGGAAAAAATGAAAAAAAAAACCCAATGAACCATTTTAAAAATGAGATCAAGCAAAAAAATGATGCAAAATGAAAACAAACAAAAAAAAATACACTGCACACCCCTATTAGATACCACCATTACAATTCATATGTCCTTTGTTCATCGAATTATGTATGCTATCAGCTAAAGAAATGTTTGTTCAGCATGTTAGTAGTAACCTGGATTCAGACATATGTTCAAGTTGTTGAACATGTATGTAGCACTTTATAAGGATACCTTGTTTGATTACTGTTAATCAAATTTACCATCTAGAGCAGCAATTCCCAAACCTATTCTGAGGGACCCCAAGTCAGTCGGGTTTTCTCAATATCTGCAATGAATATGCATGTGATAGATTTGCATGCATGCCTCCATTGCATGCAAATTTATCTCATGCATAGTTATTGCAGATATCATAAAAACTCAACTGACTGGGCTAATCTTATGGCCATGTCGAAACGTCTATTTTACTTAATCCTCATAATACAAGGTGTGTTGGAGCTTCAATTTAAATTTTACTATAAGACACAGACTTACAAAATTGAGTGAAAAATAAAACTGTGCGTCTTCAGAAGGAACAGGATAAGCTCACACTATTTTATGTTAGAGTTTAGAGGTTCTAGATTAATGCATTTACTTTTAGCCATAATTGAGGGAGTGAATTTTTCAAATAGCCAATTTATGCTAAGGATGTGCTTTTGTTTTTAATGACATAGCCAATGTCAACGATATTGCCTAGCTTGTTTCATTCTGTTTCTAGATTGAAACGATTAAAAAATTCATGAAATTTCATATATTTGAAATTTTTCAAAAGACTTATACATGTATATTTAACATGCCATCGTAGCAATTTTCCAAAGCCATTTACACACCAAAAGTGCACTTACATGTGCATAAATTATGAACAATTCAATGCCATATATTGTAGCAATTTTCAAAAGCCCACTTACATGGGTAAAGTGCATTTACATATGTAAAACCCAGTTTTATATGTGTGAATCCTTTTTTAAAATTACCCCCTATGTGAGTTAGCATGCACTATTACAACTCAAATAGTGTGCACTAAATCTAAATAGTGCGCACTAAATGAAAATTGTAAAAACACACAAAAAACTAATGAAACACAAAAAAAGGGGGGGAAATGAAAAGAAAGGAAACAAAAGTTTTATTGATACACAACACACCCCTAATGTACGCACATAAATCACTATTTACACACACAATGGTTTTGAAAATTGTCCTCATAGCTAACAATCAAGAACAAAGATGAAAAAGAGAATAGATGACAAATGAATACAGAAAGCATGGCAAGACTAAGAGAAAATGAAACAAATCAGCAAAGAGGACATTGTAGAAGAGATGACATGGAAAGGCAAAAGGGTGGCAAAGTCAGGAGAAGATAGGCTGTTAGACAACAGATTCAGTGAAGATGACACTGAGGAACATAGTTGTGGTTTGATGAACATGGTGGGCCATTTTCTAAATCATTCCAACTGATTCCTTTAATTATGATATTTAAATTGATTTTTTTTCCTATAATTTTTAATGGGCATTTACAATAGTTGTATAATCATAAGAATAAGTGGAATCAACCATAATTATTTCACACCATGAGAAGGGGGCACCTAACCACTGAGTACTGTTTGATGTCCCTTCCACAATTTGACCACTTGCTCAATACTTTCCAAGAATATTCTCTGATCATAGTATTTAAAAGTAAACTGATTACATTAACTTTGGAAATTATTTATTTGTTTATTTATTTATTTGAAAGTGTTTCTATACCGCTTTTACAAAGTTTAGTCAAAATGGTTTACATAAATGTAAAAAAACATAAAAATAATAAATAACTAAAAAATTACACGAATCACATAATAAAATAAAAGGTTAATAAGAGTTATAAATAATCTAATTAAATCAAAACAAATCAAAGTCGAAATCAAATGCCATCTTATAGCCGCTGAATATATATGGAAAAAAGGGGAAATCTGAGGGAAGGGGTGATTTTTTACAGAAATACATATAAAGACTAATGGGAGGTGAAAAGGGAGGGGAGGGAATGGGAAAAAACTAGGATTAACACACATCAACATCATAAAGGCAATGAAAATTTAGAAACCTAAAGATTAAGGCAGCTGTGCTAATCAGAGTGTGTCCGTGTTCAGAGGAAAATATTAGATAATTCAGTTGGTATTTAAAAGAAATAGAATTATTTATATTTCCTTTCCCTGTTCTGGTCTGTATGCTTCCAGTTTTGTGAGGAGAATTAGCTGTAAGGGTGGTAATAATGCCAAAATATGTAATCAAATATATCTTGGAAACCAAAATGTTGCCTAAATAGGAAAATATTTTATTATAGGGACTACAGATTCTACAAATTATGACACTAATCTGATTATAACATATGATTATACAGAAGTTTAGATATTTTGCATTCATTATGGATCATTAAAGAGAATATGTATGTAAACAAGAAGCAATCCTTGCAATTATTACAGTAGGACCTTTTGGTAGTTGGCCAAACTGCTTCTTGTAGCTCAGATGGGAGGGGAGGTTAGATTATCAGTCTGCACCTATATGTGCTTCATGATGCTAATGATGGCGAATCCACAGTTCCCTTGTCTTTTTTCATGTGTGACGGGGAATCCAAGCCATCACTATTGCCCTAATACTTTCGATATTTAGTAGGTGTAGAAGAGGTTTTTATGTTTTTGATTCCTCCCTGTGTGATGACCCCATCTTTTGGGGGTTATGGCATCTGGGGTATATATTTTCAAGGAGCAAGCTCAGAACTTTAGTAGGAAGGAGGAGCTGAAAGAGGGTAAAGGGCTAGAGACAGAGATTTCCCCTCAAGGAAGCAGTGGATTGAAGATAGAACTGCAAAGGAGAGTAAGTGATCCCTTCAGGATTTCAACTATATGGCAGAGCTTTGGATCCCCTCAGGATCTACAAGGAGGAGAGAGGAGACTGGGACTTTCTACAGGGTCTCAAAGGACAATAGCTGAGTATTTGTTGAATGGGCCTATGCTCATCACTTTTGCATTTTGATATTGAAGGACTTTTTGCTAAAAGATATTTTGGATGTTGACTTGACCAGTTTGAAGGGAAGGGCGTACTCCTAGTATCCAAGAGGATTGGGGCAAAGATCTAGTTGCCTGTGCGACCTGAAGAAGCAAGGGTAAGAAGATTTTGATACTTTTTGTTACAAGGACTCAAAAGGCTATACCCCATTTGAGACAGTGTGATACAGTTTTTCTAGTTTGAAGGAAAATTAAAATTTGGACCAACTGAAATTGGATATATTTCTACGTGGGGACAGTTGTCCTGAAGTTTTTGTACTTGGGGATTTTCTTCTATTTGGTGATTGACTTTATACTGGAAATCCCATCCCAGTTTTCCCACATTGCAAGGGACATAGTTTTTCTCCATGGATAACGGTGTAAGAAAAGTGAGAAGGGAGGTATCACCTAAGATGGACAAATTGACAATAATCTTCATTGCTATTACATATTTTATGTTATTCTTGATTTTTTTTGTATTGTGGCCTGGATTATCCCATTTAAGTTACAGTAAAAACTATTTTGTTTGAACATCGTTCTTGGACTCCAGAGAGTATTTTGTCCTGATTTTCATACTCTTTTCAGTGGTTGAACTGTATAGCTGGACATTGGTGTGAATCCATTTATATACCCTTGTTGCTGTTATTGCCTTCATTGCTCTTTCTCTGGACTGTTTGGCACCTGTTGGAGCTCCTCTACCTCCAGTGTGGGCATTGAGAGAGAAGAGTGGATAGACATGCCAGAGGTCCCTGAAGATTATTCTTCCTCCCTATCTGGACTGAACCTGGACCTGTACTACCCCTTAATGATGGTTAAAGCACTAAACACACATTTTATATCTTATTGGTAGCATGTCTCTGACTGTTACAGATAATGTCATCTTTCTCAATCATAAATCACTTAAAGGTGAATTTTAAAAAAGTTGTGTGCATAAAAATGAGCACATGCAAGCACAAATAGCACATATTTGCACAAGTGCTATTGTATAAACCTCAAACATACACGCCGCAGTGATGGTGCTTGAATAAATTTGCTTGTAATAAAAAGGGGTGGGCTAGAGTTAGGCCAGGAGTGTTCCAGGGCAGGGCCAACATTTATGCATATAAGGTATTATTTTAAAACCTGCAAATGCTAATTATCAGGTGTAAGTTGGAATATAATTCTTTATAGCCAAAAACTGACTGGGTGAGGATTCTGGGTAAACTGGGGGAGTGTAAGTTGAAGACCTAGGGAGGGTCTTAATGACCTAGAGATAGACTGGGCAAACTGGTGGACTAATTGGTTAAACTGGTTATTTCCTTCACACGTGCACATTTTAAATTTGATAATTTACACAGGTAAAAGCTGACAAGTGCAAAGGAAAATACACGAGTAACATTTCCTCGTGTTAATAATTAAAATTTGGAACACAAACACCCATGCATAGCAGATGTCCACCACTTATCCAGATAATTTTTTACTTATCTAGCAAAGTGGCGGCAAAGCCGCCACTTAGCCGGATAAGTCATAAACAGCACTACTTATCCGGATAAGTAAGAGAGCTGGACACGTCATCAAATGCTAGTTATCTGTCTATCTTACCAAGTAGCACATTGCTTTTACTTATCTGGCTATTTTACTTAGCTGAATAATTTGCCATAGCACTACTTAGCAGGATATTTGTCGGATAACTCGGAACTTATGCGACTATGTTTAAAATACATGCTGCATATTTTTTGATACGCGAACATTTTGTTGGGTAGATTACATTTATCTTATATAGTATGCATACATTTGTGCACACAATATAAAATACATGTGCATGCATGCATATCTTTATAGCTGTGTATAAGGGCTCACTTGAGTATGTTTTAAAGTTATCCTCATTGCATGCACTCAGCATAGAATCATTGTAGCTTTCCATTCAGGATGTGTTTTGGCTTTGCGAAGAGATGTGTCTTCCGTTGTTTTGATAAAGCAAGAGAAAACTAGGAGAGTGGACTTGCAATGTACGCAGAAGCTATAAACATTTTTTTGCAGTTTCAGCAAATATGTTGATCTTGGCTTTTTCAATAGCATCAGCGTTTTGTAGTATTCCATTTTGGTTAACATAAGTTGTCCAGAAGTAAGCATGACTAGCTGTTTTTGCATGAAACCTTGTTCCTTGTATCACATGCAATACTTAATGTCAGCAGAACTAAACGAGACACAATATGCACTCCATTCCTGAAGGCCTCCCAACATAAGAGTGAAATTAAACCCTGCTGCTTTTGCTGAAACTCCACCCCAGTCTCCAAAATTTGCCCCATCCCCCAAATCCTCACATGTGGGCCAAAGGGGACCTGCAGTTCAGCTGGTGCCATTTTGAAGGGCAGGGCAGAAGTGAGTGGAGATCATTCCTGCTCCTGGAGAGATCCCTTTTCTGTATAATTGGATAAGAGAGGTGAGGTATGAGGGGGCTCAGAGGCCCAGGGGATATTTAGAATAGAGGTGGGTTTTTTTTTTCAGCAAATGGGGTTTGGATTAATTTCACCCTTATGCTGGGGGTACTTGCCAGGGAGGGAGACTTGTAGAGGCATCTCAAGTGTAGGGCAGTCTGTTAAATGAGGGGAGGAATGCTTTATAGCATCGGGACAAGCAGTCTTACAATGCACTCATGGCCCCTTTGCAGTCACTGTGAGGTGAGGGTGGAGCTGGTGCCCCTAAGAGTATCAGCAGGTGGATTAGTCTCCCAATCCTCTTGTGAGTGATGTTAGTTAAACCTCTTAAGATGTAGTTAACTTTCTAGGAAGTTTATTCTGAGCCACATTACTCCATTTTAATATTAATGAACTGTGATGCATCCATTTGCATGCAGCACAGCTCATTAATCGGCACGAGTTGTATTTGAGTTTTTCCTAGAAATTTCCTGCCTATAATGTAGTTTTAGCACATGCTCAAATCCAAAATCAGTGTTTAATATAACATGTTAAGCAGCTTAATAATAGAGGCCTAAACCTAGGGAATGACTTTCAGATTTTCATAATGCATCGTATTGTTTTCCAAATTAATTAATATTTAGGCATTTCAGAGTGGATTGCAAATTGTCTTACTGTGGATCTTAATTTTTTCCCCTCTGTTTTTTTACAGATATAAAATACTACATAATCTTTGTGAGTTCTAGATGGTATGACCAGTATATCCTTTTTGTTTGATTGATTGTTTCTCCTGGCAGGTGTCTCCTCTGTGGCCTCTCTGATGTCCCTCGCTTGGGTGCTAGCCTCCTATCACAAGCTTCTACGGGACTCCAGGGATGACAAGAAGAGCATGAGCTACAGAGGGGCCCTCATTCACATATTCTGGCGTCTCTTCACTATCTCATCCAGAGTTATCTCTTTTGCCCTCTTTGCTTCCATCTTCCAGCTCTACTTTGGAATCTTTGTAGTCATCCACTGGTGCGCCATGGCCTTCTGGATCATCCATGGTGGGACAGACTTCTGCATGTCTAAGTGGGAGGAGATCCTCTTCAACATGGTGGTAGGGATTGTGTACATTTTCTGCTGGTTTAATGTCAAAGAAGGGCGGACTCGATACAGAATGTTTGCTTATTACACCCTAGTCTTGACAGAGAATGCCGCCTTGACGTTCCTTTGGTATTTTTACAGAGATCCCAATACTACTGACTCTTATGCTGTGCCAGCACTGTGTTGCATTTTTCTTAGTTTCGCTGCTGGGATTGCAGTCATGCTTTTGTATTATGGTATACTACATCCCATGGGGCCACGAGCGAAGATATTGGCCAGCTCCTGTTGCGCTGAACTGCTCTGGGGCATTCCTTTGCCACCTGAAGTTGAGCCCATGGCGCCTCACACCCCTGGGTACCGGGGGGCCCAAGCTACGCCCACCAGAGTGGTCACGGAGCAACAGGAGGATCTAACAGCTGACACTTGCTTGCCAGTTTTCCAGGTGAGACCAGTGGTGCCATCTACTCCATCTGGGCGCCCATACTACCCAGAAGGGCCCCTCATTAAGATTGACATGCCAAGAAAGAGATATCCTGCTTGGGATGCCCATTTTGTAGACAGAAGGCTAAGAAGGACTATCAACATTCTTCAGTATGTCACCCCCACTGCTGTAGGCATTAGGTACAGAGACGGACCTTTATTGTATGAGTTACTACAATATGAGTCTTCACTCTAAATCTCTTTCAAGGGGACCTTATTTTTGTTTACGGTAAACGCAGCTCATGAAAAAAAAATAATTTAAAAATGAAATGAAAAAAAGCTTTCATATAAGCTTTCTTTCTGGTTGTTCAATGTATACAAAGATATTCTCTATGTTTTGTAAGTAAAAACAAAAAGAAAATCTTTTCTTTTGTTTTTTACACACAAGAAGCAGTATTTAAACTTCCATGTTATGATGCAGGGTGGAGAAAAGGAGTCTCCACCAGAAGTTTTATATAATTACACACCAAGTGTAGAATATTTACGGGATCGGTGCTGATTGAAAAAAAATCAAACAAAAAAAAAAAAACCTGCAACTGCCTTATGCCCTTAGGTGCTGAGTTTCATTAAGTACTGTTACATTTTTTTCATGCAAAGCTCTGGTGATTTTATATCAGAATCTGCTTTTATTAAGTTAACTGGAATTAAGACAGAGAAATAAAAAGAGAGAAGGAAAAGCAGAGAACCACAGAACCAAGAAGTCTCTCACCCCAGGTGTTCTACTGTCACTGAATCACAAATAGCTGGCTAGTGCTCTCTGCTGGCTGGCTAGAGTCAGTCTGCACTAAATCCACATTGTCATTCCATGTTTATTTCTGGAAAAAGCAACATAAAACAAAAAAAAAAGTTCATCAGTAATCTTTCAATTATTTCTCATTCTTGTGTTATAATCTTCAGTAATAATAAAACTCAGCATAGTAGCAAAAAGAAGTACATATAAAGGCACAATACTTGATGGGTGACTGGCAAAATGGTTTGACCATTCATTTTAAGGCTGTATATACATATACATTATTTAAAGTACTGTTGGATTTCATTTATTCTGAGCCTTAAAGTGATCCTAAGCATTATACAGTACAATTTATTTTTAATTGCAAGGAACATCTTTGAGATAAATGCCCTTCCAGTGATAATCAATGCATTTTAACTTATAGATGGTGCTCTGTACTATTTCTGTTTTAACTGTCTGAGGATCATTCATCTCACTTGTTGCGCTCTGGGTCTGCTCTGAACACTTTTTTATAGCCTAGGTATATGCCAGAAACACTGCTGTAAACAGATATCCACTCTTGCACCGTGCTCTAGTTACAGTTCTGAGAGAAACATCTTCACCTCTGTTAAGGGAAAGCTTAAACATTTACGCTGTGCGCTGAGGGACGGCTTAAAAGGTTACGTTGTGCACTAGGGTACCATGGTGGCTGTCTGCACCCATGCATTGAACCTCTTCATTTGCTTTTTTAAACAGTTTTTGAACAAATCCTTTGCTTTTAGCATGGAATTAAAATCTCGTTGCTGAAAGTTCTGTATTGGAAACAACAAGAACATGAGTATTGCTCCTTTAAAAGAATATCTGGTTTTAGGGCACCTTTTCAATCCCACCATCCCTCTACTTGGCAAAAAGACTATATATATATATATATGAAATATTTTTAAGTAAATACTGTTAGTCTTTTCTGTGTGTAAGTGCAATTTTTTTTTTTAATTCCAAAAAACTATTGGCTAGGGTGCAACCCCATCTTGAGTCAAGCTGGAGTAATGCTCAAGATGGGGATAGTTGTTTTTGTTTTTTAATTGGTTTGTTTGGTAGGGAGTTTGTATTTACAAAGTCCTTTTTTATTTGGAAAAAAATGAGTGCAAGTTTTGTAACATCAGTGAACTGGGTGTTTTCGTTGCCTGAACATACATGAATTTTGAAACACACAAGCCCCTGCCCCTGCTCAGACGCTTTGCAGGGCTCTGCATGCATTTCTGTCTGTTCTATATTTTGCACTTCCTCTCTTGGGAGGGCGGGGCTGATTCACAATGTCTATAGACATGCAGCAAAGTTCATAAAACCAAATGGTTATGTTTTACTGTAATTTAAATCAAATCAAAGTGCTCCTAGGTTCCAATTAAATCCTGCCAAGTGCTACTACATCATTAGAAAACAACGGGTAGAGAATTGTGTTCTATGAGACCATAGATATATATATTTAATATAATACAGTCAAATATTATCCTTTGTGTATAGGGACCAGTCATCATTTTATTTAAAACCATTTTGATATTTGTTTGATTTCAGTCTACAAATATCCTGGTTTGGTTGTGTAGGTATCATTTATTTTTATTTACTCACATTTTTTTTACCCTTACTGGTCATATTTATTTCCTGCTGATTGAGTTTAGATTGCAGAATAATGAATCAGTAAATTTAAAAGCACGAAGATTTGTTAAGAATGCTGATAAGTGCGAAATCTCTTTTGTTTTGTTTTTTTCCTGTGTAGATCTTTTTGATACATAGTTGTCACTAACATGTACTTAGGGAACTTTGTTTTCAGTTTTTATTTTATTTGTCCTGGCAATTTTTCAGTATATATTGCAATAAGAGCCAAAATGATACTTACTCAGAAAAATGTCTCACTTTTTCCCACTAATCTCTCCTGTTTTTGTTCTTGTTGTAAGAAACACTGATTAATTTCCAGGAAAAAATAAAATAAAAACAGAAAATTAAGGTCTCTAAATGTTCTGTACCTAAAGTCACAAATTCATTCCCTATAGCATTAGCTTCTAGGGTTGTGCTGTTGGCTTTATTCATAGCACCATTCTCCTTAGATTTAAAAATCATCATTGACCAATGATAGAGAAGAAGGATTTTTTGTTTCATGGCTAATCTTAAAGGAAGCATCTTGATACAATATTACTTTATTTGCTTTTAATTTGTATAAATATATTGATTGCATTGATGCTTTAAGACTGTTTAGTGTGGGCTCTTGATCAGTGTGCTGGAAATCTCTTTTCAAAGCAACAATCCATTCTCTACATTCCAAAAAGTTCTAATAACATTTTGTAAAGTCAGCCCTCCAATGAGTAGCCTAGCCAGCTAATAAAGCAAAAACATGAAGCCCACAGTTGGCTATTAAATTAAGGGAAAATAAAATTGCTATGGAATAACTTGATATTGCCTTTGAGTTAACTACTTCACAATCAGCCACAAGTCAGAATAAACATTCTATCATAGGTTATTGGGCATCTTTCAGCCAGATCACCTAGTGCTTTCTGTATGCAAAGAAAAGCAGAGGCGTCAGCTAATTGCATGCTGCACCTCAGTTCATGCTGTACATTAATAAAGGGTGAAAAGTTGTCGATAAGCAGTCCTTTGCAGAAATATCAACTAGCTATTTGGAAGGGGGAGTAAAGTTCTAACATATAGGGCGTACTACGCTCCCTCTCCGCCCCTGCTGAAAAACAATGACATTTTGTATTTATTTACTTTTTTAATTAAACAGCATTAACAAAGTACCTCCTGGTCCTCATGGGGCAAATTAAAATGTGACTACGTAACTTTTGCTAAATCTATGGAAAAACCTGAGAAAATCTGACTATATTAAGCAGAGAAAATGGTTGGAGACTGGAGAGGTTGGTGACAAGAGCGGAGATAGAAAGGAAGGTGCATGTGTGTGTGTTGAAAACTTTGCCCATGTTGGGACTTAGCCATGCAGGAGATTGTCAACGTCCCCCAGAGCTGACAGATTTTTTCAAGGCAAATATCTTGGGTGCTTGTTCTCCATGTAGATTGGTAGTTCTTTTATTTTTCTGGCCGCTAGTAGTGTTTAGTGCTTTTTGCCAACAAATCTGAAAGATGAAACACCACTGAGGTAGCCATTTTCAAATCTCATCTAACCTTTTGCAAAAGTTCATGCCAAACTCACATCATTTCCCTTTTGTTTCATTTTCATTGATGATCTTTCTAGCTGATTCACAAGTTCCTCTGTTTGCATGTGCTACCTGGAAAATCTGCATCTTTCACTATGAAGATGTCATCTGGTGGGTAATGTCATCTGTGCCCCAAAATACTGTTTTACTTGGAGCCAAGGTGCACTTAGGGAAAGGGGTACTTATCCTTCTGCAACGCTCTAGTGCCTCCCTGCTTGCTCATTTGCAGGATGAAAATTTGAAAATGCCTGTAAGGTCAATAGAAAATTGTGGAGAAAAATACCTGTGTACAAAATGGTTCCTTCCCTTTATTTTTTTTTCTTTTTCTCGCCTAGATTTATATTGCTGTTGAATTTGGCCAAATAGATCCATATTTCTGGATTCATATTTACCATAAAGTACAGAAATTAGAATTATACTGTATGTATGTAACAAAACGTAGGGATGAGAAGAACCTCATTAAATAGCAACCCTCTGATGCTTCTGCAGATAATTCCTAGAATTTCCACAATTTGTCTATGACTCTGGGATTGTTTGTCTGATTAAAGACAATGGTTACTGCTAATCTGGTTTCCCCCCCCCCCCCCCCCCCCCCCCCCCCCCGGGAGCTCAGGTGTATTCTGGTACAGATATTCCCAGCCAGGGTTTGGATTATGACTGAACAGAGGTTATCCCAGTTCACAAGGGCCAACATTTCACTGCAGAATGTCCTGGAGAATGTACTATTGCACCATCATGAACTAGCGAGCCCTACTCCCTGCTTGAAAATGAACCAAGTTATGAAACTCACTATTATTCAGCATGGTTAGAGAATGATTACAATCAGTTAAACCTGAATTTCTTTCTCAATTTTTACAATTGGCATTTCAGCTGTGACTTCACCTGTTCCTATCTTCCAGGGGATGAATAGATGCATAATAAACTATTACACACTTCTGTTCTAGCAATCTGGAACTACAAAATACAACTGTAAAATTGAAATTTCAAGTCAAATACAGTTTCCATTCCTAATAGATATTTATATTTACATTAATAGTGTTTACAGTTCAAATTTCTCTATTTTAGCTTCATTTAGAAGAGAAGAAATGCTATATCATGCCTGTGTTCCCTTGACTAGGATATGAAAATAATTGAGGGATCCGTTCGTTGAAGGATTTCTCCCATAATGTGCCTATGGGAAAATTCTTAATGAAAAGAGCCCTGACTTGTCACACCAGTGATATAAAAATGCCCTATAATTATTTTTTAACTGCAGATGTTACAGACAGTACTTTCCTATATACTGTTCTAGATTACATTAGATCACTTGAAAACAACTCTGAGTAATACAGAGGTTCTTGCTCTGAGAAATACAGAGGTTCTTCTGATGCATTATAATGAGGGTCATTATCAGCAGCCGGGGAGGGCTCAGCTTTGTGTGTTCAAAGTGCACATAGCCTTTAGCTTTCATTTCCAAGCAGATTGACTCTCATACTTTCGAAAATCAAAAGTGGAGGTGGGAATGCTATCCCTGCCCCAGTTCTGCCCCAGAATGCCTCTGTGCTGTGCACATAAAAGTGCGCATGGAATCGCTTCTACGCATGCTTTCACACGCAGTTTTCAAAAGCTCATTTGCATGCATAAACCCCCATTTTATGTGCATGAATGCTTTTGAAAATTCAGCCCAATATGTTGTAATATATGCAGGAATAAACAGGGAAATAATTAAAGTAATTGCATACTTAACAACAAATATAAGAGAACAATGAACGATGAGACTCAAAGTAAAATCTTTGATTTCTTTTCTGTTGACAGAGAAATAAAATGAGTTTTGAGAAAAGCCTAAGTAAACACAGAATTATAGTGAAAACAGAGCTTGTCTTCAAATAGTCGCCTTCTTGTTTTTTTTCTCCACTTATATTTCTTTTCTTGCTCAGATTTTTTTTTTTTTTTGTGGAGGGTGGACGGGGTGGGGGGAGCAGGCAAGAAGAAGTAAATTTGCATAAGGAATCTTCTGTGCTTTCTTAGGCTTTTCCTCCAAATGTGCTCTCAATTTCTACAGTTTTTATAGATATGTTGATTCCTTTTTCTCTTTTTTTCCATTTTGTTTGACTATCAAATAGTCAATTTTGATTTTGAATATTGTAGTTTGATAGTTTCATTGGCTTCCCTGTTGATAAAACATTTTCTTGAGATTCAATGGCTGACTTTGCTTATTCAAGCAGTGAAATATTGGTGCAAACTGTTCTGGAAAATCCTTGACTTTTTAGAGAGACTGGTACACTGTTGTTTGCTGGGGACATTTATTAATTGTAGAGCATGAATCTTGACTGAAAAGAAGTTTATGTATTGTGTTGCCTTTGTTTATTGACTGCTTAAAATGATGGTCACAATTTCATTTATTATATGATTGGTTATCTGTTTTGCTTTGTTTTTTTAATGAAAAGAAAAAATGTCGTTTGGGAATGTATAAAGTAGCAAACTCAGGATTCTAAAACAAAGCATGTATAAATCTGTCCTTTATGACAGTGTTTTCAAGGTATTTGTATTTGACACTGTGCTCACTGAGAAACCTGTGAAGCACCCCTTGATTATAACATGTTTTAGAACCCTATAAAAAAAAAGTGTGTTCAGATAATTATATAATGCCACAGTAGTGACTTCTGTTATGTTGTTAAACAACTGAAGTAGTATGTCTTACCCAAACTGTAAAAAAGAAATTGGAGGGAGAGATTCCAAAGTGTTTTAAAATAATAATGCTCACATGATCCAGTGCCAATCTGTGCCCCTCACTGAGTGCAGTGTCCAAAAAGAGTGTGCAGCTATGATATGCTTCAAAACAAAAGCTTATCAGCAAGAGTTTCCATCGGTTTCCCCTTTTGGAAGTCAGAACTACAATGAGGAGATGGCACGGGTGTCTCTGGCTACAGATGTATAGCTTCTTGCATTTATAGGTCCCGAAGTTCTAGTAGCTTGATATTTCGGGGAGAAGGGGGAAGGATGGGACTAATGTTGTAAGGGGATATAGTACTAATTTCTCATGCATTTCTTTGTGTTGGATATTGTTTTTCCATTTCTTGTATTCCTTTTGAAGCTATTGAATTTGGTGCTTGTGCCATTTCAGTTCTAGATCTGTTAAGTGTTTCCCCAGAGAAAACTGAGAATGCTGTGACTTCATCCCTTTTGTGCCTTTGGATGGATGGTGTAGATCTGCCTGAGTGTTACTCACATGACCTTTGGATGCCCGCCGAACCTCATACCCTAGGGCTGTGTGGCCATCATGATTGTCATGGAGTAATCAGGATTTGGGGCATTTTCAATGACTTGGGGGATTTTCAATGAGACTTACCGTGATTTTTTATTTTCTCCAAAGTGGTTTCCAAGGGTTTGAAACATGTCTCATAGTCTTTGTGCATGCTTTTTATGACTTCATGACATTTCTAATGTTGGAAGTTGTCAAACTTCTATAGGTTCAACCCGAGCCACCTATTATTTTGAGCAATTACTTCCTTATTTCACCTTTTTAGGATACCTTGAATACAAGTATTATAAAAGAAAGAAAGTTTTGTCATAAAATATGTTGGTGATGTTCTCAGTATTTCTGCATTGCTTTCCATGACAGGACTTCTTTATCATCACCAATCCATGATTTTCCTAAAAATTCTATCCTGGCAAAATTGTAGCCCTAGTCATGTTGGTCCAGTCACATAAACAGACACAGCTTCAGAAGGTGAGGCCCTAGACATGAGTAGAGGGGCTTAAGAGGACACGTGGTACATTCAGTCTAAAAAATGTAAATATAGGTATCCTTTAAGCTAATTATGGGTTCACAACAGGAGGACTGTTGTATATAGTACAAATGATATCAAGGGCATTATATAATAGAAATAATGAACAAATAAAGTTTGCATTATTGTTCAGTAATGTTATCTGGTGCCTAAAAGCAACATTACTGAGCAGTAGTCTTAACTTTATCCTGTTTATTATTGATTGTCTTATTTTTAATTTATGTAAAATTGTTTCTTAATGCAAAGTCTATACTCATTTGTGATTTGAAAGTAACAGAAATGCATTTTGCTGATAAAAGGATATATTGTAGTTGGTTTGTATACATGCATATGTGTATACAGGAAGTGTAAACAAGTACAATTTTATATATATGTTTTAATATATATATTTATCACTGTAAATTTAGAGGGCTTTCAAAGTTAATGAACATGAGCAAACTACATAAATTTGGGGCTTTGTATTACTTGAAGTAATTCTTTTGTCTATGTCTTTCTCCTGAGGAAGTGAGAAGAAAAAACATCCCATTATAGTATGCACTTTTCAGATGAAGAAGCTGGATAGGGTCTTCCCATTACTTTAAAATCTATTCCAGAATGAATCAGAAAATGAGAACCCTGGATTTCAAACCATGCCCTATTTTACCTCCCCTTCCCTTGACCTTACATGTTCATTTAGTAACTAATTCATATTGAAAATAAAAAATGAAATTACACTACCAAACTCCAGTCTTTCAAAAGAGGAGCAAGTTGTTAACATGCAGATGGCATTAGTGTTGGTTTGAAGACCTGTGAAGCACTGAAAGCTCATGTGGAATAACATTCATCATAACCTCTAAATTATCCTATTTTTGTGAAGATCAATTCAGAAAATACTGCACTCAATGAATGACGAGCAATGATGAAAAACAAGCCAGGATATCCTCATACCTGGGTTGTTCCATATTTGATTAAATTTTAATAAGTTCTTCTTAGTATCATTCTCATTTCACTTTCATTTACGTTAAAAATGCAATCGCTTGCCCCTTTCTCTCATCTCCCACCTCTGATGATGCAGATCTACTTTTGCTTTCTCAGAAACAGTGAGGCTAGAGAATTATCAGTTCAAAAGGTTTGAGAAAGAAATGTCCAGAAGATCAGAATGGAATTAAATGGTTTAATTTCAGGATGTAGTTTAAAAAAGGCTCCAGAGGCGATCCGGGTAACTATAGACCAGTGAGCCTGACTTCAGTGCTTGGAAAAGTAGTGGAAACTATTCTCAAGATCAAAATCGTAGAGCATATAGAAAGACATGGTTTAATGGAACACAGTCAACATGGATTTACCCAAGGGAAGTCTTGCCTAACAAATCTGCTTCATTTTTTTGAAGGGGTTAATAAACATGTGGATAAAGGTGAACCGGTAGATGTAGTGTATTTGGATTTTCAGAAGGCGTTTGACAAAGTCCCTCATGAGAGACCTCTAAGAAAACTAAAAAGTCATGGGATAGGAGGCGATGTCCTTTCGTGGATTACAAACTGGTTAAAGGACAGGAAACAGAGAGTAGGATTAAATGGTCAATTTTCTCAGTGGAAAAGGGTAAACAGTGGAGTGCCTCAGGGATCTGTACTTGGACCGGTACTTTTCAATATATATATAAATGATCTGGAAAGGAATACGATGAGTGAGGTTATCAAATTTGCGGATGATACAAAATTATTCAGAGCAGTTAAATCACAAGCGAATTGTGATACATTACAGGAGGACCTTGCAAGACTGGAAGATTGGGCATCCAAATGGCAGATGAAATTTAATGTGGACAAGTGCAAGGTGTTGCATATAGGGAAAAATAATCCTTGTTGTAGTTTCACGATGTTGTGTTCCATATTGGGAGCTACCACCCAGGAAAAAGATCTAAGCATCATAGTGGATAATACTTAAAAATTGTCGGCTCAGTGTGCTGCAGCAGTCAAAAAAGCAAACAGAATGTTAGGAATTATTAGGACGGGAATGGTTAATAACATGGAAAATGTCATAATGCCTCTATATCGCTCCATGGTGAGACCACACCTTGAACTCTCTGTACAAATCTGGTCGCCTCATCTCAAAAAACATATAGTTGAGATGGAGAACGTACAGAGAAGGGCAACCAAAATGATAAAGGGGATGGAACAGCTCCCCTATGAGGAAAGGCTGAAGAGGTTAGGGCTGTTCAGCTTGGAGAAGAGATGGCTGAGGGGGGATATGATAGAGGACTTTAAGATCATGAGAGGTCTTGAACAAGTAGATGTGAATCGGTTATTTACACTTTCGAATAATAGAAGGACTAGGGGGCATTCCATGAAGTTAGCAAATAGCGCATTTAAGACTAATCGGAGAAAATTCTTTTTCACTCAACACACAATAAAGCTCTGGAATTTGTTGCCAGAGGATGTGGTTAGTGCAACTGGGTTCAAAAAAGGTTTGGATAAGTTCTTGGAGGAGAAGTCCATTAACTGCTATTAATCAAGTTTACTTAGGGAATAGCCACTGCTATTAATTGCATCAGTAGTATGGGATCTTCTTAGTGTTTGGGTAATTGCCAGGTTCTTGTGGCCTGGTTTGGTCTCTGTTGGAAACAGGATGCTGGGCTTGATGGACCCTTGGTCTGACCCAGCATGGCAATTTCTTTTGTTCTTACCAATATAGCTCATGCTGAGTGACTGTTAGAAATGATATTCAACTATATCATTAGTGACAGCCAAACTGAAAGCTACTAAAAAAAAAAAAATCTGAACATTTCTAGAGAAATTTTGAAGCCCTTCAAAACTATATATTTTTAATTGTTACAAATCACAAATTAAAAAAATATATTTTAAGCACTCAAGAGGTGTATTCCAATGTTCAATTTGTCTTTATTTCAATTTTTTGTTTACTAAAAAGTACCACAAAATTAAAGTTGATATTCCATCAAGGAGGTTCAGGATTGGACTTTGTGGTGTTCTTGTCATCTTGAGGCGTTTCTGACCATAAGTCCAATCTAGTTGTCTCTGCAGGAGCTGTGAGTTTGAGATGATATCAGGAGTCATCCTGTCTGGAGGCATAATATCTTTGCCTTTTAGGATTGTTTGGGTTGGTAAAACATTTACACCAACCGAGAACATTTGGTGAATATTTTGGTGTTTCATTTTAGTCTTTAATTTTCTGGACTCTTCTTTGGAAATCAGACTTGCAGTGCTACATTCCAAGAACTCTCTACTGCATTTTTTCCCCCATTTTAAATAATGACCTGTACAAGGCATAACTAATACTACATATTTTAGTCTATAGAAAGCGGCAATGAGTAGAATTGTTACGAAGGTTGATTGACCATTAAGGTTCATTGTAATGAATTTGACTTTTCTATTTTATCATCATATTGCATTGTACAGTATTGCTATTGACTTGTCATTGAGGTCTTTCATGCCATTTCAGTAAAATTTAATTGTGGAATCATGGTATACTGAAAAAAATTAATTAAAAGTTGTGTAACGTCCTTGCATGTTATCTGGCTTTACCAACACTATTGCTTGTTCACCCCAATCAGCGGCTAAAAGTACATCTATAGCATCTTTGCCTTTCAGTACAAGGTGCCTTCTACTGGTAACACATTTTAGAGCTTACATTTTATACTATCATGATGGAACATCTGATACCATCACAGTTTGTGCTTCTGCCTTGATTTTCATATACTCTATGTCTTCAATATATGGCAGTTTGTTCCTTTTTGGAGGACAATGGAGGATTAGTGGTTTATTATTAGTTTTTGAAGTAAACCACAATTTTAGTACTGTATGAGGAGTTATGCAACTACAATATATTTTGAGAAAAATGTGAGATACTCTTTTAAATCATGGACATAAATAAGAACATGGATGCACCGATTTTAATAATGCAAAGTGAAAAATTTCTTGCATTTTACTTTTAATGTTCCAGTATTCACTTTGAGCAAGAGCCTAAATTTGTGAAGCAAATTTGTATTTTTCTCTGGGTAAAAAGATCACACTTCAAGAGCAACACCCTTTCTGAGATCTGCTAAGACATTATTAATTTATCATTTTTCAAGAGAAAACTAAAGGAACTTTATTTTTCCACTTACTTTTTCCTGTTTTGTGTTTTGAATGATCAAGCCTGGTGAATGAGAGTCGAATAGTCCAGATATGCAGAACCTTTTATTGCTAAGAATCCATACAAAATTAATTGTTGGTGGACTGTTTAAAATTAAGTGGTGATATCAGTTCCTTTCCATTAGATGGATTGAATTTTAGATTTGATTACTCACCTTTCCAAACCTGATCTCAAGGTGAGTTGCATTCGGGTACAATTAAGTATTTTCCCTGCTGCAGAAAGACAACAGAGTATGAAATGACTTGCCCAAGGTCACAAGGAATGTCGGTGGGAGAAGTGGGATATGAATCATGGCTTCCTACCTGCTGCTCTAACCACTAGGGTTACTCATCCGCTCCAGGTGTTCCCATCCTTAACAAAACACTGTCACAATTGACATTAATTGGCACCCTTCTTGTCAGATTCAGCAAAAGCCAATGATTGAATGGGCATAGAAAATGCATTACTCATTCACCATTAGAAAGAGTCCCAGTATAACTGATCTGAGACAATATGGGAAACATTGCTTTGGCACTTTCTATGCGCCAGCTATTTTGTGGATAAATGGAGGCCTTAGGTTTCTAGTGTTTTCAGTTTAGCAACTTTCACAAATACCAAATGTTGAGAAATGAAGCCTAGAATGGAGCCTACATTATCTTTATGAATATATATATATATATATATTTTAAATTTTCAGTGTGCCCCAGGTTGTGCACTGGGATGGTATCTTTCAAACTGGCACACGGGCGCACATGTGTACACTACACATAGGTCTGCCCACACCCAGGGACTTGGCTATTTTAGAACCTTATGTGCGCAACCTTATGCGCGCAACCTTTTAAAATCCGGCCCCTACTGCGTAAGTCAGGGATTTTAAAAGGGGCATATGCCAACGCCACTGCCAGTTAAACCAGTTCATCCACAGTTTGCCCAGTTAAGGGTAGGTCTTCCAAACCCTCCTTGTTTATTAGCCTTTACTCCCCCAGAAAGCTCTGACCCTTAAAACCATGCAGATCTGCTTATTTTTCTTTATTATATAACTTACACCTCCTACAGAGCAGAAATCAGCTTATGTGGCAGAGGATTTGTGTGCATATCCAGGCGCAAAAGTATTTAGGTGCACATCTCTGGTTCACACCCAAAATACCCATGCCCTGCCCTGCCCCTTTTTGAAAAATTTGGAGATGTGCATACTGAGGGAGATATGTGTATATCTCGGTGGCTTTTAAAATACGCTCGGCGTGCACAAGCCTGACTTATTTGCACATCCCCTAATCAATGTGCACGCCAGGCTTTTAAAATTCACCTTTATGTATATTTGAAATCCAAGAGTATATGTAAACAGATTAATCAGGAGGAAGACATACACAAAACACTTTTCTGATATCTGGGATCAGACTTCTGAAAAATGTGTAACTTTAGGATAATATCAATAAAAATAAACTATTGGCTGTGACAGTAATAAATTAGAGATAGGTTCATAACCTGTTTCTTGTTCATGATCCCAGATTTCAAGCATATAAAGTCACTAATCTGATGTAGGATATTTTTTTTCTTTCAGTATTCAAAGATCATTTCTATGTGATCTGAAATTTGCCGCCTGGAAAACCATACCTGTTTGGTAATACCCAAAGTATGGGTGGGGGAAGTAGGTTTTAAGCACATGTTAGCCCAATAAAAATCACAGCTCTAGCATAAATAAAAACTGCAGTAGACCCTGCAAATAATTGAATGAACTTAATTTAGATTAAGTGAAGCAGATGGGTTGAGGGGGAACAGACATTTTTTGCAACCTCCTGTTTATGAGCGCCTCCTAATTGAGATTGCCCTCTACTAGCATGTCCTGTGCGCGGCAGATCTCTCAGTCCTTCGGTACAAATACATTTCAGTTTCATTTAATTCCTAAAGATGGCATGCTTCTGCTTCGTTAGGTGCCAACCTAATTTAGGAACCATGGCCTAAGATACATAGGTGCAAATACAAAATGGTGCTATTCTCTGGCAAACAGTGCCTGTTGACTTTTTTAGATTACCTAGCAATTTTCTTACCAAGTAAGCAGTTTGTCATTGATAATATATCTGTAGTATTGCATTTAAGAGTTCACTTTAGGAGGGCCCTACGTATGCTCTCCAACCTGTAATCAAAATGGTGCTTCTTATTTTTGAAATGCTTTAATCGTTATCAGTGCAGGAAAAAAAAGTTTAGGACTATTTATTGGCAACAGCAATGCAGGGTAGATTTGGAAACTCAGTGTCCCATTTGCATAAGTGTTTCCAGTTTATGTCAATTGCAAAAATCTCAAGAGGGAGAGAAGAAAGAAAAAATTTATAAAGGGAGGGGGGTGAGGGAGGGCTCTTTTTATTATACCATCTTCATTAACTGTGAAAGCCCTTTCTGTTTACAGACTTTGATAAGGGATAAAGGTGACAAGCAAACAACAATTAACTTCTTAAAACCTTGTGGTGCCTTTTCACATGGTGCTTATTGCTCATACCATAACTCCAGACAAGGCAACCACTTGCAGCAAACAACAATGCCAGTACTTTTTCTCTGTATTACGTGCCAGTGCAGTAACAGAATTTTATGTATACATATATAAATATATATCTCACAATAGTTACTATAACATATAATATTGAGGTTCTGATGCAGCTGTACGAGGAGTGGAACATTCCTCTACAGCAATCTTACTGTTATCAAGTGAAACGCACCACGTGTCTGACCGCGCTCAACATCCAAGGAGCCCCAATTTCAAAAGCATTACTCCTGCTCTGTGCCTCTGGCAAAGCTCTTTTGAAAATCGAGCTCTTCTGGAGTTTGCAAAAATGAAGCTTTCTCCTCAAAGGTTTTGTGCAGAGTCATTCTGTGAAAGTTGCTGCATTGCCCACCCAATAACATTTAAAATGCGAGTTTTTATGCTGTCAACGACCCCGTCCTTGAATTTTCACGCCCTCCTCACTAACATTGCCTCTCAAATTGGCCCCGGTGGCAAAGGATCACAAATCCCAAAACGCAGTCCATGGAAACCATATCTGCGATGCAGCAACTTGCTTCACATTTGAATGAATTATGTTTTCTATGCTGTTAACAGTTTGATGTCATATTTTCTTTTCCTCTTCCGTTGAGCAAAATCTTTGAGCTTTGCATAAGCGCGGCACTAGTGCTGCTGAGGATGCTGGGTAGTGCGTTTCTTTTCTACCAAGGGAACAACATCAATAAAATAAGGTGCTAGAACTGAACCTCATTTTATATACTTCGGTTCTTTCAAACAAAAATACAAAATCCACAGAACTCTTCCTGTGAAGCCTTACTGTTTATCCCAAAAAAAAAAAATGGAAAAAACAGAAAAGAACAAAAAAAGCAAGAATGCAAAGACCTTGTATATAATGTAACAAAAAATCTTTGCTATATCATATATATAAAAATGTATGTGATTTAATGTGTATCAAGATATACTTGGGGCAGACAGCAAGAGTGGAAAGCTTTTGAAATAACTTAAAAAAAAGCAAAAGAAAATTGTTACCTGCCTATCAATTTTGTTGTGATTTCCTTTTTCTAATTATTATTTTTAAACTTTTGGCTGTAGGGAAATAGAAGAGGCAAATATGCATTTCAGTTTAATTGATTCACAGATTTTGATGAAGGAAATTTGGGGAAGAAAAGACAAATTATTAACAAGGAATCCATTTGCCATCCTGTTTCTTTATTACCGACAAGGGGTTCTCTTAATCTTTCAGCTCCTCTCAAAGGCTTTCATAGCTTTGTAGTCTGCCATGGGTGTCAATAACTCTTACCTCAAGACAACTGAAAAGAAAAAGTACAGTTTATGTTCCCATCACTTTAATAACACACATTAAAACATCTACTGCACAGAGAAAACAAAAAGGAGAAAGACAAGCTGAGGTTTGGTGCAGAAACCAAACTATTATGGTGCTTTTTAGATTAATCACTTTTATTTTGCTAATGAGAAATAAACACTGAGATGGGTTAGGTAAGTCATGGTCATAAGACATAGCAAAAAGTGTATTTAAAAAATACAAAACTTGTATGGAGAGTAATGAAGATGGAATGGTTAAGGAATGGCTGTTAACATCAGGCATTTAAAGTTAACTTGTGTGCTGTGTATACCTTTTAATATGCTAAATGCAAAGTTGAGAAGGGAAAAATTATACAGAACCGAAAATAAAAATCATATACTATTTTATCAGATAATGCACTTTTCCACCTTGATGACAAGCCACTGTTCACTGCTATGCAATCTTCCAGTCTCTGTTTCTCTATTGCTCCAACCTCAGATTTACCAATAATTTTCCATATACAATTGTTTTTTTTTTTAATCTTTGGTTCAAGGTGACAGTGCTACAGTGACTTTTCTAAAACTGTAAGTGCTAAGATATATTTAAACAAGGTTGGTTTGTTCTTTTTTATTTCTGTAAAATGATATTCAATGTAATACTCTAGTTCTGTAAATGAATCAGTGTTTATGACAATGTGCCAGGCTTCTGTTGATTCTTCTGTACTCACTCACCTTGGATTTTTTCAAAACATTGTAATTCTCATTTTGTATTGTAGTTCTTAGGGATTTGAAGACTAAAGACCAAATCTGGCTTAACTTTCACACTAATTTAAAGGGTCTTCCTTGTACATCATACACACTGAGTGCAACTGCAACTTTTAATTATATTCAGCGAGTCCCTCTGAGGTATTCTGATTCACTGTGGGAAGGCTTATTCCACAGTTGCCCTTTCTCACACTAAGGAGTGAATTTTCAAAGGAGTTATGCATGTAAAAGTAGCTTATATCATAGCAATTTTGAAAAGCCCATTTACATGCATAGAACGTTTAGAAAATTCAGCCCCTATGGAATGAATTTTCAAAGAAGATACATGCGTAAAAAGTACCAATTTTCAAAAGCCCATTTATGCAGATAAAACCTTTTGAAAGTCACCTCATAAATGAGATTCCATCACCCCAATGTGTCTTTATTTTTTTTTTCTGATAGTTCATTCTATCCCATTATTTATTTTAATGTTTATTGATTTGTTAGTTTATAATTTGGCTTTATTACTCGCCTTTTTGAATAAGAAATCCACCCAAAGTGGGGTGCAACATATTAGAATGGCAGCTTACAATCAGAGAGCAGGAGGTGGTAGCAGTTAAAAACTCTAGACAGAAGAAGGTGGACAGTAACGACTAACTTAAACTAAATCAATAATAAAGACTAAGCTTAAAATCAATAAACATCTCAGCAAAACAATAGGTTGTAAAATATACTGTAGCAAATTTAGGCCTATATTTATCAAAATGTTATCATTTTAGCACCCACGATAATCACGTTGCACGTTATTTGTTTTGAGATAGGGAGAGAGAGAGCATTGTACAAATCAACTTCTCTTGTTGTTTCTTTCATCGATTCAAATGATAGAAATTCTTCAGGGATATCAAATTTGCAAGTAATTCCTCTGACTATGACCTAGATTCATCATTTTGCTATAGATTTCGCTAGAACAGTGCCCATGATAATAAAAAGGGGCATGGTTTGGGTAATTTTCCAGATACGACGTGTGCTATTTTACAACAACATGTGTTAAATGTATTTGCACTTTTGGGTCGATTTTGAAAACGTTGGGCGCATGAAAAATGGGGGTTAGGTGCATGGCTGGGCCTTGTGCGCGCTGCGCACATTTTCAAAGGGACCTGGCTGGATGTGCTCCCACTGTGAGCTGAGAAGTGCCCAGACAGACTTTTACCATATTTTGGGACTGCTGCTACAGAAAAAGAGAGAGAAAGAGAGAGAGCATTGTATAAATCAATGCTTCTTGTTGTACCTTTCATCGATTCAAATGATAGAAATTCTTCAGTTATATCAAATGTGCAGTTAATTCCTCTATGACCTAGATTCATCATTTTGCTATAAATTTCGCTAGAATAGTGCCTGTGATAAAAAAAAAAAAGGGGGGGCATCGTTAGGGTAATTTTCCAGATACCACAATGTGTGCTATTTTACCACAATATGTGTTAAATGTATTTTCACATTTTGTGGTAAAAAAATGAGGGGGAGAGAGAGAGAGAGAGTGAGTAAGAGAAGGAAAAAGAATCTTTCTAAGACTTTTATATAAGTAAACTATTTATACCACTGTAAGAGGAGCAACTAGTAACTTGGGGTGAGGTTTTGGTGACCTAGATTTTTGGGGCAGTTTTACATGCACAATCAGAGGTACGAACAGCACAGTACACATCAATGAAGATTTGATGTGATTTGGAGTGAGGAAAGGTACACAAAGATGAGATTTGTACATTGTACTCGCGACCTAGATGATAGCAGCTAGGTAGAGAATACATCAAACTAGGTTGAGAGTACACTGTACAAATCTCATCTTGTGGAATCCTTCATCTTCAGTGTTCTCTGGTACTTTACTGCAACCCATCTATAACTTTCTGTTAGATATGACAATGTCTACTATTGTCCAAAAATTACACATCTCAAATATCTCGTAAGGTATTCCACAGCATAATTTTGAACAAATGAAAAGTGTAAGAGGGTGGTAACATAAAGTGCAAAGTTTTTTGTTTTTTTTCATGGATCTGGGCTGCTGAAAATAGTTTTGATATCTTTATTTGGTTGAATTCTTTTTTTGGCCCAGTAATACCTCCTTCCAATTCAATCAAACCAATATAGGGATTCTGATGCCTTGAGCCTTCATTGGTAACTGGGGGGATTTTCCCCTATCTTAATAGACCCTCATGCTGTTCCTAGTTTGCTCATTGCAGCAATAATTCAGAGACTGGGAGCCATGCATAAGCGGTTACTGGAACCCTCTATCATGGGCTCTAAATCCAGCCACCAGGTGTCACCTTTGTTGATGACCACAACTACTTTTCTATTAGAATAGGAGGTTAACATCCCACTGCTGAACCCCATTGTGTAAATGAAACTGTCTGGAACTCAAACTAGGAGGAGTCAACCATCTATAAAAAATAATAATAATTAGAATTTTCAAATGATGCAATTTGAAATTTAATTTAAAATAAATATGTTGGTTAGCTCGGTGGCCTGGTGACCCAGTACATCAGTGGCAGTGCCATGGTCTGCCATGCGAATGTTCTTGGTTCATTCCCGAGTTAGGTCTTCCACTTGCTAGAGCTGGGGACCCTGGGAAGGCAGCAGTCACAGTCCCTGGGGGAGGGGGGAGACTAGAGTCATGGTCATCTCTCAAGGGTGACTCCTAGTGGCTGGATTCAGGGCCCATGGTTGCTGGATTCCAGAAGGAGCCCTATTGCATGATTTCCGGCCCAGGACCATTACTGCAATAACCAAGCCAGATATTTTGGGGGGGAATACTTAATAGGAGAAAAATCCACGGATAGCTGGGAATGTAGGTTCATGGTACCAGGATAGCAGCTCTAGTTCTGATTGAGCTGGAGGACCAAAGAAGCTGGAAGAAACTACTAAGTGAAAATACATATGAGGAGTAACCTAGTGGTTAGAGCAGTGGGCTAAAAACCAAGGAGACATAAATGTGATTTCTATCTTTATTATATTCCTTCAACATATTATTTTTAACCTTTACATTCTCTATGTGTCTCATAAATCCTTTTCCTGGTTCTTTCTTTTTCTTCCATATGTCAATCCCTTTTTCCATCTCTCCCTACCTGCTGCTCTTCCATGTCACATCTCTCCCCCTCTTTTCTCTGCCTCTTTCCTTTCACTCTCAACATCTTTCAGATCTCACCACTTTCTTATTCCTATCTCACCTACGATTGTCTCATCACTTCCTCCAGCCTTCCATTTGCCCAAATCTTCTTTCCAGTCCCCAAAAAACAGCTTTCTGTCTCCCTACTACTCCCTTCTCTGTTTCTCTCCATCTCCTAAAACTCCCCATCTCCCCACCCCACTACCCTGAAACCCCCATTTCTCTCAAACCCAGCATCCTCTCTCTTTCTTCCCTCAGTCTCTTTCCATCAGTGGTAATCTTCTAAATTTAAAAGGTACCTGGTGTGGTCCAGTGGCAGCCTCCAGCTTTCACTTTTTTCCAATGGGGTAAAGGAAGCAAATTCAAAAAAGTTTCCCAGTTGATGACCTGGCAGAAAATCACAACTGCTCTCCAACCCTAAGACTCCAGCAGCTTCCAGCCACGCTAAGACTAAGTGGTGTTGAAGGTGATCACCTCGGCTCGCAGGACCTACCTGAGGGCCATGAATCTTAACATCTTGATTCCCTTTCCTGCTTTACTCCTTTCCAATTTCATTTATTCTCTAAAGTCAAGCAGGGTCACAAATCATACAAATGGGTCATATGACTATATGTTGCTGAGCAAAATGAAGCTTCCAGCACTTTCTGGTAAAGATCAGATGTTTTTAATGCACATATGCCGGACTTCCTGCACTGCAGTAGCCCTACAACCTCTTTCAGCTTCTTTTTTTCCACCAGCCCAGACTCCATGTTTCCAGCAGACTCCATGTTTCCAGCAGACTCCATGGTTTCTTTAGCATTCACACTATATTTTCCTTCTTGCTTTGGCCTAAAACTTTGTTTTATCTTCTTGGTTCCCTATTCAAGTTTTTATCAATTGTTGATAAAGTGTTCTTATCTTAGTCAACATTTCTGCCAAAATAACCTCCCCTATCTTTTAAGTGGCAATTTTTCAGTTGACCTTTCTCTCACAGACATCATTTTTCTGAAGAGACAATTTTTTTATTTCATATGAATAGTTTTTCTTACCAAGTTTGATAAACAGGACAGTGGCTTCAAATTCTCTCTTAAGTGCACGTGAAAGGTGTCCATTGCTGGATATCACAAAGTGTGTGTGATGAAGTGTACCGACAATTCCCTCATTCTACCTCATTCTACTCCCTCATTTCTAACCCAGTCCTCCTTATGGCAGATCGCTGCAAAGGATTATGGATGAGGGGAGGTTCCCTTCACTTTACCAGGCCTAGAAAGATGGAGGAGGCTCCAGGAGCTGGTAGGAACAATGGATATATCCAGACAATTGTGCCTGATGCAAGGTGAGCTACTATTTTGTTTTTCTGTAATTGTGAAGCATTGTAAATAAACACTTGCACCAGAACTGGACTAATCAAGTATTGTGGTGTTCCTGGAGTGTTTCCAAGGCCGCAGCATGGCCAAATACACTACAGTGTGCTACATCTGCCTGGGGAATTACTATGATGCTGATGGCTGTAAAATCTGCTCCAGGATGTCATCAAGAGTGGTTTGATCCAGAAGAACAGACTCCAAGCCTGCCATGCAGGTAATCTTAAACTCAGTTCCAAGAAGCTGGCCTTGAAGGCTTGACTCATAGCCCAGGAAGACAACCATAATCATGCTGATGGCCAGGCCTTCAACCTCTGCAGCATCTTATTGTGTGAATAAGACTAAAAGTGAAGCCAAGTCTGGATCTCACCACTTGAGTCTGAGCAAGTTCTCCAAAGACTTGTACCAAGAGCCAAAAGTTCAACTTCTCAACATACAACATTGAGAGCCTAGATATGATAGAGGTTTCACACACTCTAAAGTAGGTGCAACTAGAAGTTAGCTCACCCTTCTCTGCCACTCTGTATAAATCTCCCAAGGGCTTACCTAAATCTTTCAAGTCATCTTTCAAATGAGCTTTTCAGGATGCACACTTCTATGAAGCCTATTCCATCATCATCATCATCCTTACTGTTCAATGCAAGTTGGAAATATTCAATGTATTATTGGTGCCAATGTTCAAGCATGAAATCCTTCAACCCCAATAGGTACATCAAGGATCCACCAGTAATTACTGTATATCTCCTGCAGCACTGAGTGTTTTGGAGCCATTCTTGTCTCAGCTTCCTGAACCTTTGTCTAAGCCAGCTATACCAATATTAAAAATATTGATGTATATCTGGAAAACCTGGTCAATTTCTCTTCTGATCTCAGTTTTAGGAAGGTCTTACTCTAAATCAAGCCCATTGGCACTGTCAGCTTCTGGGTCAGCACTGTCTTGACAGCCCTTCAGAGGTCAATATTCAAGGCTTGGTCTGGGTTACCCAGACATAAACTGAAATGTAAACATTTTCCTCTACTCTCCAGCTAAATTTTGTCTGAGTAACTCATTACCCACACAAAATTTACCCAGATAAAAAGATGCAATTTCGGGGGGAAGTGGGGCGTGAGGGGAGCCAAGATGGAGGGCTGAAGGCTGCATTGTGCTCCAGAGGAAGACCCTGATCCTGCTGCCATGGTTAAACTCAAAGGTAAATTTAGAGTATTTCTCTCTGTACCTGTGCAGTGGAACTGTCTATCCAGGGTACTATGGATGCCTTTGTTGCAATAGAGGTGGTTGGAGTGCCTCAGGGGCCTCTTCATTGGGAGATTCACTGGAGAGAGAGAGCCCAGCAGTTTCCCCAGAAGACACAGTTTATAGCAAGAGACAAGGTCTCCTCTGCTGGCTATGCCACATAGAGCTGAGCTCCCCCACCCGGGGATGCAGTTGGAAGATAGGGCTTGGCTGTCTCAGTAGATGGAGGAATATCTTTGAGGGGTACTCAGTGTAGCAGAGTTCCAGTGGTCAGCAGTTGGGTTGGAGAATGTCTTGGGAAGTTCAGAGGATTCTCTGGAAATCATTGGAAAGGAATTAACATTGATGCCAGATAAAGTTGAAGCAACTCCCTTTGTTCTTAAACACCCTGAAACTTTTGACTTTATTACTGTATGGGAAGTAATTGTAGCTATGCAGAAGTCATTGTCTGCTCAGATCTGTAATTTATCTGGATAATTCAGCATGTTAAAACAGAAATTGCTAAATGGTTGGTTTGGAACTGAAACTTAACCATTATGAAGTTTGTATTTCAAAGATGGAAACATATTAGTATTTTTTTAAATATAAGAATGATGTTATTCTTCATAATAAGTATGAAAACTTGGAAAATTTAGCCAGAAATAAAATCCTGCAGTTGATTAATTTTCCTAAAGAAATCAAGATGACACCTTTTGAGATCTTTAAAAATTATGTAGTAAAGTTTTCATAGTTCCTTTTGATTCATTTACATGCTAAGGAAAGAGGACTGAACTTGGGGGTGGGGGGGAGGGGGGACCAAGGTTTTTTCTCATTAAATGTTATTGATATTTCACAAATTTGGGGGAAATCAGAATTCAGATGTTTCCACCACTACTGCAACTTTATTGGTCCAGTTGGCATTAGATGCAAACCAGGAGCTTGTCCTTAGATATGTTTTTAAAAACCATGAAACTCTGTTTAGAGGGAGGAAGATATGCAAGTTTCTGGATATGGCTCGCTCAACTCAGAAAAGGAGGAAGCAATTTCTATTACTTAGACCTCAATTGTGTTGTGTCCGTCGCTGTCCAACATCTCTGCTCCGCCCACCTTACCTCGTTGGCGACTCCCTTCGGGGTTGATAGAAGGCTAGCTGCTGCGGTGTCTCCATGCCGTCCTCCTCCAGCATTCCCGGACCAGCTCGACGCTGCAAGCCGCCATGTTGACCAGATGCCTAAGGGCACGCGCACGGCCTGTCTGATGTACCAGAGTTGGCACGAACCTCAGGGGCGTCCCCCTGAGATGACGTCACCAGCTCCAGATATTTAAGGTCTCAGTTTTCGTTAACAAGACGAGTTAGCAAGGGTTCACTTCCTCCTGGTCGCTGCAGATGGGATTCGCTCTCCGCAAACCCAGCTACTCTGCCTCCTCGGACTTCACTAGAGGTACCCGCTCCTCGGGGGCCTCGCTCTTTCTTTTTCTTTTCAGGTCGCAGTCCAGAACCGGTACTTGCTCCTCGAGGGCTCACGTCCCGGACTTGCTCCTGAATACCACTTCTGCTAAGAAGTCATCACTGCTTACAACATTAGAGAGTTTCCATCTATCTCTCAGAGCTTTCCCTGTGTCCAGGTACTCGCTCCTCGAGGGCCTAATGCATACCATCTCCTGGGCTGCCTCAAGAGACTATTGTGTGAGTGTTACCATCAAGGACTTGTTCCAGAACTCTGCATATACTGCCTACTCACTTTCTTAGTTTCTCTACAGCTCAGCCACACTGGGATCACTGTTCCAATACCTGAGGATCTACAGCCCAGCGAGCACTTCCAGCTCACTACTGCCACCTTTGGTGGTTTAATATATTGCTTCTAAAAAGTCTTTGTTGCTTAACATCAGTGAGTCTTTATCTATCTCTCAGAGCTTTCCCTGGAACCAGGTACTCGCTCCTCGAGGGCCTAATGCATACCAACTCCTGGGCTGCCTTAAGAGACTATTGTGTGAGAGTTACCATCAAGGACTTGTTCCTGGACGCCGCATGCTTTGCCTACTCACTTTCTTAGTTTCTCTACAGCTCAGCCATCTGGGGATCGCTGTTCCAGTACATGAGGGACTATAGCCCAGCCGGGTGCTTCCAGCTCACTACTGCCACCTCTGGTGGTTTATTATATTGTCTAATAAAAGAACTAGTGTGTGTCTGTCTCCTACACTAAGCCTGACCAGTGGTCCCTCTCGGGATTTCCCCCGAGGGCGTGGTCACCTGCCACTGGTCCAAGGATCCACTCACAACTATTCTAAATAACAACAGCCTGCTAACTACCAGCTTTATCAACAGAGCTTTAATGACAGATTGCTGACTCCTCTACAGAGCTTTGTTAACAGATTAATGACAAATTGCTCAGTAAGGGGGCTACCTCTGTGTTGCACTACCCTTGCACATGTGTTGTTAAGTTTCAGGGGATGATATATGTTTTGTTGATCTTGTCCAACTTTCTATTTTTGTATCTGGGAAGATCTGAGTGGGATCTCCTACCAGTAGTACTCCTTGATTAGGAGTTTTGTAAATGCTGTGCATAGACTGGTTAAGTATTCCACTTTTTATTAGCTGCCTATTTTTCTTATTATAATTTCTTTTATGCTCTCTTTGATTTAGGTTTTTTTCCCATCATATGATTGTCTAAATTATAAATTAATTAGATTTGTTATGGTATCATTATTTCCTTTGATTTTCATAATAATGCCTTCCGCTGTAATGCCTATACATGTCGTTGTGAAATGTAACAAAATATCTGAAACAGAAAAAGGCAATTTGGGGGCATGGTCAAAGTGTAGCTGGTAAGCACTGATATTCAGAGCTAGGTAAGTTTCGGATTGAAAAAATACCCATCCTAAATTTGTCTGGCTAACTTTATCTAGGTGCATTTAGCCATGTATATTCAGCAGCAGATTTATCTGGCGAAGTGACATTGAATATCTACCTCTCAGCATATAGAACATTTGGAGTCTGAGCAATCCTGGTGCTTGAAATCTTTTTCTGCTGATAGTAGGCCTGAAGGGGACTATGTTCAGGTTTCCCCTGGGAACCCTTTCCACAACATGAGGAATTGCATTCTCTCCACTTGAAGACCTTTCCTTCCCCCATTTCATTCACAGGATGGCTACGGCCATACCTATGTATTATTTAGAGATTGCAGGAGAACCCAGAGTACAATTTGTTTAGTGTCCCAAAATACCCCGATGTTTCTCTACCCTCTTTTCCAGGATCTGCATAAGAAGATATGGGAAACTCCATACAATGTACTCCAAATGGGAAAAATGGTGGACAGAAAACAAAATACTGTAGGAAACTACTGGATTTGACAAGTCCCAACTGCTACATTAAAGTATGGTTGTCAAAATCACCCTCAAAAAGGCCATGCTCAGTACCCCCGGGTTATGAGCCTAAGAACTTGTACCTTATTGGGAGGCACAGTCATCAGAATGCTATTCTACAGTCCTGTATAACTTCTTACTAGTTCTGTATGGTTTAATGTTTGCATACCAGTTTGGAATGTTTGAAAAATCTGTTAACTGTTTCCCTCAAGAGAGGCAAAATGAATTTCACATTCTTATGTAATGTTTTCCAAATGGAATCAGTACCCTTTGCACTCCACCCCCAAAAACACAAAATGGTTTCCTGATTAAGTATTATTTTCCTCGAGACACTAGCAAGGGTCTTCTTGCCTGAGACAACTGGGATCAAGATTTTGCCACCAAAATCAGAAGAACTCTAAGCTCCAATCTTATCATCCTATTCTAATTTCATTTCCAGACCTCTCTCTTGGGAGGAGATTGAGGTTTTTCAAAGATGTGGGTGCATTATAACTTCAAACAGCTGAGTCGTTCAGACTATATGAGATGATTATAGATTACATCTATTGAAAATCCTTCCAAATCACCTGCCAAAAAAAATTGTATCAGCTTATCCCAAACTAGAATCTACTCACTTGACCTGGCCAGAGTGGTCAACCATGTTACAGAGTAACATGATAACATAAGAGAGTTTTAACTCTTGAAAGCTAGTCAAGAAATTTATTGTTAGTCCAATAAAAAGATATCACCTGATATACAGTATATATTATTTGTTTTTCCTTGTTAACCTTTATTTCTATGCATAGTAAATGACAACAGATAAAGACCAAAATAGCCCAATCCAGTCTGCTCAGTAGATTTTCAATAGATATATCCAAAGTAGATCATATTCCCACATGAAACGTAACTCCTGTTCCCACTGTGTGTCCTTTAGGATTCCAACTGCCACTCTGTGCTGGTTAGCCCATGCCTTCCAGGAAACACACTGCAGTCATAATCACTGCTACCGTGGGCTTCAACTGTCGCTCAGTGAAAACTGGCCAATGCTTCACTACCATTATCTTGCTACTAGGGATCTTCTATGTTTATCCCATGTTTTTTTAAATATGTTAGTTTTTGTCTCTACCACCAGGGAGGGCATTCCAGGCATCCATCACCCTTTCCTTGAAAAAATGTTTCCTGACATTGTTCCTGAAGCTACCCCCTTAGAGCTTCATATTCTGACCTCTAACTCTACAGCTTCCTTTCCATTGAAAAAGCTTGGCTTCTTGTGCATTAATACCATTCAAGTATTTAAATGTCTGTATCATATTCCACCTGTCACACCTCTCTTCTAGGGTATACATATTAAAATCCTGCAGTCTCATCTCTGTATCGTGTTGGTTGACCTTCTCTGGTCCATCTTTAGCCTCTCTAAATTATTTCTGAGATAGAGCCTTCAGAACTGAATGCGGTCCTCCAGGTGAGTCCTCACCAATGACCTGTAAAGAGGCATTATTAAATCTCTTTTTCTTCTGGATATGCTTCTTCCAAAGCATCCAAACATCCTCCTGGCTCTGGCCACTGCCTTATCATACTGTTTCACTACCTTGAGATCATCTCTCACTATTACACCAAGGACACTCTTATGATCAGTGTACATCAGCTCTTTACTACCTACTGCTGCCATTGATTTCTGCACCCTAAGTGCATGAGTCTGCACTTTTATCATTGAATCTTAACTGCCAAGTATTAGGCCACTTCTCAAGTTTTCTTATATCATTTTTCATTCTGACTACTCCTTCAGGGGTGTCCACTCTGTTGCAAATCTTAGTGTCATTTGCAAAATATGCAAACTTTTCCCTAAAACTCAGAATAGATCCGACCCTAGGACCAATCCCTGAGGCGCTCTACTAACCTTTTTTCTTTCTCTCCTCAGAGTGAATTCCATTTACCGTTATCCTCAGTCCTCTATCACTCAACCAGTTTCTAATCCAGGCCACTATCTTGAGACCCACCCTAAGGCTGCTCAGTTTATTAATGAGCCTTTTAACACAAGCTTTGCTGAAATCCAAGTAAACCATATGCAGTGCATGCCTTTGACCTAATTCTCTAGTTACCCAATCAAAGAAAACAATGAGATTTGTTTGACATAATCTGCCTCTGGTAAAACTAATTCACTGGACTGTAAATAGTCCACTATCCTTTCCTTCAGAAGAGTCTTTCCCACCACTGAGTTAAGGCTATAGTTTCCAACTTCCTCTCTGTTATCATTTTAATAAAGAGGGACTACACCTTCCCTTCTCCAGTCTTGTGAGACCATGTCCATCTCCAAAGATCTATTTAATAGGTGCTTCAGTGGACTCATCAGCACATCTCTGAGGTTTCTTAATATCCTAGGGTGTTTCTCATCCAGCCCCATGCTTTGTTCACTTTCACTTTTACTAGTTATACACAGACACTCTCATCTGTAAATGATGTCATATCTACACTGATCTCATATGTAACTCTCAGTGGTCCTTCTCCAACCCCTTTTCAGTTGAAACTGAACAGAAGTATTTATTTGGCATTTCTGCTTTTTCCTCAAATTTCTCTTGATCTTCATCTTCTCTCAACTGTACAATACTACCTCTGGCCTTCCTTCTTTCTCTGACATACCTCACTTTATCACTTTGCAGGAGAAAGGATGGAGATTGTACTACAGGTACTTTCTGGTCCTCCTAAATACTGGAGGATTCAGAGGAATCCTAGACCTACGGGCTTTGAACAAATTCCTAAAAAGAGAAAAATTGAAGATGATTTCCTTGGGCAGTCTTTTTCCAATTTTAAACATTCTATCAATGGACCTCAAAGAGGCCTACACCCACACAGAGCTATACACAGATCACAGAAAGTATCTCAGACTTGTGGTAGGAGCACTGCACTTTCAATATTGCATAAGGCCTTTTGCACTTGCATCAACTTTACAAGTTTTCTCCAAATGTCTAGTTGTCATTGTAGCTCATCTATGCAAACTGAGAATATCTGTGTTTCCCTACCTGAAAAATTGGCTGCTCAAGTGCACATTTAAGTCAGGTGCAGACAAATCAATGCAAGTCACCATCCGGGTGCTGGAGTCGATAGGATTTGTCAATAGCAACCACACTTCAGTTCAGATCTAGCTTTGCAAGATCCAACTTGGACCATGGTCTATCTCCCCTCAAACAGAGCCAATAACATTGGTCTGTAGTAAAACAGATATCAGCATTCTTCATGTTGAGAATGCTAGGTTTGTTGGCCTCTGTAGTGAATGCAATTCCCATTGCAGCCTCCATCTGAGACAGGCTCGAAAGACCTTGAAGTCTTAGTAGAATCACACCAAGCATTCTTCAGGATAACATTTATATGATGGAGGGGCTCAAGGATTCACTTTCCCATTATAATTTAACAGAGGATTTACCCTTCCAAATTTTCTCTCATAGAGACATAGAAACATGATGGCAGAAAAAAGATCATATTACCTATCTAGTCTGCTCATGCACACCAATCGCTCAGCTCTTCTTTCACATCACACATACATCCAGCTTGGGCTGGTGAGCCCATTTGGAAGGGCTTCATATCAGGGCCTCTGGTTCCTCCAATAAAATGTCTATACACAAATCTGGAGCTAAGGGCAGTATTGAATGGTATAAAGGTGTTCAGAAATCAAGTGGCCCTCAAAATTGTCCTAATGCTAACAACCAAATGTAGTTATCTTCTACCTGAAGAAGAAGGGAAGAACAGGTTCTCACTTGCTGTAACAGGAAACAGACAAGATGTGGAACTAACCTGTTACTCATGAGAGTCACATACTTTGTGGAAAAAGACTACAACCTGGCAGACAAACTAAGACATCACCTGGAACCCTATAAGTGGTCCCAGGATCAGGGCATAGCAAAAAGAATCTTTTTCCAATGGGGCACACTCAAAATAGTTCTGTTGCAATAGTCCTAAACAGGAAAGCACCAATTTCCACTCCAGGAGGAAATAATAGGGCAGACTAGCTGCGGCCATCTTCTCCATTTTTTGGGAGACAACCCTTTTGAATGTATATCCTCTGATATCCCTAGGAGCAAAACCTCAATATAATCAGAAGAGACCAGGGAACTATAATACTTGTAGCTCTTTTTTGGCCAAGACAGATTTAGTTTATAATTCTGCAGGAAATATCCCTCAGGAAACCAAATGGGGCTGGGACTTTCTCAACTTTAATTACATAGAACCAGTGATTGTGGTGCACTCTAGCATCCAGTCTCTACCCCTTATGGGCTGGATAATGAAGAGGATGCAATATGGTCACTTGGTTATTCAGAATGAGGTGTATCAAGTATTTTTGGCTTCTAAAAACAAATTTCCTATGGTTTCAGATGGAGTAAGTTTCTCATCTATTTTGAGGCCAGGGTCCTAGATCTCTTATCCTGTCCTTCTCAAAAACTGCTTAAATACCTTCTACATCTCAAGCTGAGTCTCATAACCATAACCAACTCTGTTGGGATTCATCTCAGTGCAATTGGTGCTTATCACCACTATGTAGAATGAAACCATATTTCTTTACAGCCTTTAAGCTGTCAGATTTATGTGGAGCTTGCTTCAATAAAGTCTCCCTCAAGTTCCTGCTGTGTCATCAATGGGACATCTACTAATAAAAGCATCATTTGAGCCTCTGAACTGTTGTAAGCTCAAATGCTTGCAGTCAGTGAGCTTCAAGCTGTAATGAATTATCACCTTATACTAGATTTTATCATAATAGGGTGGTGCCTAACATGCATAAGAAGTTCCTGCTGAAAATTATGTTAGATTTTTACCTTAATCACTCATCCTAACAACATTCTTCGCTTGGCCACATGTTCATACATTGAATTGCAAAGAGCTGCTGGCTTCTTTCTGGTAGGCAAGCTTAGAAAGTCTGCCCAGCTTTTTATTTCTTTTGACTGCAATAGGCCTGGCAATGGGGTGAAAAAATGCACCATTTCCCACTGGTTAGGAAAGTGCATCTTCTGTTAATGGTTATGCAAGACTAACTTTTATAACAGGCATGTCAAGGCCCGATATATTAGGGTTATGGCAATGTTGATTGCTAGTCTCCCAAGAGTAATTTTTCAAGGTTTTGAGGTGGAATTCACTCCTTTCTGTCACATCACATTATTGTCTGGATATGGCTTCCCACTGGGATAGTAGATTTGGATTGTCATCCTTGATGGCCTCTTTAAAGGATAAAGCACAACTCACTCCTTCCCTCCTAGATCCCATTTATATGATTTCAGGTTGTCTTCCCTGTTGTCAATGTTCTATTTATCTTGTTTTGTTTTGGAGGGTTTTAAAGAACAAAATTAAGAAAAGGGGGATCTTTGAACAAAAATATGTTTTCACCTTTTGACAATTGTCAGTTTTTCTCCTTTTGTTGAGGATAACCCTCACCTAGAAAATTCCACTTGTGTGACTGGTGAACCTTGTCAACTTTAGATAAAGTAAAGTTGCTTACCCTTGACAGGTTAACAGTTTTCTGTAGCAACAGCAATTCATCAGTCACAAAACCTTTCCTTCTCCCATTGAGAGAAGTTATCTACCTTCCATAAGGTTAATTAACATGGAAACTGAAAGAAGGAGTAAGGCTAACACAAACTGTAAAGTCCAGTGCATGTGCACTAAAGATATTTTGGGGTCTATGCAATAAACTTTATAATGCACGACAAGGCCCTTGTGTGTACACTAAAAATACTGAGCTATGCAGGAAGGCCTTACCATGGTCTTTTAAAGGGGTCCAAAATGATGTTAATGGGAGCTTGCAAAAATTGCATGCGTATGCAAATGAAGGAATATTATATGCAAATGAGGGATTACAAAGTTCACATTAAACACCATGGTATGCTCAGCTGCCACACTATTTAACAAATGCTCACTAACTAGATGCTATTTAATACTTGTTAAGACATGGTGTTAAGTAACATGCTTATGTTAGTAAATTATCAAGGACAAGATAAATAGCATGGTCATGCTAAACTGAGCATGTTTTTGAATGGGCTCAGCTAACTGGAAACAAAAGGCCTGATATATGAAGGCCATGGACAGGGGACAATAATGTACAACTTTACACATCGGCCATTGGGGATGAATACACTTGACCACACTTCTCTTTGCCAAAACAAACAAGGCACAGAGTTTTCATACTAGCATGAAAATGGGCAGGTTTCAAGGTATTGGCATGATTCTCAGGATCATTGCTATCTTGACTGTGGTGACTGGCCTCTGAGTACTACAGGCATTCAGAAGCTTTATCCTAAATATCAGTGTTGGGGGGGGGGGGCCAACCCTGCTTCCTAAATACTCACAAAAGTGGGGGGGGGGGGGGGTTTCACATGTAGGGGGAATTCTCCCAGGGAGAAGTGACTAGTTATGGGCCTTTTCAGTCCTTACCCCTCTCCCCTCTCCAATGAGAAAAGAGAGTGTTATTTCACAGGGTATCAACAAGACATGACATAAAGTGTAAAACATTGATAAGACAGACGAAGAGAGAATGTGAAATGAAGTTGGCCATAGAGGCAAAAACTCATAACAAAAACTTTTTAAAATATATCTGAAGCAAGAAACCTATGAGGGAGTCAGTTGGACCATTAGATGACCGAGGGGTTAAAGGGGCTCTTAGGGAAGATAAGTCCATTGCAGAAAGACTAAAGGAATTCTTTGTTTCCGTGTTTACTAATGAGGATGTTGGGGAGAAACTAGTTCCTGAGATGGTTTTCAGGGGTGATGAATCAGACGAACTGAACGAAATCACTGTGAACCTGGAAGATGTAGTAGGCCAGATTGACAAACTAAAGAGAGGCAAATCACCTGGACTGGATGGTTTGCATCCTAGGGTACTGAAGGAACTAAAAAATGAAATTTCTGATCTATTAGTTAAAATTTGTAACCTATCATTAAAATCATCCATTGTACCTGAAGACTGGAGGGTGGCCAATATAAGCCCAATATTTAAAAAAGGCACCAGGGGCGATCTGGGTAACTGTAGACAAGTGAGCCTGACTTCAGTGCCGGGAAAAATAGTGGAAACTATTCTCAAGATCAAAATCGTAGAGTATATAGAAAGACATGGTTTAATGGAACACAGTCAACATGGAGTTACCCAAGGGAAGTCTTGCCTAACAAATCTGCTTCATTTTTTTGAAGGGGTTAATAAACATGTGGATAAAGGTGAACCAGTAGATGTATTGTATTTGGATTTTCAGAAGGCATTTGACAAAGTCCCTCATGAGAGACTTCTAAGAAATCTAAAAAGTCATGGGATAGGAGGTAATGTCCTTTCGTGCATAACAAACTGGTTAAAAGACAGGAAACAGAGAGTAGGATTAACTGGTCAATTTTCTCAGTGGAAAAGGGTAAACAGTGGAGTGCCTCAGGGATCTGTACTTGGACCAGTGCTTTTCAATATATATATAAATGATCTGGAAAGGAATACGATGAGTGAGGTTATTAAATTTGCGGATGATACAAAATTATTCAGAGTAGTTAAATCACAAGCAGATTGTGATACATTACAGGAGGACCTTGCAAGACTGGAAGATTGGGCATCCAAATGGCAGATAAAATTTATTGTGGACAAGTGCAAGGTGTTGCATATAGGGAAAAATAACCCTTGCTGTAGTTACATGATGTTAGGTTCCATATTAGGAGCTACCACCCAGGAAACAGATCTAGGCATCATAGTGGATAATACTTTAAAATCGTCGGCTCAGTGTGCTGCAGCAGTCAAAAAAGCAAACAGAATGTTAGGAATTATTAGGAAGGGAATGGTTAATAAAACGGAAAATATCGCTGGTGGTCAATTGAATGAAAAGCTGCTGTAATATCCAGCCAAAGAAGACAGCTGTCACTGTACCTATCCCTGGCCAAACGTAAATCATCAGAAGCTAAGAAAGTGGTCTCTGTGCTATGGTCTTATCTGAAATTGGATTGATAGGGATCATAATAATCATGTTTGTCTAAAAATAAAATCAATTACCTGTTTGCCATCATGTGATAATTACCAGATTTCTTTGCATTCAAAGCTATTTTTTTCAACAGGAAATTAATTATTACTGTTTTTAGAATATCAGAGAGTGATCCCTGTTCCAAATAAGCATCAACTAATGATGCTAACAGTTAACTCAACCCTTCTTGAGCTAACTTCAACAATACAGATGGGGAAGAATCATGCTGACTTGTGGTAGCAAACATATACATCATGAACTCTTCGATCTTCACATGATTAACCGGGTGAATAATATCAAGTTATATCCATTCTTTGCATGGATAGATCAGAGATGTCTGAGGAGATAATATAAATATCAAGTTTGAGGTTTATTTCCTTGTAGACTTTCAATACTTTGATTGGGCCCCCAAATTCGGTCCACATCTTGAAGTGTGGCCTGGGAGAGATTTTGAGTGAGGGAAACCCAAGGTTTTCTCTTCAGGAAATTTGGGGGAAAATCACTATATGCAGTACTAGGGAACCAGCATTAGATGGCAAATGACATGGTTTACAGACCCTCTTTGAATGTTATTTAATAGGGAATTCTTTAGATGGCGTTATCATTGGGTATTAAGGATATTGTTTCCTTTAAAAGGGTTGGGAAGTTGATCCTCTTTGGGGAATGGTCAAAAGACTATAAAATCTGGTTCAGTGTTGTATGGGAAGAATTTTTGGAGGGAGCCTCCAGCAAGGCTGGTGAGCCCAAGAAGCCTTCCTTGTAGGACGGCAGTACAGGAGCTTTCCCCCTCGAGGGGGATCTATTCTGGGTCTGAGGAGAAGGAAGTTGTAGATGAAATTTACACCCTAGTCAGTGGAGGACCAAGAGAAAGAGAAGCATCTAAAAAAGGAGCATGCCAAGGATGTCCTAGAACACTGCTGGGGATTCAGAGTACTGGCCCTAAAGAGCGGGGATATCCTGATGCTGTGATGTGAGTACCCGATTCAAGTGGAAGCTATTGTTAAGGGGTAATAAGAGGTTGAGGTACCCTATAGTCTGAAGGTGAGATGTTGGCTGCTTGAATTTTGGTGAACTAAATTAAAAAATTTGAATAACATATGGAAGAAGGAAGAGTAATGTAGAGTATGGAGAAATCTTGAAATAATTTTCTGGAAGTTTTAATGCACCGTATTTGACAAATGTTTAATTGATATATTTTAGAGCTGTTCTTGGATGTGAAAGCCTGTGAACTCTGATTAATTCAGTAACCTTTAATATCCTCTACTATCAGTGACGGATTTACGATTTTGGCACCCTTAGACACTGTTGGTGCAGTCACCCCTCTCTCCCCCTCTCCCTACCTGAGGTTGGATAACAGGGAGCAGAAGGTCTACGGCACAGTCCCCTAGATTCCTGTGGCAGCTCAAGGGTAGATCCTGTGGCATAAATTAAAAAATTCAGAAGTAATTTGGCAAATATTTCCATCTTTTATATTACATTATAAAAATAAAGTAGTTTTACACTATAATTATTAATATAATTTATTTTATTTTTATTGGGTGAAGAAACATGGTCTTAAGTTTCAATATAAGGAGGAGACGATGGGGAGAGGAAGGGAGGAGATTCAGGAATGGGGTGAGCAGAAAGAGGGAGGAGTGTGAGGAGGAAAGAGAACTAAGGATGGGGAGGATGGGAGATGGGGAAGATCAGGAATCTTGGATGGGGACAAGGAGAGAGCGAGAGGGTGTCGCTATTCGGTGTGAAAGCCGGCAGCTGGCACACCGCAGTGGTGCAAAGGCTGCAGGCTTTCGCAGGCCCGCCCACCGTTTTCGCTGGATTCACCATTCTATGTTAGAATGGTGAATCCAGGCCTAAATCTTTTTACATCACTCATTAACCCAAGTAGAGAGTGCATCAAGTTAAGGCGAGAGTACATTGTAAAAATCTCATCTTTGTGTACCTTTCCTCAATCCAAATCACATCAAATCTTCACTGATGTTACTGTGCTATTCATACATCTGACTGTGCATGTAAAACTGCCCCCAAACCCTAGACCAGCACCAAAACCTCACCTTGAATTACTAGATGACCCTCCTACAGTAGTATAAATAGATGACTAATATGAGAACCTTATAAAGAGGTTCTCTCTCTCTCTCTCTCTCTCTCTCTCTCTCTCTCCCTGTGAAAATATCATGGGTACAATAAATTTAATAATGAACTCAAAAACTATTGTGCTCCTTAGGCTTATGAATCCTCGCTATGTAAATCTACAACTAACTAACCACAATATTAGAGGGACCTATCATTCACACTTTCTTAATTTAAACAATCTCAAAATTATTTATGGGAAATTGTATCAGAAAACAATGTGCTCTTACAGTCGTCTGGCTCTTGCCCACAAAGGGCTACAACCAGTTTCGTGTATATGGCATTCACAGTCATCTCATTTACTCTTTCCCAATGTTTATAATTTTTTGAATTTTTTTTTTTAAAAGACTCCAATCAGCTTCCTGTTAAGTATACCAACCAATCGACTTCTTTATTGAGACCTTCAGGTTGGACAGACCTATAAATTTAACACATGCTGCAGTAAAATACCTATGCAAACCACTAAAATAGCACATGTTATGGTAACTCAAAAATTAACCACACCCCTTTCTTATCACAGGCATTATTCATGCAAAATTTATAGCATTTTGATGGATCTAGGGGTTAGTGAGTAGTCCCTGAGATACCTATGCAATGTTTAAGACATTTGACCCTTAACATTTGATGAGTTTGCATATTTATTTTTTTATTTATTGCTTTTATATTCTGTCATTCTGTATTCAATCACTATGGTTTACAAGAAATAAGATAATAAAATCAATAAATCATAAAATTAAATTAAAATTAAAATAATGTCTTAGTAAAAAACAAGGAAATTACAAGAATTAATATAAAATAATAAAAACATAAGTATGAGATAAATCATGAATAACATATAATCAGTAAAAATGCATGCCTCATTCTTCAAAAAAATTATTTAACTTCCTTGCCATGATAATATCGAATTAAGCAGGTCCCTAAACGTTTTTTTAGAGCCATGTTTTTAGATTATTTTTTTTTTAAATCATAAAATCTGTTTGCAGCCTTAAATCAGCAGGTAAAGAGTTCTATAATTTAACATTGCTGTAGGGTATGGGTGAGATTTGCATAGTTTACTGCTTCTCATTTTAGGTTTTTATTCTCTACTCACAGCAGTTAATTCATAATTTTTTTTCCCACAGCTGTTTCATGGCTCTGAACCATGGTTACATTTGCTAAAATCCAACAGCAATTTGAATAGTCAGCTTGGTCAGTTTTGACAAATGTAACAGAGATGTATGACTGCTTACCGGCCCTGTAAATAATGTGTATCAACTCCCTAGAGTATGACATGACAGAAATATACGCCACTACCATATAAGAGCACAGGTTCAGATCAACATATTATCAATGCTTATACCATGAATAAAAAACAAATTTGCAATATGAACACACCTCTACAGTGCCAAAGGACGATCTGCTGTCTCTTGCCTCACAATGAGCTACAAATGGTGTCCGATATAAGGCACGAAATGCTCTCATTCATCTGCTAGTTCAACAACAAACGTGTACAAGTTTGAAAAAACATCCCAAAGAAATGGATTGGTGTACTTAGCTCAGAACAAATCACTGTGGAGTCATAACGAAAGCTGCGTTCAGTACAAAATGCCCAAGCAACACGGGCCCATGTTTCGGCATCTGAACGCCTGCATCAGGGAATTGGTTTGCTTAGTTGCCCTATAGGACCTTTAAAAATGTCTGATAGCTACAGTAACATTTGAGATTCTTGCTCATTGTGGGGTACATTTTAAAAGAAAGCGCGCGCGTGTACTTTTGTTCGCGCATCAGGCGCGAACAAAAGTACACTGGATTTTATAAGATACGCGTGTAGCCGCGTGTATCTTATAAAATCTGGGGTTGGCGCACGCAAGGGGGTGCACATTTGTGCAACTTGCGCGTGCCGAGCCCTGTGCGCGCTGCCCGTTCCCTCCGAGGCCGCCGTGAAATCGGAGCGGCCTCGGAGGGAACTTTCCTTGCCTTCCCCTACCTAACCCACCCTCCCAGCCCTATCTAGACCCTTCCCCCCACCTTTATCAGAAAAGTAACTTACGCGTGCCGGCGCATCAGGCCCCAACACAGGCCGCTGTGTCGGGGCCCTCGGCCACACCCCCGGACCGCCCACACGCCCCCGAACATGCCTCGATCCAAAACCGCGCCCCCTGGTCACGCCCCCGACCGCCCCTTTTTGCGAGCCCCGGGACTTACGCGCGTCCAGGGGCTTGCGCGCGCCGCCGAGCCTATGCAAAATGGGCTCAGCGCACGCAGGGGGGTTTTAAAAGGGTTACGCTCATACCTTATGCGCGTAACCCTTTTAAAATCCGGCCCTGTTTGTTTTAGAAATTTACACCAGCCATTACTCAAATGATTATTCTTTAATATATTCTGTATAATTCCAGAAATTTGTTTTCTGGGAATCTTGGATATAACTGAGATTTGAAAAGCTCCAATCTTCTATAAATCCTGGTGTACAAACACCAAAAAAGGCAAAGGCTCCCATCTTCTATGAATCCTGGTACACAGTATCAAAAATAGGCAACATTTCACCTTTTATGCTTTTTTAAATTTTGATCTCACAGTTTCCTTCTGCTCCTTTTGAGTTTTCAGTTTAGTCAAACCCTGCCTCTCGAGGGCTGCAGCTATGGGAGCTTTCATTCTCAACTACCTGGGAGGGTCCCCCTATTTTTGTAACCCACCTTCATTCAGCCATTGCAGCCCTTGGCCACTGGCTGCAGACTGCAATTCCTTCTGTAACCTGGTACTTGTCCACCCAATTCCAATAAGTGGGTGTCAGTGTTGAGCTATGGCTGAGACTCCTCTACCCAAGGGCTCTGATCACTACCTCTTTGCCATTGCCAGCCTGGGGAGCAGAATCCAAGGTCTGGAATCGAGCCAGGGTCTTCCACATGGCAGTACATAGCACTGCTGGTGAGCCATCAAAACGGCCCCCATATCTTATTCTTAGCAATAAGGTTCAACGTATTTAATCTATCTGGATCTAAAATCAAAAACCCGTTACTAGAAAATGGGAGGAATGTATTTTTTTATTCCAAACAAAAGAACAGTCTTGAAGAAACTGGACTAGATGCACAGGGAAGGTGTTACAGACTGAAACAGTACCAGCATTTAAAATATAAGGGGTAGATTTTAAAAAGGTTGCACGCAGGCCAGCGCATGCATATGTGCACCCTATTTTATAACTTGCGCGCACAGGCACGCACAAGTTATAAAATCAGGGGTCGGTGCGCGCAAGGGGGTGCACAATTGTGCACCTTGCACTTGTCAAGCCGCGCTGCCTTCCCCGAAATCGGAGCGGCCTGTGAGGGAACTTCCCTTCCTCCTAACCTGACCTTCCTACCCCTTCCTCTAACCTTTCCCACCCCCAGCCCTACTCTAACTCCCCCCCAAAATCTTTGTTATACCTTTTGCACCTGCATCTGGACAGGTGCAAGTTGCGCGCGCCGGTCAACTGCCGGTGCGCGATCCTTGGCACAGCAGCAGAGCCGCTGATCCCGCCCCCGCCCTGGACCGCCCACGTCCTGCCCCCTCCCCGCCCCTTTTTGCAAGCCCCAGGACTTACGCGCGTCGCCGGGCCTTTTTAAAATAGGCCCGGCGCGCGTAAGGCCATTTACGCAAGTAACCCTTTTAAAATCCGGCCCTAAGGGATAAGAGTATCATTGGATGTAAGAAATTGAGGGAAAAGCCTGTGAAAATCCCATCAGAACTGGGAAAACTAAATGGGCCTTGCAGTCCTCATCTGTTGTGATTTTCTCTATTTTTATGTAAACAAATCCTAATTTGTTCTCCAAAATCTAAAGCAGAAAGGAGAGAATTGGTAAAAGCTGAAAGAAAACATTTTTAATCTGAAATGTTCAAATAATACTGAATTATTGAAGACAAAGCACTTTATCTTAGAGTAAGGTAATGCCTGGACTAATTTTACTGTTCTACATTCAAATCTTATCTGTTTGCTGTCTTGCTATGTGTACATGTTCTTCTGGAATAGCAATAATAGTACTGTTCACATAAAATATGTGAAAAAATATGTTAATAATTAAAGAGGAGAAATGAGCTACTCGTATCCATAAGGTCAACTGGAAACACCAGAACTGGATATCAACTTCAAATGCCAAAGATATCATCACAGGGGACCAGCGTACTGATTTCCCTAATGCACCGAGGATTGTTTTCATTCCTTTGTTGGGATACTGCATCTACTATTACTATATCTTTGGCATCTGAACCTGATAGCCGGCTCTGGCATTTCTAGTTGATTTTTTTGCATACGAGTGGCTCATTTCTCCTCTTTAACTATTAACATATTTTTTCAGATATTTTGGGTGGACAGTGCTATTATTGCTGCTAATAAGTGTTCTGCTTTTTCATGATTTTTTTTTATATTTGGTAGCCTTCTCTCCATTCTTTCTGCGCTGATATTCTTCTGTCTTCATCTGCTTAAGATAGTCATGCTTTGCCTACAGAAGAGTCTCTTTTATTAGGTGTGCATATAGACCATATGATGCATGTTTGAAAGCTCTTCATGCTTAATTGAGCTATATTAATCAAGTACTTTTTCCATTGTGCACTTGTATCCTTCAATGTATCCTTATTGGGGAGAATTTGTAGGACTGTAGATTTCAGAAATGTATAGCATTTATCAGATCATTGAGAAGATGAGCTTGAGGTGACATATCTACTTGGTTAAAATAATCCTTTTATCTTAATTAATGCGAGGTATATTTTTAGCACGCTTTAGCAGTCGTTTCGACGCATTCTTAATGTTTGAGCTCTGACCCTCACAGTTTGCCTTCACATGTGTAGGATATCTATTTTGGTGAGTTTTGTTGGTTAGTATCACTTAGTAGGTGAGACGGCAATAACTTACCATTTTTGCTTTACACGTGAAATTATTTGCCGACCCTACTACTTATGAGCCAGAAATAGATTATGGTTTTTGTGACCCTTGCTTATATTTCATACCTTGATTGTTCTAAGGAGAGAGATAACCCATAGGTAATATGATGTGGTACAATTTAGATGCCACTTGAGAGCAATTTCAGTGCGTTTCATTTAACCCGTTTATTCATTTTAACTTATTTAAGGGCCTGATTTACTAAAGATTTTCTCCTACTCTGTATCTATGTGATAAAAGGCTTAGTAAGTTAGGCCCTTAATCTCCATATTTTCTCAGTGGTTTTGCATCTGCAAACCCATAATTTGCCTAAATTTTAGAAATCATTCCCAGATTGAAGCCCAGGGGTCTATTGTCTTATCTGAGTCTTCCGAAGGGGGATTTGTCTTTTGACCCACCTCTTTATCCCATCCACTTATTTAATCATTACATTTTTAAATGGTAGCACCTATTACACTGTCTGTGACCGTGCAAGTTGCTGTACAGTACAGGTATTTCATATTAATATCCACAATTATGTTAAGCCAGATTTGGTAATTTAGTTTTTTCTAGCCCTAATTGTTATGTATCTACCTCACTATGAGTTCTTTGATTTGTTTCTGCTTTAGTGTTATGTAAAATGTCAGAGTTGATATATAGATAAATATATATATAGATATATATAGATATATAGATATATATAGATATATATACAAATATATATTTTTTGCTTGCAATAAAGCTAAAAGCTATAAAACTGAATACTCCTTAAAAAAACATTACATTTACAATCCCGACCCTACATTCTGAAGATCTTTCAAGGTTCAATGTTTTGAGAGGAGCTAGAGTCAATATTGTTGCATTTGTTATTTAGTGTATATTTAGGCTTTATTTTTCTTTTTGTATGATTCTAAACATCAAACAAAACACTAGATTCCTAATAATTCTTTGTTCAAAAAAGGTGCTTTGTCTTACTGGGCTTGTCTTGCAATTGAGAGAGAATAAATCTGCAGTCCTGATCCTTCTCCAGCTTATGGTGCTATTCATAAAAATTAACAAAGTAAGGCCTAAAAGGCCTGATTCTCTAAGGCCTTTTTCTCCATTCTGTGTCTACGGAGTGAATCAGGCTCAAAATGCTCTAAATGTCTGAGCAATGAGTATGGAGCTGGCATCAGCATTTCTTTGGGTTTTCTTCCTTGTAAGGGGATCAATGAAATGACATTCTAAGCATCATTGTTTGAACTGGCTGTACAAATTCACTGTTATAGTGTAGCTTTCTTTATAGCTACAGTGCATGAACCTGGACCTCGTTTGAGTGTATTGGTCGATTTCTATTGACTCATTCTAAAAATGTACCCAAAAGAGTTGTATTTAGGACACATGTTTCTCACATAAAAAGAAAGGAAAAGAAGTGTATGAGCTTGTCTTCTAGTTGTTATTTTGGTTGTCTTATTTTATGATTATTGAAAGCAAATGCTTTGTAGCTCTTGGAAATCACTAGCCACTAGTGACTGATGTCTTGCACAAAAATGCTGACTGAGTACCAGGAAGGTCAATCCTGTACAGAAACGCCCCAAGCTGATGTTATAGGTTCAGCAAGTTACCTTTCTTTGTGTCCTATCCTTCCTAACTCTTTCACATCTGCTTAGATGAATCAATTCCAGCAGTTCATTGGTGCTCTCCCAACAGTTTCACAAACCCTTCCTTCTCCCCTTCACCACTTGCCCTCCCTCCTAACACAAACACACAAACTCTCCCCCCCTCCCCCCATTGTTTATTTTGGGCAAAAAGGGGACATAAGAGTCCATTAAGAAAAGCATTCAGTGGCAGAGGTGGTAAGAGACAATTTGAATTATAACTATAGAGTTATCCTTATAAACCTTTGGCTGTTAAGGTTTTATACCCTGATGGGGGAAAACAATCACAGAATTCTTAACTGAAAGTTTGAAATTTGGTGAATTTGAATCTAGCACTGTGAAATAAACTGAAACAGTGAATTATTATGAAATGTTCTTTGTTTTTAAACTCTATAGTGGTTTCCTGTAAATAAGACAGAACTGCACAAATGAGATGCTTTACTATTGATCGATTTCATGAGATCCAATTGTATTAATCCTTCACCTAATTTTTCACAACTTGTAAATTCAGTATAAATATATCTTTATTACTAATTTGCTGAACAGTTGTCCATATAATTCCAGATTGATTCTTTGCTTGTTCCTAGCTATTTCTCTCTGTCTCTCTCTCACTTTTTTTTTTTTTTTTTATAACTGTCTAGTATTTTGTCTTTGGAATGAGATGAAGATGTTCCATGAATTGTGTAAAGTTGCTGGAATACTGGTTGGAGATGAATAAGGAAACACAAATCTTTCAAATACAAAAAAAGATAAGAATGCAGAAAAACAGATGCTTCCAAAGTTTGCGTTCGATTGATTTAGACTTTGTCACTCTTTTGAGCTTCAGTATTTGGTTTTGTTTTTAAACAGCACTGGAGAAACCAAAAAGCACAATTACTGTTTGCATGTTCCTTTTGTTACTATTTTTTTTAATTATGTTCCTGTCGACATGTTTCATGCTTTTTCATACAAAATGAATGTAACTTCTTATCTTGAAATACTTTTCAACACGTCATACCAAATTTCATTCAGTTTTCCTAAGAAAACAGAGTACAACGCTTTATTCACTATTTAGTGTCTTGATTTGCCATGCTATCCAGAATTCTTGGACAGCTCCTTGCATATGATTTATGTAGAATTTCATTCATAACATCAGTCTGGTTTTCCAAATAATCCATAAATTTCTGCTGTAAGCTAGAAATTGTTTCTTGGTAGAGCTGTATACTCTGCAAAATAAAACAAGCTAATGATGAAAGCAAATAGATCATGAATTAGTGATCCAAATTACCCAAAGCATGTATTCCTAGGAACGAAGAAACACATTTCAACTTCAATTGTTATTTCTTTATATAAAATAGTTTCTCATAAACATATATTTCCTTTAATTGAACTATTCATGAGATACTTAAGTCTATGGAGGTGATTTTCAAATTACATGGGGGTTACATGTGTAAAATTAGCATATATGTATATAAGTAGCATGGGCATGTGCATATGCTATTTTTTAAGCCTCTAGAGTATGTACATACTTGCAGTATCATGCGTAAATGTTAAGAGGGGGAAAAAAAGAGTCGGTTTAGGTCATTCCAGGGAAGGGTTCATAAGTATGTGTCCAAGTACATGCACAAATATTTTCAGATGCAGAGTATGTGCATACTTTATAAATCACCTGACTCTGAATTTATTTCTGGGTTATTGCATGCTTATTGTTACAGTTAGTATGTATATAAAATATATGCTCATATTTTTATAAAATGGGTAAAGAACCTATGCATTTTCCTGCATTAAAGTATATGCATGTACTGAAGCATACATGAGTTCTTTCAAGGCAGAAATATGTGGCATTTTATAAACTGTGCAGCTTCCATCGCATAGTTTATAAAAGCATAAATCTCCATCCATCCACTTATGCATGCAAATGGTGTACTGGAGACAGTTTTCAAATTTGGGCTTTATCTTTATTCCTAAACTCCGATTTGAACTGCTTGTAGAAAACACTGAACACATGGTTAACAGACATATAAAAGGGCTGATTTAACTCATTTGAAACTTGTGAGCAGTAGTCCCAGTCATCAAGGCTTCAATCTTATAGGGTCATTCACGCTGAGGTAGATCTTTAAAAAGTATGCCAGATTTTATAAGATACGCGCGTAGCCACGCGTATCTTATAAAATCTGGGGTTGGCGCACGCAAGGCTGCACAAAATCGGCAGCCTGCGCGCGCCGAGCCAAGCTGCCTGCCTCCGTTCCCTCCAAGGCCGCTCCGAAATCGCAGCGGCCTCGGAGGGAACTTTCCTTCCTCGTCCCCCCACCTTCCCCTCCCTTCCCCTACCTAACCCACCCCCCCGGCCCTACCTAAATCCCCCCCTACCTTTGTTGGGCGGCTTTTCAATCGATAAAGCCACCCTTACACGATTTTTCGCATTCCACTTTCTCCTCCCCTTCATTATTGCAGGAATAAGCATCCTACATCTTCTATTCCTACACGAAACAGGCTCAAACAACCCCACCGGGTTAAATTCCGACCTTGATAAAATCACATTCCACCCATATTTCGCCTATAAAGACCTTCTAGGCTTTATTATCATACTTTCCATTCTAACTAATTTGAAGCAGGCGTAATTTGCGTGCGCCGCATCGCATCCCCCAGCACAGGCTGCAGTGCCGGGGGACTCGGGACCGCCCTCCCGTCCCGCCCCCGAACCGTCGCCACACCCCCAGACACGCCCCCTCCCGCCCCTTTTATGAAGCCCCAGGACTTACGTACGTCCCTGGGCTTTGTGTGCGCCGGCGGCCTATGCAAAATAGGCGTGCCGGCGCGCGAGTGCCCTGCGCGCGTAAATCCAGGAGGATTTACATGTGCAGGGCTTTTAAAATCTAGCCCTAAAGCTTTATCGCGTGCGTTAGGGCCCTAACGCACGCGATAAAGCCATATCGCATGCAAAAAGGGACTTTTCGCATGCGATACAATGCTAATTAGGGAGAGGGGAGGAGTCGGGGCAGGAGGAGGGAGGGAGGAGTTGACGGTGTCTTCACTGCAGGCGAAAATGTTACCAACGTTATCATCGGCAGTAGCGCGCCGAATAGCGCCACCTTTCACGCTGGCGCTATTCGGTGCGAAAGCCGGCAGCAAAGACACCACCGTGGTGCGAAGGCTGCAGGCTTTCGCAGTCCTGCCCCCCATTTTCACTGGATTCATCCTTCAGCGATGAAGGATGAATCCAGGCCTTAGTTACTGAGCATTTGTGCATCTTTCATAGCCATTCATAATTCAATTACATTAAAAGTACAAATAAAAAAATGAAGCATAAATTTGAATCTTTCATTCAGTCACCTGCTGCTTCAATTGATTGAAAACAAGGGTAGGCTTCCTGACTCTGGAGTCTTTTAAGAGCTTGCATTAGGCAATGCCAAAAAATAATACATATTTTACAAACACAATACTCACTATTTTTTCAAGCTATCACATATTTTCTGTGGAACCTATGCACCTCTTTATGGTGATGTAACTTTATCCTGGCTGTTGTGAAGTCACGTAGCATGCTTTAATCAGTGCTAAATCAATTGAAAGAACGATATGTAACCATAACACTTGAGTACCAGATTTAGCAATAATTTTGTATTGCTACATTTCAGCCAATGAAACCATCAGTTCATTCAAATCTGAAGTTTTTGCTACACTCTTTTTCCAGTTGAACTTGTGTTCATTAATCATGAAGAATGATAAAATTATAATCCAGATGCCTTAGCAGCAAGCAGTAGATCATTTATACAAAAAATGGTGCTGTCAATTGATATCCTATAGAACAGTTAAGCTTAACCCAGAGGCTTTTCTTGCAATGCCCACCCTGAAGATGGTACATGCTCATAATTCCTAAATTGTTAGGCACAAAATGGTAAAAACTGATAGTCATTACTTTAATAATAGTAAATCTGGCTTCTAATTTGGGCTCCATTTCTAATAAAAGGTAGGTTGTGAAATTCCTAACTTCTGTAATGACATACAGTAGATAAACTTTTTTTTTTTTTTGCTAGCAAATAGATTCAAAATTTAAAGTGTGATTTTTGTTGTATTAAGACTGTCTTTGAGGTACAACATTTTCTTCTTTTCTAAAAACATATTTCTGATAACATTTCTTTTTTTAACTTTTTTTTGTTTGGTTTGAGGGACTCCGTTAATGGTCCTGATTTTGCTGGTAGTATGTGTCCTTCTATTTTATATTCCCTGCTTCTCTCCCTTTGCCCACCTGACACTGCCGGCGTTTCGACGAAGGCTCGTCTGCTTCAGGGGCTAAAGGTTTAAGACATGGCGGCAGCGTACATGAGAAATGCAGCAAAACAAATAACTCTCTCTGTAGCCCCTGAAGCAGACGATCCTTCGTCAAAACATTGGCAGTGTCGGGGGGGGGGGGGGGGGGGGGCAAAGGGAGTGAAGCAGGGAATATAAATAAGAGAAGGACACATTCGAACATTTTCTCCATTAAAAGATAAGTGCAATCCCTGCAATGCCGATAATAACAGCTAAGAGAGAGGTCTGAATTTGAGATGCAAAACCGACGATGAGTGAGCCGAATGGTTCCGTAAGATTTTTAATTGCACATATAAAAAATACAAAAATAAAATATTAAAATGGTACATATTTGCACAAGCGGTTACATCCAAAGGAGCGGTGAGTGCCAATATTTATGTTACCGGACATCAGAGGTGGCCAAATAGGCTCTAACACTCTGGGTTAGTTGATTTTGATATTTTCTAGGGAGTATTAAGAAGAGGCACAGTGTTTATTGTGTAACATTCGGGCTTACACCTGATAAACAGCAGAAGTAAATGTGTGCAGGGAACAGCCGTATGCGCCCTGTATTCACGGGATATAAAATCTCTACTTAGGCATGTATGTGCTGGCCCCCACCCCGGAATGCCCCTAACCCGCTGCTATTCCATGCCTTTTTTTCAGGATGATATTCGTCTCTCAGCACTTGCGTGTGTATGTGCCGTGTTTACAAAATCACCCTAGCGCAAATAAGTGCTATACACACATCTCCAACTTTTTGAACACGCAACGCTTTTAAAATGTGCCCTTAATACTCTTCAGAAGCCTATTTATGGAAATGCAGTAACATGCATTATCCTACGTTAACCCGTGTTGTTAGTAAATAGTCCTATTAATGCATTATGGAGTTTTCATAAAGAAACCACTTCCTAAGAGGTACCTGGTACAGCATATATCCACTGATATGAATGACATTTATTAAAAGTACATGAAGAAACTGAGCAGAGGTGGTATCGATGTTCAGAAGAAGAAAGGGATTGTAGTAGCTCTGAAATCCTGTAGAATTAAACATCATGAGGTGAATTTTAAAAGCCCAGTGCGTGCTAAAATCAGGAGTTGAGTGCGCATGTGGGGCATACGTACACCTGATGGATTTTAAAAGCTGCCTAAATGTGTGTGCATCTCCCGATGCACGGATATCTCACTCTGGTTAAAGAAGGAGTGTGGTGTGGGTATGGTTTGGGCAGGGCGGGGGCGTTCCATGGCAGGACCCAGAGATGGGCATGCAAATACTTACGCGTGCCCAGGTCCAGTGCCACGTGACTTTGCTTCTGCTATGGCAGAGGAGTAAGTTAAAAAAAAAAAAATCCATCCCTGAGGTGTTTACAGGGTCCGGGGTAATTGGGGGGGAGTGCAGACTGTTAAACCAAGGGGGTTTAGAGGACCTAGCTTTATACTGGGCGAACTGGTGGATGAACTGTGAAACTGGTCATGGTGTGTACGCAAGCCAGTTATAAAATTCCCCCACTTGTTGGGCTGTGTGTACCCAGTTGCAAACTAGGGCGCACACGTACGCGTGCTCAGGCTATTTTATAATATATGCGCATATGTGTGCTTGGGATACTGTATTATAAAATAGCTGCATCCCTGGGTGCGCACCTGTGCTCCCCCTTTGAAAGTTACCATCTAATGGAATGTGTCAGCTCTAGCTGTGTTAATAAAGTTTGATGTTTGGTGGGTTAACATGACACTCCCTTTATTATGCTATAAAGAAGGAATTCCTGTCCCTGCCGCAGTCATTTACATTTCATGAAGTAGAAACACATTTAGTAATCTTCTGAAGAGTTGGACCTTGCATAATACATGTGCATGTGCTTCTTTCATAGTGCGTGATGATCTGTAGTTCGGTACGTTCATAATCTCCAGTGGGGAAAAAAAACCCAGTATGCTCTTGCTTTTGTAGGTCTCTGGTGTGATAACGATCATTCTGTTACAAGACATATATGAACAGCTTAAGCCTTCACGAACTTTATATAATCATAACTAGCTTTAAATACTTGTCACTTTGCTTGCTGCCTAACTTCCCATTTTACCATCGCCTCTCTTTGAGTAGCACACTTACTCTTCTCGTTATTCTTACAGAGCTCAATTTTATATCATAGAGCTCAGGACTGAAGTCCATGCGTGCTTTGCACGCATGGACTTCAGCCCCGATTTTCAAAGCCGAACTTCCACGCGTAAGTCCGCTTTTGAAAATTAGCAGGTGCATGCGAACCCTTACCCAGCATGCCCACCCACATTTACGTCTGCATGGGAGCGGGCGGGTGTGTTCACGCGTATATTTACAGGCATATACTTTTGATTTTCAAATGTGCACACATGAAGGGTTTCCCTGCCCCAGCTCCACTCCTGCAAGCACCAACTTCAAGTCCGCGTAAAAGTAGACGTGACATTGCTTTCACGGGTACTTTTAGCCATGCAACCTCCTTACAGGGATACTCTCTTGCCTGGAGTGGTACCTCTAGGATTATCACGGTGCCACCTCTGTTTCTCTGGCAGCCTCTGCCTCCCTGCAGCTTCCTTGGCTGCCTCCTAAAGAGAGCCCTTGCTGTCTCCAGGTAAATCCTTAATTAGCCTCGCCTGGCCGCACCAATCAATGTTACTTCTCTCTGCTATTTGTAACTTGCTCTGGGCCAGTTCTCTCCAGGACTACAACTTCTTACTTCATTTTGTTCTCATTCTTAAAGCAGTGTTACTTCTTTACTCTATTTCATTGTCTTCTCTGCTATTTCCTGCAGTAGAGTCCTCTGCCTCTCTAGCTAACTCCTCCACATCTCTGAATTCTTGCTGTTCGTGCATCACTCTGGCATTGAAACGTAAAATTGTGGCAAATTGACAAACAAGGTTGTTACAGTGAACATGCAATTTTATTTATTTTTTTTTTTTTAAAGGAAGTACTGTGCTCAGAAGAGTGACAAAACCTAGGAATCAAACTGCGCATGACCTTTCCCTCGTTCCAACTTTTCCTTTTCTTTAATTGTTGGGAATTTGAAAATACACATGGTTTTTACTACAGCAAAATATGTGCTTGTGAAATTGTGAACTTGATGTGTTATTTTGTAAATGTTTAAAACACTTGGTATTTAATGGTAAAACAATTATTATGGTGCAAGGTTCCTCTCAAACTGGTGCATAACAATTATTAACATCAGGGAGCTGCTCTACATAACGATAAGCTAACTGCACTTACTGTAACTGCATTCATACCTTTTACTGTAATAGTCAACCTTGTACCATAATGATTAATCTCTTTAAAAAAGAATTGTCAAAACAGATTTTGTATCTTTGATTATAGCTAAAAAAAAATGTAACATTTTTGTATACTATCATTATAAAAATAGCATTCAGAGAATTGATTTTCAGTTTTTGCCTAATCTAACTTGTGCATTGCTTCAGTATGTTGATGAGCCGGAACTGGGCCCAAAGAATCTGCCATGGGAACTTGATCATTATCCCTTTAGCTATTAGTTGATTTCATAAATATTCAGTAAAGAAACTGTACCGGGGTAGGCAACTCCAGCCCTAGAATGCCACAAACAGATCTATTTTTCAGGATATCCACCATGAATATGCACGAGAGATGTTTGCATATAATGAGGGCAGTGCATGCAGATATACTTCATGCATATTCATGGTGGATAACCTGAAAGCCAGACGTATTTGTGCCACTCCAGGACTGGTCAACTATACCAATCTACATTTTTGCAGTTGTCTTGTTAGCAACAAAGGTTACATAGCATGTACGCAATGCAACAGTAATTACTAATGATCATTTGGAGGTGTGCCCTTTCCCATGGAGGGGGCAGCTGCATCACCTAGCAATGCATCATGGGGTAGGTTAGAAAGCCCCATCCCCAAAAATACTACACATTGACTTTGCTGTCACAACATTTTGATTGTTTCATTTTATTCAATCCTTTGTGGTCAGACAGCATGATGTCACAATCTTTTCTTCTTTACAGTACCAATATGCCCCTGTATGTGCTGTCTTGTTTTTTCCTGGATGAGAAAATTTTAGATGTGGAGCTAAGATTCAGCCATTTTTCCTTGTGTACTGTGATTTGGATTATTTCAATATAATCATAATTTTGTGATAGGAATTTTTATTAAATTCTCATAATTTACGATGAAAATAAAAAGGAACAAATACTTTTCTTTCATTTCTCTAGGATGTGTAATGTTGTGTTGTCCAGATTCTGTATAAAAAAAATATGTATATGATGTATCTGATATTTGGCAGCCACTGGCTGTGACTTTAACCAGTATAATTAACAAAGAAGTGCATAATGTTGGTGTTTTTTAAAAACCTAGTTAAGATGTTTGTGTAATCTTGCATGGTTAAGATGTACTTAGTGCATTGAGAAATGTTGTCAAGGCCCTCCATGAAAAGGATGGTTTTTCTTTATGATTCTAATGGCGATTGGTTTGTTAACCAGAAATATTCCCCTTATATTCTGTGTGTTAATTCATTTAGCATACTTTCTTTTCCTCAAGTTCCAACCTAATGTATCTAATATCTCTATGTAATACTGTTCCTTAAAACCAGGTTGTGGAAACTATGTATGTCTGGCAGAAAAGAAAATCCAATGTTCTGGGTCACAGTTTTGATTCAGTCCCATGGATTTTATATGATGTTAAGTCCAGATCTGAGGTAGCCACATCTCAAAGCAACGTGAGGAAGGCTCACTTTGAGCATGCAGTTTCACTCTTAGCAGTTTGTTATATAAGCACCACAGCTGCAGGTACTGTATGCTATGCTGATTAAAACACTGTGCGTTCTACACTTATGTCTCCATTTTTTTTCCCATTGGCAAGTCTAGTTAATCCAAATCAGCTGGCGGAATAATGTATCTTTGTCCAGCAACTCTTCAGATGACCTGCAGTCGATTGCATATTGTTTTACACGCATCCAGATACCCAGACAAGCCAAGGGTGACTCTAACCAGGTCTGATTATTTCAAGTTTTGGTTTTGCCTCCAGACACTGCCCATGATACGTCACTTGCCAAAGGACTACAGATGATTGTTTTTCAAATACAATCTTTTCTTGTGTTTCTTGTGCTCTTATCCTCAGCACCTTTCACTCCAGTACCTAAAAGAAGTGGTATAGAGTCTAATTTATTCTCTAAGTAGGGTTTTCTTCCCATCAGGTTTAAAAGTAAGTGCATTTGACTGCAGCAGGGGGCCACAACCATGTGGCCATGCTCATCTCTGTTCCCATCAAATTCATTCTCTATGGATCAGTTTTACTGACTCGTTTTTCAATGCCGTTTGGCATCTCACTTCTTTTAACTATTCAAGAGGCTCCTATTTTAACAAGGATGATTGCCTCCCACTTCCAGTGGTCAGAGACCCTAATTGCTTGAGGTCATCAAGATAATTAGCTCCACTATATGTAAAAACGACTTCATGTAACAGTTTGCAAAATGTATGTAAATTGATCTAATGGTTTCACCTATTAGGATTTTTTCTCCAAAATAAAAATATAAGACAAGAAAGCTGAAAAATCTTTTGGAAAAGCATTAGTTCAGTTCACCTGGTGCATTTTAGTTATGCATTAGCCATTCGTGGAAGGCATTTCATGACTGTTTCCCCTCCTACGCAATAACACGGAGTGCTAGTTACTATAGCAACCCTGCTACCTCTGAACACCTTAAAGGAAAACACCCAGTCTCTCCTAGGAGCTCATGCACTTTGCAGAATATTTTAAGCTTTAAAGGAAAGATACATTTGTAATTAATAGACTTTTTATTTAGATTTTCATGGCTTAGGGAGCAAACAAATTATAAACCTTTCTAGTCAAATGAGAAAACACTAACAATATAGTAGGGGTCAAAATTAAAATAAGAGTAGCAGCTATTCAATTAAATGTGAGATACCATGCTATCTTTGACATCCAACTCATAGCAAAAAACACCTTTTGGCACCCTGCTTTGGAGTCATGGAAATGTATATTTTTATGAAATCACGACTGAATTCCATATGAGGAAGACTACTTTGGAACATCTTCACAATACCTATTTTTGTTGCTCTGTAGATTAATGTAGCCTAACATATTTATTTTGAGTTTTTAGCTCAAGCCCTGTCATTAGTAACTTAACACTAGCAGTCGTCACTCTGACTCGCTTTGGCCGTCGAGTGACCCTTATGCTTTAGACAACCTTATGTCACCCATATTCTTTGTATCATATTAAACCACACCGAAACTGATGTTGGTAGAATAAGGCCGCAGCTTTTATTTACACATCATATCATAAACCTTCTTGGGTACCCGGGCCAGTAATCTGTGTTCATCGCCGCCCGCCGTAGGGACCAAGTAAGGCAGCATTAATCCTTGCCCCCCCCCCCACCACCTTGTCCTCGAGCAAGGGGGCCCCGCCCATCGGCACCTTCCACGCCGTCACCTTTTGCGCTCCCCCCAGTGCTAATCGGCTACCCAGCCGTCTTGTGATACCGCCGGCACCACTTGCCATAGGCCCCAACCGGCCCGGGTCACCGCCCTCCCGCCAAGCTGCGACAATGTCCCCCAAACATTATACAATGGTTAAGTAATTAACTAAACATAGGTTTTCTACCTACTACCTACATAAACATGTTACATAAGTTGCACCTGTTAATCTTATCATTTCAACAACCTGACTGCTCCAGTATTTTATTATCTTCCAATTGCAGGGTGGGTGGGTGGGTGGGTTTCCGTCAGGAGGGATCCAAAAGGGATTGCCTCCCGGGTGTCACGGTCCTTTAAGGGGCCTGCGACGTCATCCTCCCGCGCCGGCATCGCTCCCTCCTTGCGTCATAGCCCTGGGCGGGGCTATGACGCTGGAGCTCTTTGTTTGCCTCGGGAGAGGCTCCTGCACTCGTGAGGGAGTGCGCGCTGGCGCCCCCCCTTTCTCCCTCTCTGTCCCTCGCGTGGGACGACCCTTCGGTTAAGGGTGAGCCCCTTTCAGGTGAGTCCCACCTATCAAGGTGAGTTATATTCAGGTACTGTACTTATTGCCCTGCCCTGAGGGCTTGCAATCTAAGGGCCTGATTTACTAAGGTTATTCTCCCATTCTGTGCCTATGGGAAAAATGCTTAATAAATCATGCCCTATGTTTTTAACTGATGCAATGGAAAGTGAATTGACTTGCCCAAGGAACATCAGTGGGATCTGAAAACTGGCATCCCTGTTTCTTTACTTGCTGCTCTAACCACTACGTTATTACTCCACTCCAACATTATTTGATTGCTTTCTCTAAGAAGGGACAGAATTCCCCCAGGAGTAATATATACAAGGGGAGTAAAACCAGAGCTGCTCAGCCTGAACCCTGGTAATGTGGTGCTCTCTTGTCACCATTGTGTAGTCAAATGTCCTCTTTTTGTACAAACAATTCAGAATAATGTACGTGTATTTCTAGCAAGGAATGGATGCCTTCCAGAGGTTTGGGGTTTTTTACATTTGTTTTGACTTCTTGTTTTCTTCACAAGCTATTTCGAGCATGTGTCATTATTAAGGCAACAATTCAGAAAAAAATATATATTTCTTCTTAACACTAAGCATACAGAAACTGCAGTATGATTTTATTTTTATTTTTTTTGCTGAATTTCCATGCAGAAAGAAACTGCTAGCTTCCAGTTATGAAATCAGAACTCTTTACAATACTTCTTGTATACTGTCCATCTGCTGCCATACAGGTAAAACAACAGAATGCTGGTTTAGCACCACAGACCTAATTTTTCCTGACACTTTAAATATGGTGCACTCTCCATAAAGACATTCAGAAGCATGGTTCTTGAAACTGAAATTGCTAAAACCAGAAAACCCTTCTCAAGTAAAATTTCTTAAGCACAGGTCAAAACAGTCAATTTTTATGTTCTGAATTGTGTTTAGAAATTTTATTTGGCGCATCTATTTTCTATTAATAGTTCAAGTAAAAGGATTCTCTAGCACTTCTGTGTAAAAGTGTGCTCTCAAATATTCAATTCTGCCTGCTGGAAGTCATCTTGGCTGTTCGCTGGTGGTTACAATTTTGGCCATAGATGAGAAACAAGACAACTATTTCAGCTATCTCCCAATGCAGCCCTCTTCCTTTTGGTTGCTAGGATCTGAAAGTAAGTACTATATGAGAACATAAGAGACTTGCCATACTGGGTCAGACCAAACGTTCATCAAGCCCAGCATCCTGTTTCTAGCAGTGGCCAATCTATGTCTCAAGTATCTGGCAGGATCCCAAACATTAAATAGATCCCATGCTGCTATTGTACAGTGAGAAGTAGTGACTAATTCTTAAGGCTTAGAACATAAGAACATAAGAAATTGCCATGCTGGGTCAGACCAAGGGTCCATCAAGCCCAACATCCTGTTTCCAACAGAGGGCAAACCAGGCCACAAGAACCTGGCAATTACCCAAACACCAAGAAGATGTTGGTTAATAACAGTTTATTAACTTCTCCTCCAGGATTTGTCCAAAATCTTTCTTAGACCCTGCTCCACTAACTGCCTTAAACTACATCCTCCGATAATGAATTCCAGAGCTTGATTGTACATTTATTTAGTGAAATATATTTTCACCAAATTTTTTTTGAATGTGCTCCTTCCTTCCTTCATGGAGTGCCCTCTATTCTTTGTATTATTTGAAATAATAAATAACTGATTTACATTTACCCATTCTATTCCACTCATGATTTTATAGACTGCTATCATATCCCCCCTCAGCCATTTCCTCACAGGAGAGCCATTCATCCCTTTATCATTTTGTTTGCCCTTCTCTGTACCTTTTCCAATGCAACATATATCTTTTTGAGATGTGGCAACTAGAATGGTACACAGTACTCTAATTGCAGCCTCACCATGGAGCGACACAGAGGCATTGTGACATTTGTAGTTTTATTCCCCATTCCTGTTCTATTAATTCCTAATATTCTTTTTGCTTTTTTGACTGCCACTGCACACTGAACCGAGGATTTCAAAATATTGCCCACTATGATGCCCAGGTCTTTTTCCTGGGCAGTAATACCTAACATAGTGTAACTATATTGTGGGTTACTTTTCCCCATTTGCATCACTTTGCACTTGTCCACATTCAATATATATATAAATGATCTGGAAAGGAATACGACGAGTGAGGTTATCAAATTTGTGGATGATACAAAATTATTCAGAGTAGTTAAATCACAAGCAAATTGTGATACATTACAGGAGGACCTTGCAAGACTGGAAGATTGGGCATCCAAATGGCAGATGAAATTTAATGTGGACAAGTGCAAGGTGTTACATATAGGGAAAAATAACCCTTGCTGTAGTTACACAATGTTAGGTTCCATATTAGGAGCTACCACCCAGGAAAAAGATCTAGGCATCATAGTGGATAATACTTTAAATTGTCTGCTCAGTGTGCTGCAGCAGTCAAAAAAGCAAACAGAATGTTAGGAATTATTAGGAAGGGAATGGTTAATAAATGGAAAATGTCATAATGCCTCTATATTGCTCCATGGTGAGACCGCACCTTGAATACTGTGTACAATTCTGTCACCGCATCTCAAAAAAGATATAGTTGCGAATGGAGAAGGTACAGAGAAGGGCAACCACTATTAACCACCCTCAAAAACAATGTAGCAGATTGGTGAGACAATTTTCCTTGTGTAAATCCATGATGGCTGTGTCCCATTAAACCTTGTCTTTCTATATGTTCTGAGAGTTTGTTCTTTAGAATCGTTCCATGATTTTTCCTGGCATTGAAGTCAGACTCACCAGTTTATAGTTTCCCCGGATCACCCCTTATTTCGAAATGCGGTGGACCTTTAAGAGGTACTCCAAATACAAAAGGATCTTTAAGATACATTTTTATATGCATAAAAAATATCAAAAAATTGTTATATATATAAGAGTGGTGTATTAAAGCCGATCATTGATTAATTATAAGGCAAAAGAAAGCAAGTATTGCCGGCAGTACCTATTATGACTGGTTTATAGCACACTTGGATGTGTTACATTTTTGGAAGAGGTTCTACCTGTGCATCATATGATTTTTAAACAATGACCATGCCTTATGTAAACTCTTAAACTCTGCAGCTGAACCTTTCAGTTTTTTTCTTTATCTACTTTCCTCATTTTGTAAATGAATCCCTTTTGAAAGTTTAATGCTAGAGGTGTAGATTTATTTAATGACTGGGAGGACAAATTTAATCACACTATAATTGCTGTTGCTGAGTGGCCCCACCACCATTATCTCTCACCCCAAATCTTACATTCCACTAAGAATTAGGACTAAATAGGCTCCCTCTCTCATCTGTTCCTGGACCAACTGCTTCATGTAGCAGTCATTTATTTGATCTAGAAACTTCTCCTCCCTAGCATGCCCTGATGTTTCATTTACACAGTCAATATTGGGATAAATTGAAATCTGCCATTATTACTGTGCTGTCAAATTTATTAACTTCCCTAATCTCTGTTAGCATTTCATCATCCGTCATCATTTTGGCCAGATGGACAGTAGTATACTCCCACTGCTAAACTCTTCCCCATCGCATATGAATTTTCCACCTGTAAAGATTCTACTGTGCATTTAGTCTCCTGCAGGATCTTTATCCTGTTGGATTCCATGAAATCCCTAACATAAAACAGAATTACTTCCCTTACTTCAATTATACAGTATACTGTGCTCAGTATGCAACATTAAGTGACACGACATAACTGGAATACAAATTCTAGCATACGAAATAGTGCCTCCCAAAAAACAAACAAAAAAAAACAAAAAACTTATGCAGCAATCAGTTTTCCCACTACCATGAATTTATTGACAATTGAAATGCTATACTACCTGTTCAATGGTTTAGATGTTACTTTGCTTACATATGCACTTACTTTAATAGCTATACATTATTTTTAAAGTCTTAACCCATTCCCCAGTTTTAATGGGGTAAAATGCAGAAGAATCAGAGGGAATGGCAAAAAAGCTTTATGGATGTTATTAAATGAAGCAATGTTTAGACAATTCATCTGTGACAGAGAAAAGATATCTGTATTCCTCTTCACATAAGCTGAGAAAGTAATGAAGTGAAGAAAGGCTCACATATTCAACATTGATAACTTATATTATACTATGCTCCTTCCATCAGGTTAAATACTTTATGGCACTATTTTGATTTCAATATGGTAGCAGTACTGTATATATAGGAGGTGACTTGGAAACTGTGAAATAGTCTACATATCACACTAATGGGCAATTAAAAGGTCTCCTGAAACTGCTCTTCTTATGCAGAAGAGTGTTAAATTAACTAATTATAGTTGTCCCTTTTTATTATAATGGGCTAGAAGCCATAAGAATATAAGAAATGTCATGCAGGATTAGACCAATGGTCCACTGAGCCTAGTATCGTTTTACAGTGGCCAGTGAATAAATAGCAAGATTAGAAAGGTGTTCTCCATTAAACATTTCTAAAAGTGTTCTTTACATTGATCACCAATTTTCAAAGTATGTTGGTGGGTGTCCATCTCCTGTCTCAGTTTATACATCTACTTTGAAAATTATGTCAATTACTCTCAGTCACGCATTTATGTTTCTGCTTATGTACAGTTGAAAAACAACACAGATGGACAAATGGTCAGGTACATAAGGCATTCAACAGTATACTTGTATATTTACTGTAAAGAACACATAAAAAGAAATAAATTAGTCTAGGGTCAACTGTCCTTGAAATTTATTAAATATGACAACATTCAAGGTAATAAATGCTTTGGTCAAATACAGTCTGTATATAGCTAGAATATTGTTTCTCTTTTTTAAAATGTTAATGTTATAAGAATGTAAACATTACACTCCCAAAAATCTCAATAACAAAAACGAAATGTACAAAAAAGAAATATAAAGTTATAAGCAAAATCATAAGAAATATATTTTTTCTCAATTACAGCCTATCTAGCCCTCAAGAAAGTGGGTGGGGGAGATCCGATACAGAAAACAAGCAGTGTTGTTTCTATTAAACAACTATATGAGCTAGTTGAGCGCTATTAGAAATAGTGGAAAATCTGCAAGAAAAGAACAAAGATTATAACATGAAAGAGGCCTGGGAGAGACTGTGGAGAATCATAGTGCTATGAAGGAAAACAGGTATGTGTTTCTGTCCATGTACCTTAGTTTTTCTTTGTATTTGTTTCCTCTTAACAGTAGCTCACCATCTTTCCTATTTTTTTTACAAATTGGGAAAGTTTAGTAATCTCAACTGTAAAAAAAAAAAAAAAATAGGGCTTCTCCCACTCCATGACTAGGACAAATATTCTAAAACTAATGTCCAATGTGCCCAGGGACCTTTATTGAAGAAACATTTCTCTTTGCACTCCATGAAAAATTAAACTTTTTTGGGTACAAGGGTAAACCAAAAAAGTAATCTGCTAGGGAAAACAATCAAGAAACTGTAACTGATCACTTTACAAAAGAAATATTCACAGCCATGTATGTGCTCCTCATGTTCTCATCCCATAAATCTTTTGGCTTGTACTGGATTTTAATTTATAATGTATATTTTCCATATAATTAGCACCACAGCTTATATAACTGATATGATCCACAACCAGAGATATATGGGATTACTTTTTTTTTTTTTTTTTTAAAGATGGTGAGGTATATTTCTGAAAGGTGCTATTTTAAAGCAATAATATCCTTCACAATGTGCAGTTACCCATGAGACAGAAACTTGAAACAGCAGGAAACTAACCACTTGGTCAAGGACAATTGCCCCTTCTTGTCCACGTGCAACCAGTAAAATACAAATAACTTCTTTCACTTGCTCTGTAAAATCTCCTCGCCTTGTAATTTTCATGTTTAAATACATAGGTATTAAGAACATATTTTAAATTTAAATCAACTGTAAAAAACTATGGTGAAGACATTTTCAATACAAACTGGTCCTTTATTAATGAGGATGTTCCTGACTGTGCACCATCAGACTACAGGATTAATTTTCCTCAAATTCTATAAGAAGAATTATAATTTCATACACTTTTATTTGTTGAATAGAATTTTTAAACTTTAAACAGTGTTTTTGTTACCTAACTTACAGGGTGCTAGTCGAAGAGATGCAAAAGCTGGGACAACAGGGCTATCTCACAAGTTGAAGACATCAATAGAACTAGCAGCCAAAATGCTAGTTTTGTAGAAATCAAGCCATAAAACGTCTTCTATAAAACAATCTTCATATAGCAGGGACATCACTACACTGCTAAAGCATTCTAGAACGTTTAGTAGTTTATTTAGTGAGGGGAAAACATTATAGCAATTGGAATGTAAAATTTGCAGTCTAGCAAATAATTCCATGTTTCATCTTACACAGATGATGATATTAAAAGAAAACCAATGTTTATTAAATCCAGCCTTCTTCTGATTGCCACATTGTCAGGATAAAACAAAATCTAATTATTCCCCCGGCCAGTTGGAATATCTGCAATGAAATATGCGTAAGACAAACGAGGTCGCCATGTTTATTCATTGCAGATATCCTAAAAACCCAGTTGATTGCAGGATCATAAGGACAGGTTTGGGGAAACCTTGAAATAAACTTAATATCAAAAATAAGAAGTATTAAACATTCAGCTATATCCTAGCTGCAGCACACAACCAAAATAGTGGCTACCCTACATGTAGGTTTATGCAGTTTTGGTGCACAATCAGTTTGACACAATGCTTAAGCTTTTCCAAAAGCCTTAAAGCAACTTCATTATAATCTGAGATTTCAAAGCATGGAAGGTCCTCTGCAAGAGAGTTTACTTATAAACATACTGCTAAGAATGATTAGCGTTTTGGTATGATCACAAAGCTAACAAGCTAACTAAGCTTCAGATCTGGACTACACACCAGCCTCTGCACCATCTTGTTTTTCTGATTGTAACTCCATGCAGTTTTTTTCAATGTTGATGTTTTTATTAATGTGTTAACTGTTGTCAGCCGCAATATATTTTGGGGGGGAGGGGCGGGGGGTTCATTTTAACCTCTTCTCTACTAAACTCTTTAGGTGAAAGTCAGTGGCTGTCTTCCCTTGGACAATAATGAATGTATTTCTCGTTAAGTGCAGACTACACAGAAAGTGGCTGAGTCATGGACAGAAAAGGATTTTGTAAAGCCTGTTTATTTTTTTAATATGTTAAGCATTTATATTTTGCCATTCACGTGGTTTTAGGGAACCCGGACTGTGTTAAGATATCATGCCAAAAGAAGCCAAAAGTTTTTATTTAACTTTTCTTCCATGAACCTTATCTTAAAATATACTTCAAATGTCATTTTAAATGTTTTATTGAAACATGTACTGCTGAAAAAAAATCATCTTGACAAGATTTATACATGATTCAGAAAGTATTTATTTCAATTTTGTACCTTTCCATTTTAATACATTATAATGTATTGACTCAATTGAGAAAACATAAACAGTTCATTTTAATAAAATGTTTGTGCATTTTTTTTCTCTCACTTCTACACTGGTAAGTGGAAAAAAGACAGACTAAAATCACCAGAGACATTTAAACCTACAAAATCAGCAGCTGAGATTTTAGTATGTAAGGTGGGACAAAAATCCAAGGGAAAGAATTGAATGTAAAATCTGAACTACTGCCAGACATACAGAAAGCTTTTCTAGTATCTTCAATCACTTAGAATTATCTTTTCATCTCTTGAGGGTCATAACCTAATCTTAAAAGGAACTTTAGAGCCTAAGGTTGATGCTAGGTGATTCATAACTCATAAGAGACTTTTGAACCTGTTCCAGCTCCAGTAATCTAACACACACACACACACAAAAAACAAAAAAAAACCCAAACTATTTTTAGCCTTGCACTTTTCCCAAGCCATTTACCCACATAAATAACAATTTATCTGGGCAAAATAGTTTAGTTGAAAATCGCCCTTCTCATCTCAGGCTTCCATGGACCGTGAGGCAGCATTCTCAGAGGTGTGATTATGTTATGGGAGGAAAACAGCACTGCCACATGACATCTTCACAAGCAGGTGTGCTATTTTATACCTTTCAGTAACCCGCACGAAAGAGCAGGTGCAAAGCACATGGGTGCCTTTAGGTGTGTACTTTATGGTCGTTTTCAAACAGAAAGTACCTTCATACTTTTTTTTTGTTTTTTTAAATTAGCATAGAATATGCAGGGCTATTTGAAAATGGCATCCATAGTGCCTTGCATTCTTCATTCTTCAGACGCTGTCCCAGTACCCAGCTGTTTATACACTGGGTACTGCTAGCCCCATAATGTCCATCCCAATACATTCTAGTGCTATATCTTATCTTCAACTGCTTCATATTTAAACACATTTCCAAGAACAACTCTGTACCTACCAGTTTTCTCCTCATTTCCTCCACCTGCTACACCATGCTCTCAATCCTCTACCTTTACTGATCTCACATCAAGCAGTATTAACACCTTGAAGTTAAAACAAACCTTTACTATCTTCGTATTGTGAAAGATATCACAGGCATGCACAAAAAATACTAAAACTCTCTATCAATTCAACATTTAACTGCTACGTCATTGCTTCTTAATTTCCTTAAACTGTTCCACTATAATGTCCCAAAATACCTCAGAAAAGCCCTGCTCTGAATAGTGTTACAAATTATCTCACATGGGACCAGATGCACTGGGTTTTTTTTCCATTTTGAATTAGTTTAAAGTTTTACTGTGTTTGCAATCTGATTATGTGAGTTCTACCAAGAACAATGTTTTGGGCTTGTGGACTATAAGTGCTAAAATAAATAAGACAAAACATGGAAAAATTCTTCAGCCCATCTGGCTCCATTGATTCGGACCTGGTCCTGGGTTCATGCAGTGTGAAATAGTTTGCATTTTATAACATCATAGCTAATGTGGATCAGTGCTATCCAATGATCATGTGTTAATTGTTTACTTTCTTGCTAGCATAGCTGCTTTCACAGTTTCTGGTGACATGCTTAAAGGTGACTTTTAAAAGCCTGGCTAAGCAAAATCGAGAGATTTGAGCACAAGTCAGGTTTCCACGCACCAACCGAATTTTAAAAGTCACCCAGATGCACACATATCTCCCGCTGCGCACACATCTAATTTGATTTTAAAAAAGTGGCATGGTGTGGGCATAGTCTGGGTGGAGCATGGATGTTATGGGGTGTGGCCAAAAGATGAGCACATAAATACTTACACCCAGGTCCACTGTCGCCTAACTTTACTTCTTCTATGGAGGAGGTATAACTTAAAAATAAAAGAAATTAGATATGTCTGCTGGGTTTAAAGCAGGGGTGTTCAAACCAGTCCTATGCCCCCCCCCCCCGGCCAGTCAGGTTTTCAGGTAATACTAATTAAGATGCATGAGATTTATATATTTGCATACCCTACCTCCTGTGCATGCAAATATTTCTTATTCATATTCATTAAGGATATCCTGAAAACCCGACTGGCTGGGGGTCCCGTAGGACTGGTTTGAGCACCCCTGGTTTAAAGGAACTGGGGTAACTGGGCAGAGTGCAAGCTATCAAAATAGGGTGGTTTGGAGGACTTAGCTCTTAACTGGGTGAATCAGTGGATGAACTGGCAAAGCTGGCAAATGCATGGAAGTGCGCCCTTTATAAAATACCCTGACTTACGTGGTAGAATTGATATTTACGCCCAATTAAAATTGGGCACAAGTGCGCATGGCCAGGCTATTTTTGTAAAGGCTAGTGTGAGCATTTGTTGCTATGGTGTATTTGACGTAGCCTCGTAGGCAAACCTATGAGGTCTATGCTGGCAGTTGGCGAATACGCCCTGTGGCAGGACAGGCTGGAGCTTCACCCTTACCAGCTGCCTTTCCCGCAGGTTGAGCCTTTGGGTTCTGGTGGCCGGCAAGTCTTAGGCAGGTCCCTAGGGCGAAGACAAGAAAAAGAGTCCAACAGTACACTTGGGTACTGTTGGACAGGAAGACAGGCCAAGGTCAGGGCAGGCTGAGAGCAGACATGGTTAGATCCAGGCAAAAGGTCAGGTCCAAGTGGCAGCAAAACATGGTCCAGGCAGAAGGTCAAGATCCAGAGAGTCAGCCTAAAGGAGGACGAAGACACACTGAAGCAACTGGGTGAGACGGGCAAAGAAGACTGGACGAGGCAGACAAGGCAAGGCTGGACAAGGCGGGCAAAACAAGCCTGGAGAAGACAAGGCTGGACGAGATGGGCAAGGCAAGCCTGGAGAAGACATGGAACACAGGAACAACAAGAAAAGCAGGAACTCGGGAATGCTGGCAACATGCACTGATAGGTAGGAGACTCGTTGCTGAGGCAATGATGAGCTTTCAAGGAGCCCTTATGTAGAGAGAGCTGTCTGATATCATCAAGGCATGCTCGGCAATGTTTCCTACCATGATCCCTTTAGATGGTTGGCTATCAAGTGCGCACATGCATAAGGGAAGCAGTGACCATGGTGGCATGGTAGCGTCTCAGGCCAGTGCTGGCGGCGTTCGGCCATGGAGAGAGGCAGGTGGCATTGTAACATCCTGGGCAGTTGTTGGCATTCAGCCACAAGGGAAACCCAGCAGATCAGTGAGCAAGATGGCTCATGGGGCTGTCCCTCAAGCCACAAAACATAACAGTAAACCCCCACCCCCCTGTCAAAAGCCCTCTCCCCTGTCTTCTGGACTTAGGTTTCCTGGGAAACCTTCTGTGAAATTCCAATACAAGTTGGGAGGCTTGTAGACTGAAAGCCAGCTCCAACAAATTTTCCTCGGGTCCATAGATCTTCCAGGGAATGAAATATTGCAATTGGTTTTGGACCCTTTGAAAGTCCAGGATTTCATGTACTTCAAATTGAGTATCCTATTCAGAGGCCACTTCAGTAGCCTGGGGTGGCGGTCTGCCCAGCCAAGAGAAAGTCACTGGCTTTAGTAGAGAGACATGTAATAAGTAGTTAATTTTCAGAGATGCTGGTACAGTTGTTGCTCCACAGGAAAAGGTCCTATGAAATGTGGTGCGAATTTCATGGAGGGAATCTTCAGTCATAGATTTCTGTTGCTAAGACAGACTAGATTTTCAGAATGAAGTGAAGGTGCTAGTGACATTTCTGTCAGCTTGCTCTTTGAAGTGCTTGGCTGTTTGGTCTAAAAGGTGGTGGGTCTTTTGCCATAGTTCATGGAGTTCTTGCCCCCTCAGGGTATCTGCTGGACAGCTGTCTGAGATGGGAATGAGCCTGGGTGACCGGGGAAGATGCCCAAAGATGATGTAAAAGGGCGAGGAACCTGTAGAACTGTTCACATGATTATTATAGGTGAACTCTGTCCAAGGAAGCAGGGGGCCCAGCTATCTTGTCTTTGGTTTACGTAGGCATGCAGGAAAGTCTTGAGAATCTATTCACCTGCTCTGTTTGATCATTGCTTTGAGAGTGATGAGCAGAGGTGAAGTCCAAAGTTATTCTAAACCTTCGACATACGCCTTTCCAATAACAAATAGTAAACTGAACCCCTCAGTCTGAGAGGATGTGACAAGGTAATCCATGTAGACAAAAGATGTGTTGAATGAAGAGTTTAGCTAATTCAGATGCAGATGGGAGGCATGGGAGAGGAATGAAATGTGCCATCTTTGAAAATGTATCCACAACCACCCATATGGTGGTGTTGCTACCAGAGAGGAAGGTCACAGATGAAATCCATGCCCACATGGGTACAGGGTTCTGTGGGGGCTAGTCACGGCTGTGAGAACCTGCATGATCATGCTCTAACACTTTTGCGCATGGCACAAGTAAGGCAGCATCTTATATAATGCTGTACATCAGTTTTCATATGAGGCCACCAATAGTGTCATACAATTAATTTGTTGGCAGGCTGGTAATGCAATTCAAAGTCAAAACAATTGAAAAATAAGGACCAGCAGGCCTGCCTGGGGTTTAATATCTGAGCTTGCACCAGATGTTCAAGGTTTTTGTAATCTGTATATATGGTTACTGGGTTCTTAGCTTCTTCCAGCAGATGTCACTATTCCTCCAGGACCAACTTGACTGCTAATAGATCACGGTCTCCCATGATATACTTGTGGCTCCCCCTTGCTTTGGATTATGAATTACCCCTATGCTTGGGGTGGGAAGTACCACATGAGAAATTATATTTACTAATATGATTTATCTTTGAGTTCGTAGCCTGAGTTGGGAATGAGACAGGGTCCCAGTTACCCCAATACCACAGTTCTGTGCCCTTCTCAAACAACCTCTCATTTGTAGCACCATAGACCAGACAAAATAATCACACCAGAATAAAATAGTAGTTAACCCTTTTACTAGTATTGTGTACATAGACAGTAAATCCAACCAGAAAATTAAATGGGAAAAGTACGGTAGTGAAGTATAATATAAACTTGAAGTTTTCTTATTTTAAATCAAGCAATGCAGAAATAACATTGGGTATGGCCTGTTAGCCAGGGGAATCAACATACTCATGTGGATAGTAAAAGAAAAAATATAAGGAACACTAATAAAGAAAGGTTGGGGGGGGGGGGGAGGAAGCAATGAAGTACACAGCTTTCAAAAATTGTCTTTACCCCTGAGTACTCAAAAAGGGGGAGATAGGAACAGATCCACCTCAATGTCACCAGTTAGTAAAGGGTGCATCCTGTTCCAAACACAAAATTGTATGGAAAAAAAGCAAGCAAGAAAATGAAGGAGTCCCTCTTTGATAGAGGAGCTTGTTGGATGACAAACCCAATAGATGAACACTACAGTATGAGAAAGGTCTCTCTATTTTGGGGACCTTCCCCAAATGGATTACTTGGTACTAAACAGAAAGCAGGCCTGGTTTCAGTCTCTTACAAAAAGACCATGGTCCATTAGCTTCTCTTTCCCTGCTCTATCTGGTGTGGCTGTGGCAAGGGTTTATGCTTGAAAGGCTGAAGCAGTTAAGATGAGATACAAAAGGCAAGAAAATAAACATTGTCCCTCCTCTACTAAGTGCAAAGTTTAGATTACTTAATTCAGTCTCTTAGGAGGATGATCCAGCCTGGATATCATCAGAAAGGAAGTCTCTCAGCTCCAGGCTCCTATGTCCCTTGTTTGGATTTTACATAAAACAAGAACAGCTGTCTGTCTCTCTATTTCCTCAGAGTGCAGACTTCTGTCTCTCCCTCTCGTTGATTAGCTATTCAGGAGAAGAACTGATTGCAGGACTTCCAGATGCACTCCTTTCTTCCTGGCTCCTGACTGCAACTCCTGGCCATCCCCATCTCACACACACAGACTTTTCTTCCTTAAATTGTCTCCCAGCATTGCTTTGACATTCTCCTCTTCTGGCTATGTAGTGCTGTTCTCTGGGCAGGCTAAACAGTACAGTCCTTTTCCCAACTTGTTAACACTGTGAGTGCTGGATACTGGTTCTTGCAGTTCTTGTCATTCATAGGAGAACACACAGGGATTTCTGATGTACTGTATTTTTATATTCCATCACTTTGGCTGTGGTGGCTTGCAGTGTCTGCAGGGGTGAAAATCCCTTTTTAACAGGTCCAAAACATATCACTCAGATCTAGATGCAGCTCAGTCCACATTGTAAGGTTCCAACACATTATAAGCTCATGGGGGAAGGACCCTGATTTATAATAGCTTGCCACATAGTTTTTCTCCACTGGGGAGAACTTTTTTGAAAAGTTGGAGCAGGTCATGAACATACCATTGAGGTTATGCTACAGGAGGTCAGTGCCTACCCTGAGGGTCAATGCATCTACTTCAAGGATGAATGGCTTGGATAGTATAAGCACAGGTCCCAGGTGAATTCCTCTTTGAGTTGCTTGAAGGCTTGAATGGCATCAGCAGTCCAGTTTTTGGTGTCAGGGTTGTGAGGGGAGCCACCAAGAAGAAGTAGTTATGGATAAATCGCCTATAGTAATTGACGAAACCCAGGAAGTGTTGCAATGCCTTGAGTCCAACAGGATGGGTCCATTACAAGATGCTTTAATTTTTATGGATCCATGCAGAAGCCTTGGCGTGAGATAATGTAACCCAGAAAGGGAAGTTCTTGCTGCTAAAAAGCACACTTCTCTAACTTGGTGCAAAGTAATATTCATGGAGCATCTGGAGGGCCTGCTTCACGTGACCATGATGTTCCATCAACTTGGAGAAGACTAGGATGTCATCCAGGTAGACTACTACATGGGAATAGAGAAGGTCCCGGAAGATCTTATTGACCAGAATTGAAATACTGCGGGGCATTACTTAACCCGAAGGGCATCACCACATATTCATGCTGTCTGTCACGGGTATTAAAGGCTTCACTTTCATGAATTCTAATTAGGTTGTATGCCCCTCGAAGATCCAACTTAGTAAATATATTTGCACCCCACAGGCAATTGAAGAGTTTGGAGATCAAGGGAAGAGGATAGTGGTTCTTCTTGGTAATGGAATTAAGATCTCAATAGTCCATGCAAGGGCATAGGAACTCAACTTTCTTGCCAACAAAAAAGAATCCAGCCCCAGCAGGTGACAAAGAGGGGTGAATAAAGCCAATGTCCAAATTCTCTTTAATGTAGTTGGTCATTGCTTCCATTTCTGGTGTGGAGAGTGGGTAGACTCGGCCATTGGGTGGGACCTTGCCTGGAAGCAGGTTAATGGCACAGTTGTAAGAGCAGTGAGGCGGCAAGTCCTCCATCTGTTGTTTGTTGAATACATTGGCAAACTCGGCATATTGTGGTAGGAAACCTGGAAGTTTAAAGGTAACGGTACAAACGATGGGAACAAAAGGTGACACATTGCTGAGACATTGTTCATGACAAGCAGGGCCAAGCTGTAATTGGCCCATTCAATATGGGGCTGATGAAGCATAAATCATGACAGGCTCAAGATAATAAGTACTTAGCAACTGGATATAAACTATGGTAATAATATGACAATCTTATTTATAATAAACCACGTTTGTTTGAGATGCCAATAAACATATATTTCTTGCAACAACAACCCTCATACGGGAGCCCAATCTTTACACTTAAGCCGGGCGGCTCCATTTTCTGAAACACGCCAAAACGCTAAGAGGAGTTCTATCCGCAGAGAAAAATTTAACTTGAAGCCCGAGCCCCTGATGAGTTCTTTAAACGAAACACACGCTATGTCGGGCGCTGTGGAGATAGCAGTTTAAGGTTGAAACTGCGGTACAGATTTGGGCATTTTGGGAAGGGCACATGAAGTTGTAATGCCTATGTGATTCAACATCACGATAAGTGTTTTTTTTGCTTTTCTTCATCTGTGGAAATATTTTGCAGTGAACAGATTGTGTGGACTTAAAAAAAAAGAATTAATTGGAAAAAAAAAGGAAAAAAAAGAAAAAACCGCCAAGGTTCACAGTCATTTTCGAATAACAAGTCATTGCAACAAACCCGATGATTATATAATATATATGGTGAGCTATTCACTTTCTAATGGGTTACAAATCCCATATATATTTAAGTGGATGAAAAAATACACACAGCTTAAGTGTAAAGATTGGGCTCCCATATGAGGGTTGTTGTTGCAAGAAATATATGTTTATTGGCATCTCAAACAAACATGGTTTATTATAAATAAGGCTCAAGATAATGGCATTTATTGCTTTAAGCAAGACATACAGGCTGATCTGTTATTTATGCAGGATTCCAGTCTGCACTGTAAGGGGTACAGTGGCTTGAGTAATGCATCCAGGCAATGGTTCTCCATATATGGAGGAGATGAAAAGGGAAGTGATATGTTTTAGGGTTTTTAACAAACAAAAATAAATTATATAGAGTTTTACTAAACATCATGGTAAAGGAAAATTTAGGGTCTAGAGAACATTATAGTGTGTGGTTTAAGTTTATATACTGTAATCTGAATGGAACCATACTAAGACTCGGTTCTTGAACTTCAGAAGCGTTGACTTCAAGATGACTGAGTGCTTAGGAGGCTCTTCTGGGGTTCTGAGAGCTGAAGAATAAGGAGTAACTTTGGTTGGTGACAAAAGAGAACATGGAGAAGGCAACAAATCTTTGCGTAAGCCCAACTTAGCAAATGTAAATAGAGCCAGAGACAAATACGGTTCTCTAAGAAAAGTAACAGAAATGGTAAGATTGATGCATTAAAAAAAAAACACGGGTGGAGGAGGACAGGGAAAATAATCAAGAAAAACAAAGGGAGGCAGGGAATGCAGTTAGAAATGAAAAGGCCCAAATGGAGGAGAAAACTACCCAATCAATAAAAAGAGAAAAAATAATCCATCTTTAGATACATAAGGAAGAGGCAGAAAAAAAACACAAAGGAGGAATAGGTAAGATA